>NC_090756.1:52308237-52353237 GCF_036898095.1 Palaemon carinicauda
TTATTATAGGGAGGAAATGTAATAAGGAAATAAATAAACTACATGAGGGGTAATGAATATAGACTATTTTTAAGTATAATAACAAAGTTAAAAAATAGATCTTCCATATATAAACTACGAAGAGAAACTTATATATATATATATATATATATATATATATATATATATATATATATATATATATATATATATATATATATATATATATATATATATATATATATATATATATATATATATATATATATATAATGGGGTCAAGACAAAGGTCCCCTGAATAGACCATATAACGGCCAAGGGATCATAAATGAACGATTGAAGGAGACTCCATCTGTCACTGTGGGCTTTTGGTTTCCCGTAAGTCGTCTTTCTCTTTCGTCTTTCATTGCCACTTCCAAAAAGTTATGCCTTGTCAGACTCCACCCTATGGAGACCCTTGCCTGGGGAGGGGGGGGGGGGGTGTTGCCGTGTCTCGAATACCCGGAGATATAAGGTATTAAAGTTAATGTTGTCTTGATTCTTCCTTTGCAGGATTTGCTCTTTATCGTGACCTTTTTATTTTTATTTTTCATCGTACTGCTTTTATTATCAATAATAAAAACAACACTAACAATAATAATGCTATTAATGATAATAGAATTATCATGTTATTATTTCCCTAATATATATATATATATATATATATATATATATATATATATATATATATATATATATATATATATATATATATATGTACATAGTAATTATATACATCGATATACTTTTTTCCTGTCACGCTCAACAGCTTATCCAAATGTATGACTACTTGGTCTCTCCCCATCCATCGGGGAGTGAGAAGAGGAAGCAGTCATTCCCTGATAAGAGGGTATCTACACCTGGCAAGGTACACTCGGAAACCGGAATCTCCCGCAAATTGCCGAACCAGCGGGTTGTAGTTAGGAAATGGGGAGGGGGTCGAAAAGATTGAATCAGTGTGTGCATAATTATCTAAATATTTAAACGTCCTTTTTGACGGTTGCGTAAGCTGGCTACTTAAAATGATTTTCAGGTCCATACCATTATACTGTTTTAAAATCGTTATCATATTTCTTTCTAATTCAAGATGTTATTTACTGTTGAAGTTCTATTCAAGAATCATTTTGCAGGTAATAATAAAAATACTTCCAGTAATAGTAGTGTAAGTAGTTATAGTTGCTGATGTTGTGAGGACAATAATGAAAATAATCATGATGATTCTGTTGATCATTGAGATCATAATCACCATCATAATCTATTATTATTATTATTATTATTATTATTATTATTATTATTATTATTATTATTATTATTATTATTATTACTATTAACATACTTTGTCTGAAAGTTCAACGTTTATATATACAAATATATATATATATATATATATATATATATATATATATATATATATATATATACATATATATATATATATATATATATATATATATATATATATATATATATATATATATATATATATATATATATATATATATATATATATATATACAGATAATTTATATATGCACATTGATAACATGACGGCTACATCCCTTGCCAGTTCTATATTGACAAAGCAGCGAAAGTACATCAAGAAAACAACTTACAAAATTAAGCAGTAAAAGCATGAAGGACGAGTAGATGTTTACATATATTTTTCATGGAGAAAAGAAACCAATTTGCATGGCAAACTTCAAAGAGAAGATTTGGGGTCTCGGAGTGATGTTAGAGCCAAAGGGTTTCATTTGAGAGAGAGAGAGAGAGAGAGAGAGAGGAGAGAGAGAGAGAGAGAGAGAGAGAGAGAGAGAGAGAGAGAGAGAGAGATACGCTTGTGCCCATTCGCGGAAATCAAATAACTAATTTATAATATAAAAAAAAAAGTGGAAAAGAACTACTCAGTATTGCTGGTTTCTATGTAATGTAAATAGGAACTACTGTAAGTATTGCAAGTTGTTATGGAAATGTGAAAAAGATCTCGTTACAATTACCGTTGATGTCAACAACAGTATTCTATTGTAAAAACCTTGTGTCATCTTAGCGCATCAGTCTATCATGTAGAAGACGGCATTGTTAAGTAGATTTTATGCACCTGAAAGAATAGATAGTCTTGGTCTTTGAATGTCTTTGGTTAGAGTTCTCTTGCTTCAGGGTACAATTAGAAACACTATTCTATCTCGTTTCTCTTCCTCTTTTTTCCTTAAAGTTTTTATAGTTTATATATGTAATATATACTTCGATGTTGTTACTATTCTTAAAATATTTTATTTTAATTGCTCTTTACTTCCTTGGTACTTTATTTATATCTTTATTTTTTTTCAACACTGGGCTATTTTCCCCTGCTTTAACCATTTGGCTTATGGCATCATGCTTTTGTAACTAGGGTTGTAGCTCAGCTTGTAATAATAATAATAATAATAATAATAATAATAATAATAATAATAATAATAATAATAACGTTGGACACTACGGTCTGACACTTCGTTAATCCAGTATAATCATTATTTACTTTGACCTTGTTTCTTCAATCTCTGTCATTTCTATAACATTAATTTCTGTTTATCTTCACTGAAATCTCTTGGCTTCCAGCATTCATAAAGATTTATTTTTCAAAGAAGAAACGATAGAAATCTCTGCTTATCTCTCTCCGAGAACGTTATCGAAGAAGACTCGTTTTTAAAAAAAAACTATTTTTGGAAGAGATTCTGCAATCGTGTTTTCCGCTAATGATGTTTGACAGTGCTCCAAAAGGCGCTGATCTTAATATGTATATATTGCCAGTAAATATTGCCGAAGGATTAATCAAATAATATGAAGAACATTTTGAATAATATCTTTAAATAATCCTTTATGAGCCTGAAGAACAAAGACTTACTTTTAACGTAAGAATCATTATTTTTATTTATTTATTTTTTTTTTTTTAATTATCAGAGAGAATATAGATCAGACAATATAGATCAGTTGACTTCTCCCTATTTCCCATTTCTTCTTCTTCTTTTCCTTCTTCTTCTTCTTCTTCTTTTTCTTCTCTCGAATTTGAAAAGACGGGAAAACAGAAGGATAAATCAAGCCAAGCGTCTATTTAAATATCTTTGGGTTTTCTCTTTATCGACTCGTATTCGTCTGTTTATCTAAATGTTTACTTACTGGGATTTACTTTCGAATTCTGATCTATTAGGCTGATGCTTTTACGAAGATATCAACTCTCAATTTATGAAGAAATCAAACCTGTTCAGAATAAACAAGTCGTATATTGACGAATCTCTTCCTTTAATCAAGAGAATTACCAGCATCTTATGCTCATCTTTGTTGTAATGCATTTCACTTTACAGGATAATCGCTTCAAATCTTACAAGAATTCATACACTGGCAACTTTTCCACATAAAAAGAAATGCAATTAAATGAAAAACTATTCATTAGCACAAATAACATTAGTATTGATAGAGCAGAAGTTCACAGTGTTGTGTCTATTAAAGCATGTATTCTTCCATCAAACAATTAATAATTCCACATCACTTATATAGTTATAGTTATAGTTATCTCAGAGGGATTTATAGTCTCTCGCATGACTAAAGAGAATGTTTCCCGCCATGATGACATCATTAGCGTGCATGTTTCTGGTTACTTGTTTACAAATGCCGCGAATTCTTACTGTAAATAGTAACTTCAATTACATGTTTCGGTAGGCAAATATGGCTATTTGCATTACGCTATAAATAAGAAGTGTTTCAGAGAAGTTGCTTTTTATTTAACTTAATGAACAACACTCGCATTGTGGGTTGGAGAGAGAGAGAGAGAGAGAGAGAGAGAGAGAGAGGAGAGAGAGAGAGAGAGAGAGAGAGAGAGAGAGAGAGAGAGAGCACCTTATAACAAGAGCTTTTCTTGAACGCACGAAGCCACCGGTTCATGAAAAGGATTCCCTCATGACATAAATAGCCTCTTGAAAGTTGTTCCCTCTTCCTCCTCCTCCTCTTCCTTCTCCTCTTCTTCAAAATACCTCACAAATCTGAGAGAGCTGAATGGAAAGATTGGAGGTCTGCCATAACAAGGTGCCTGTGTTTGGATGCCGGGGATAACGTATCTTATAGTTTTTTGCTAGATTTTTTTTTAACGTTATTGTTTTAATATAGTTTTCCCATGACCTTTATGTTTGTTTGTATATTTATCTTGTTTATTTACACGTTTTTCCTGATTTCTTAACCGCAGTTCAAAACATCTCAAAGCAAACGGTTCCTTCTTTATGGTAGCCTCATCCATGCCTAGTACTGAACAGTTCAGTGGCTGTTTCTTTCCCTTAACTACCAAGCTTTTGGAATTCCTTCTTCCTATTACATTGCCAGGATCTTATAACCTTCCTTCCTTTAAGAAGCATAGAGGATTGTTGCTAACTTTGTAATCTTTAGTTTATTCAATAACTCATATCTATTTGACTATATTATTATCATAATTAGCCTACTAGCTAAGCTACAACCCTTCCTGGAAAAGCAGGATGCTATAAGCCTAATAACTCCAACAGAGATAGTAGCCAGTGAAGAAAGGAAATTAGGAAATAAATAAATTATATGAGAAGTAATGAACAATGAATATAATATAGAGATTTTAGAGATGAGAATTCGTTTGCTCCCACGGAAGACTTGAAAACAAAATAAGAAAGATGGTCATGATTCAGTTGGGAGGAATTAAGTTTTTTGGAGTCTAATTAATAACTTACCCAGAAGGCAATTCTGAGTTTTTTGCGGTTAAGTAGAGAAAGTTATGTTTTCACAGAGCAGGTAATTAGCAGTATGTTTTCCTGTAATTAATACAAATAGATAACACCTTATTATATCTACTGCAGTTTAATACTTTGATAAAATAGAAGTATCATGATTATGTTGAATTTCCTGAAATAGCTCCAATAGGTCTACTAGTACTAGTTCAATTCACAGCATATTTTAGAAGTTTAAATATATTTTGGTTATAGATATTTGGGGTTATGCTAGCCTATTGCAAATGTCGCTGCCTGGTGATCTGTTGGATGAGAGTTCGAGACCAACTCAAGGTCGATAGTTTCTCGTGGTTACCTTGCCCTCCTTGTGAGATAAGGATGGGATGTTCGGGGGAGCCTATAGGTTTACCAGTTGGGTCATTAGCAGCCACTACCTGGCCCTCCCTGGTCCTATGCTTGGTGTAGAAGGGGCTTGGACGCTGATCATAAGTATATATGGTCAGTATCTAGGGCATTGTCACTGTCACTTAATTTGGCAGTTGATAGTTGATGTGTGCAGTTAATACTTTAAAAAAACTTGGTGTTCTACTCAGACTTTTTCCATTCTTTTGATCTTACCATGAACATTTAAACATCCAAAATAGGTTCACAATTTGCAATTTGTTAGCCTCTTGAAGCTTTTAAACTCAATAATTTTAAATTTCAAATCTAAATACTCTAATAACGTTTTAATCATATGCAAATTAATGTAATAAACTGCCAAATTAAAATAGCTAGAATCATCTACAACCCATGTGAAATGTTTTCTATTAATCGTATTAATGCGTTTTTTACGCATTGCTTTTTCATTTATATTTTTTTCTGACGATATACAGTGATCCCTCATTCTACTCATGTAGTCCTAGGTCAATCTTTCCCTCTCTTCCAGACCTCCTTACCAAAATCCTTCGCTACACACTCACAGGAAATGAATAGACTCTAGGGGAAGGACACTTCAAAATCGAACCGTTGTTCTTTAGTCTCGAGTAGTGTCATAGACTCTGTACCATGGTCTTCAATGACTTGGGGTAAAGTTCTCTTGCTTGAGGATTCACTCAGGTACACTATTCTATCTTATTTATCTTCCTCTTATAGTTCAAGTTTATATATGATAGATGTTTTAATGTTGTTGCTGTTCTTAAAATATTTTATTTGAATTGTTCATTTCTTCTATTATAGTATATTTATATTCTTATTTCCCTTCTTCACTGGGTTATTTTTGAAGCCCTTGAGCTTATAGCATTTTGTTCTTCCAAACAGCGTTATAGCTTAGCCTGTAACAACAACAACAACAACAACTACAACAACAACAATAATAATAATAATAATAATAATAATAATAATAATAATAATAATAATAATAATAATAATAATAATAATAATAATAAACAGAGTGTAAAAGAGAAAACAGGAGTTCCCTTGTGTCTGTCCTCTCCTTTGTAGAGTCCTCGAAGGCATCCTATGGACCTCTTGGGGAGGTCCTTGAACCCTTTCGAGTAGAGGAGACGAGAAATGGAGAGCTTCTTCTCAAACAAAGAAAGACTCCGTCCCGGTAAATCGAAAGTCTTCTCGAACTTTGCTTTTCTTCTTTCTTACTTTTTCTTCCTTCAAGGGAATTTTCGTCCAATCCATAGAAATCGACACTTAAGACTTGTTTCTATTTTTTTCCATAGGCTACCTCCTGACTCAGCAAACATTTTGGTTCATGACATCGGGATTGATAAGGAAGGAAAGGCCAATTCCCTAGGCTAGCCCAAGGTTTCCTAGGTTAAGTTAAGTTAGTTCAGATTAAGATGGATTAGTTTAAAGTGATCTATTCCGTCTTTCTTTTTTTTTACAGAGAATTGATTATGTTTGAGACATTTTCCATCTTTTGTTTGTTTTTCATGCTTTAGATGTGTAAATATTCATGGATGCTTCGAAAATAAGTTTATTTTTATTTTTAAATGACTTTTTTAAAATATCCGTTATTGCTTTTGTTGTGTACATGTTATTACAATCATTACGTTTATTTTATAAATGTTAGAAAAAAAAAATGAAACCAAAATCCGAGATGCTACTACACTTTTTATTATATATATTTTACAATTTCTGAATTACATTTTGGAAATTTTCAGAGACTAAAAAACGTAGTCCCTCGTCCATTTTCCTTTCTATTTTTTGAAGCCTGAAAGAACATATGGTAAATTGTGGCTGTAGATTGCCCTGTTTCAACAAAAAAAAAAAAAAAAAAATATTTTGAGAAGCTTTTTACAAAACACCCACTGCAAATGCTACAAAATAGTTTTCATTTAAAATTTTACATTTTGCGAAATTACAGCTATTATTATTATTATTATTATTATTATTATTATTATTATTATTATTATTATTATTATTATTATTATTATTATCTAAGCTACAACCTTAGTTGGTTAATTGGAATGCTTTAAGGCCAAGGGCTCCAACAGGAAAAAAAGCCCTGTGAGAGAATAAGGAAATAAATAAACTGCAAGAGAAATATTGACCAATTGAAATTAAATACTTTAAAAACACTAACAACATTAAGATAAATCTTTCAAATATAGAATATAAAAATGAAAAAAAAAAAAAAAAAAAAAAAAAAAAACAAGAGGAAAGGAAATAACATAGAATAGTGTGCCCGAGTGTACCCTGATTCAAGAGATCACTAACCCAAGACAGTGGAAGTCCATTGTACAGAGGCTATGATACTACCCAAGACTAGAGAGCAATGCATTAATTTTGGAGCATCCTCCTAGAAGAGTTGCTTAGCATAGCTAAAGGGTCTCCTCTACCCTTACCAAAAGGAAAATAGCCTCTGAACAATTACATTGCAGTAGTTAACCCCTTGATCAAAGAATTATTGGTGATCTAAATGTTGTTCGGTATATGAGGTCAGAGGAGCATGGGGAACGAATAGGCCCGAATATTCGGTGTATGTGTTGGCAAAGTAAAAATGAGCCACTGAGAGAGAGAGAGAGAGAGAGAGAGAGAGAGAGAGAGAGAGAGAGAGAGAGAGAGAGAGAGAGAGATAGAGTACTTTTTGACCAGTCAAAGGACCCAATAACTCTATCATTACAAAGTTTATCAAAATAATTTATTGATCTTTACAAGTTGGTCTTCCAACTCTAGTCTGAGGAATCGATTGTTGGATATCACCTCAATTGTAAACAAAGTTTGTAAGTCACTCAAATCAAAACGAAAATTAAATTAAAAAAAAAAAAAGGTTTTATATTAAAACGCCCATCTTGAAATAATTTCTAGACTTACTATAATGGAGAAGATGGAGTAGCAGCACTCTGAGTGTGTGTGGAGGGAGAAAGTATAGGAGAATGGTGTTTATGGCACAGAAATAATAATGACGAAAGGGGACGAAAGTAATCAGAGAAAGTAATGCGAGTCTTTGAACTTTTTCATTCCCAAAATGAAGTCGGTAAACGAGGAAAGAATTGCGTTATTGTTGAAAAATTGAAAACAAAAGAAGTTAATGATTGTTGAGGGTAAAATGTGTCTCTCCGTTTATCTGAACACAAAAGATTTTTTTTTCACTTTTTTTATTAATACAATATCCTTCTGTATTTACTCTTTCCTTTATACTTGTGTGAAGCAACATTTTTTTTTTTTATTTTGGAAGCACATCTTGCAGATTTTTAGTTAATTAGTTTTGTATATATGATCAATCTCTATGGCGTCCTGCTTGGTATAGGGCAATGTCACTCTCTCTTGCCTCTACCATTGATGAGTGGCCTTTTAACCTGTAAACATGTTATTTTTCATTTCTTTGGTCTAGCCAGTTTTCATTCCCACGCTAACCAACAGCAGATGGTGATGGTGAGAGATTTTCGTTTCTTCGCTCACAACAAACCAACCTAGTATGGCAATACGCAAACCCTTTCATCGTGTTAAGGCATCCTCACCTATTTACCCTTTTATGAAGAACTGTCTGCAAATACAATTGAAGAAATGATGGTAGATATATCTTATCCTTGACAAGGTCATTTGTCTATTTTATATGTACCTACATCTCTCTCTTTTATCTCTTAATGCATAACCTGTCTTTGGAGGGAGACAGATGTTTTCCAAAATAGATTAATGGGGTTGAGGTATTTTGTATTCTTTTAGTCAAATACGCAATAAAGGCGTTTTCTCCTTTTAATACATTTATTATGTGCGATCAAAAGATAATATTAAATTTCAGGTAATATTTTACAGAATATATATGAAAGATGTATTTTAATGCTGGTGCAGTTCTTAAGATATTTTATTTTAATTTCTCATTGCTTCTCTTGTAGTATACTTATTTCCTTGTTTCATTTCATTACTGGGCTATTTTTCCTTGCTGAAGCCCTTGGTGTAATAACATTCTGGTTTTCCCACTAGGGTTGTACCTTTTTATTTATCTGTTCAAATTTGTAAATAACTAGAATTTTGTTTCAAGTTTTGAAAATATACTGGAGTTGTTCAGTCCAATAACAAATAAATTAATTGTATTTTCATTATTTAATTGTTTAAATGTAGGGAATAGAGAGAAATTTGTTTTGCCATCACTGACAGATTATATTCATTTTGATTCTAGAAACAAAACATCAACAAAAACAACATTATTATTATTATTATTATTATTATTATTATTATTATTATTATTATTATTATTATTATTATTATTATTATTTTGAAAGATCGTTAATCTATAAGATATTCTTCTCCATAATACGCAAAATTAATTCTGCTTTTAGAAAGCTGACGACTCTATAAAAAAAAAAACATTATTATTATTATTATTATTATTATTATTATTATTATTATTATTATTATTATTATTATTATTATTATTATTAGCTTACATCCTCCAGTAAGCTGTCCAGAAACATTTCCGTTTGCCGACCTCCCGCTCTTCTACCCTCTATCTTATCATTATTAGCTGAGCTACAACTCTAATTGGAAAAGGCTGCTATAAGCCCCAGGGGTCCAACAAGGAAAATTGCCCTGTGATAAAAGGATGTAAGCAAATGAATAAACTACAAGAGAAGTAATGAACAATTAATACGAAATCTTCTAAGAACAGTAACAATATTAAAATAGACCTTTCATATATATGGTAAGTGGTAGATGCAGATGATTTGGGCATGACCTTACACTCCCCAAAAGAGATTAGTTTACCAACCTTTCAACTGGGCTCCACAAGACACTAGAAGAGTTGGAGGACCCAGGCCTACATGGCTGAGGACTATGAAGCGTGAAGTAGGAGATGATGAATGCAGAAGTATTGAATTAAAACTTCCATATAGAGTCGACTGACGAAATCTGATCGAAGCCTTTTGCGTCAATATGCATAGGAGAGATGAGGATGATGACAATAATAATATAAACTATAACGAAAGATTTATATCAGCTGGTTAATCATGAAAATATTTGCAGCCAGTTTTAATTTTGTCTGTTTCATTATGGGTAATAATAATGTAATTGAAGATAAACTGGAAAATCAGAAAATAAGAATAAATTACTGCATGGAGTTTGAACCAGTCTTCCTAATCTCTTTGAAATTTATCAAATAACGTTTTGGCAAAACTTTGCTCTTCTTAAGATTGCCAGTTTTTCTCCTGAGGTTTACTGGAATTCGTGGCTCTTTGATGTCTTCAGAAAAGAAAAAAAAATGTTTTAATTGACATCTTTTACAAAGGAAAAAAGATATTTCAATTTTCATATTTAACCCAAAAAATATAAATCTAAATTGTCGTCTTTTGCTAATAAAATAAATTTTTACTTTTAGCTTTTGCCAAAACAAGAAAAGATAAATTTTCTTATTGCTGAAGAAAAAATAAGTTTTTATTTTCATTTTGCAAAATTAGAGCAGAACAAAGGCCTCAGACAAGTCTTTCCACCTTGTCTGTTTATGATCTTTCATAATCATCATCATTATCATCGCTATCATCATTAACAGCCGTTGCGTGTCCAGTGCTGAACAAAGGCCTGGGACATGTCTTTCCGCCTTGTCTGTTTATGATCTTTCCTTTGCAGTCTATACTCACAATTTTTTTTTAGTTCGTCAATCAAGGGTCTTCATCTCCTTCCCCTGCTTTTGTTGGAGTCTCTTGTCACCCATTCTGTTATATTTAATGTCAATCTATTGTCTGTCATTCTTATTATTTATCCTGTCCATGTCCATTTCTTGCTTTTATATGTTATTAAAATATCCTCTACTCTACTCGTATCCACTTTGTTTTTTTTCTGTCTCTTAGTGTTATTCCCGTCATTATCCTCTCCATAGGACACTTTACACCTCTTCGCTTCCTATTCTATCGCCTCCTCCCTTCGCATAACAAACGAGAATCGTCAAAAAAATGTTGTATGTTACAAAGTAAGGAAAGATAATCCCTTATTAGGCAATTTGACTTGATTAAAGTGATGTTGGAAAACCCATTTAAATCTGAAATGGATTTTGGAGGCTGATCACTTAATGGACGGACCTTGGTGTTGATGTTAATTATCTCCTCCCAAATAAAATTTCACAGTTCATTAATTCGAATCGTTTGCCTTTATTGGAAGATCACGGGGAAAATTATGGCCTGGTAATCTACTGATGTAATTTCCCTAGAGATTTATGATTAAATTTTATGGAATACTACAGTAGTACTTGATTTGAAAGTCCTTCCATTTCTTGTGGTTTGTCAGACTTCTGTCTTGTAGCATAGATAATAATAATAATAATAATAATAATAATAATAATAATAATAATAATAATAATAATAATAATGATTGTGACAACAACAACAACAACAACAACAATAATAATAATAATAATAATAATAATAATAATAATAATAATAATAATAATAATAATAATAATAATAATAATAATAATAATAAATTTTTTATAATGGACAAATTCTAAACTTTTAGTATACCAAAAAAAGAACAGAAAATATTAATTTCACCTATTTCATTCAGTCCTTAATCACACCATCGTCGCCATACTTCACCATCTCTCTGGTAATCCTATCAATCAATAAAGTCTTGCCTTTCACCAGACTCCTAATTGTCTTTCTAATTACATCCAAAATTAATTCCAAAAGTATATTTAGCATTTGTATAACCAATTTGAGAATTTCTTCATTCAGCTCTACCTCTCTTTTATCTTCCACATTCATTTTCTACAACATCTCTTCAGGTTTATCTTTTTTACTCTGTTTTTCATATGTCCACTAACCTTTATTTCTTTCCATATGCTGTTTTTTTTTTTCTATTTCTTTCTGAAGATCCTACTCACCGTCTCTACTCAGTTTTTTGTTGTTAAAGCAGTATACCATAAGCTATAAACCCAAGGGCTCTAACAGGGAGAAATAGCCCTGTCAGGAAAGGAAACAAGGAAATAAATAAAGTATATGAGAAGTAATGAACAGTTAAAATTATATGAAATAAAATAAGATTTACTTAATTCAAAATAAAATGTATTCGGACACTAAAGGAAAACTCTCACAAAGAAGTGTTTTCTTATTTCAGTCTTTTCAGTAATTCTTGAATTTGAATAAAGAAAAGAAAACTTTTAAGTCAAACCTGTAAGAGGAGGAATTTAAACATCCTATGTAACCTGAGATGAGAGAAGGGAAAATGGTTTTCTCTGAGAGGGAGAAATATTTCATGAAATTGAAAAGTTTTTGAGTTCCACAGGATAGGAAAGTAATCTGTTTTCCACTTTTACAAAAGAAAAAGGTGTTATATCCGACAGGCTCTCTTATGTGAAAATCACAAATTTTTACTAAATAGATTATGATTTTTATATAAACACCTTTCTGGGTGGGGATGCCTTAATGTCGTGAAAAGGTTTGTGTATCGTTATGATCAGCAAAGCTGTACTAGTCAAGGATACCCATACTAGATTGGTTCACTGAGTGCACAGACTAAAATCTCCCACCATCACCAGTCTATAGTTGGCCGGCATGCGTGGTGAGACTGACCAAACCCCAGACTCGACTATGATTTGTTATTTTTTTTAGGTTTATGGTTTCCATTTATTCTCTTCAAAATCCCAAATCAACAATTCAAAACCTTCAAACATCGAACACCACAATTAACTTCTAATCTAAGAAAGTTTATATATAGGTCACATCTCTTGGTGGATAAAATACTCTAGAAGTAAGACACACACTTACCACAGATCTAGATTAACACTTTTTTCGTAATCAGAAAATTTTAGAAATTTAATTAATGATCACAGGAGTGTCTAACTGTCTTGATGCCAGTTGACGAAAGCACGAGTTTGACTAACGCCATCTTTAGGCAACGCACCCAACTAGAGAGGCTGCATGCATTGTCAACCAACTTGCCGATCTTCACTTTGAACCAGTACTGGGAATGTTGGTACTACGGTGGAGTTGAAGCTCAAATTTTATAGCATACCTTTTAATGATTCGGGTTACTAAGGTTATTTATCACTCTGTTGCTAAGTTGGTTATTCGTGATTTTTATATTTAGTTATTTTCCTTTCAAACCTTATCTTTTTTTATTTTAAGTCTCTCTCTCTCTCTCTCTCTCTCTCTCTCTCTCTCTCTCTCTCTCTCTCTCTCTCTCTCTCTCTCTCGGCATGTTTCTGTATCCACCTTAGCAGTCCTAGAGTCGGGCTGTCATTGGTTGATCCTATCTCTCGTGGACCAATCACAGAACAACACCCTGCAGCTCTTCTTAGTAAGGGTCAGGAGAGTTATAGATTTCTGTTTCTCTAATGAAAATTGCTACTACTACTACTACTGCAGGGCAGCTGATCGATCCTAGTCTGGAACCCTGAGTTTAAGATGTTTGCTGGGAAGGATACTGGTGTGGTTGGGCATCACAGTGGGGGTTTGCGCTTGCCAGGCAGACGTTCTGGTGAGCATCTATTCTGAAGGATTTAGACCTGAAACCAGACACCTTTTACTCTTACTTTTAATTTGAATTTTTTTTTTCAAAGTAAAAAACAATACGAAAACAAAGTATACAAAAGATTTATATTTATGTTGAATGTGAAAGATATTGAATTTATGTGAAAATTATATACGTAAAGATAATTATAATTGATTAGGTTATGGGAAGAGAAACCATTGCTATTTTTAGGAGAAAGATTTATTTTCTTAAGGAGATAATATACTGAAGTTAAAAGATATATTTTTTTAGAACTATATATTCAAAAAGAATTATAATTGATTATTTTATTGAAAAAATCATTCCAAATTTTTCAGCTACATAAGATATTTTTTTTAGAACATGAAAGTCTTTTTCTGTATGAAATACATAGATTTTGCTGTGGCATTTCATCATTCCAAGACAGGTAATACTTCACAATAGTCGCTGCAGAGATTCCCGGGGAAATGAGCCCCATACCCCTTATGACGTCATAGCCAATCATGTTGTCACCCGCGTTAACAGCGGTCACAACAAATCCTCTTAAGGTGACTATAAGTTAGTTTAGTTAGAAATATGTAAGAGGATGTATTGTGACGTGGGAGACAACATGATTGGCTATGACGTCATCAGGGGCGGGGCTTATTGCACTTGGAATCTTTGTGGCGACTATGAATAGCCTCTAAAAGATTAGGATTGAAGGCTCTAATTAGTTAAGATGATTATTAACGGGAAAATGGTTTCAAGATTTGTTTAAAGGTTTAAAAGGTCGCTCATAATTGGCAGAGGCAAAGGAAAGGTCAATAAATGGCTACTGATAACTCAACAAGGTAGACCAATAGCCTCCCCCCAAACCTCACCTTCATCTCTTCCACACAAGGATGATGAGGTTACAGACACTACTAGAAACCATCGAGGGTCTTGAACCCCGGGCCAGCAGATCGCGAGGAAGGTCCGTTCTCAAAAGGATTTTCTCGGGCACTTAATATTTCAAGATGATTATTTCAAGAAATAAACCCGAACCGATTTGTAATTTGTTCTCGATTTTTTTTCCCATGTATATGATGAAGCGTTTATGAACTTTGCCATTTTTATTTCCTTTGTTTATATCATCATATAGACATAATCTGACAAATATTATTATTTCTTAGAAAGAAAATATATCCTTCTTTTCAATATTTTTGATTACTTAAATGCTAAACTGTAACCAATTAAAAAACGAAATGAATACTTCAAATTTGATAAGTTACCATACTAAACAATTACTTTAGAAGACTTTACTAAAAACTTCCCTTAATCTAGACTGAATGACATAAAGAGATAAGATAGAGAGTTTAAATGGGGAAAAATAATCTAGCCTAGTTTCATAGATTAGAAAGAAATGTAAGCCACTCCAGTGAAAAAAAAAAATTGTAATCTCACTCTAGACTAAAATTTATATTTATTGATCATTAAACTGTAAGTGCTGTATGCTTTTGCTTGGTAGAGAACTTCCATTTTCCTCATATGTTTTGTCAGGAGACTAAAGTAAAAAAAAAAAAATATCATCATGAAATTGCAGAAATCGTGGATAGGAATATTATAGTTTATTTTGAAAGTGGAGCTCTTACTTTATCACACTAATCTTCAACAAATAGCTATCTCTCTCTCTCTCTCTCTCTCTCTCTCTCTCTCTCTCTCTCTCTCTCTGCATGTTTTTTTTATCCACCCCAGCACTCCTTAACTCGGACTTTCATTGGCTGGTCCCATCTCTCGGAGACCAATCATAGATCGGCACCCTGCAGCTCTTCTTAGTAAAGGAAGTCTTCCTAAAACCGACCCTCGGTCGAATGTGTTTAGGGTTCAGATTCTTTTGCAATTATTTAATTTCAGTAAACTTTAATCGTAAATGTGTTTGTAAAAACTCTGTGCACAATGATGCAAGGATCTGATTTGTTAATTGTGAGAGAGTGAAGCAAAAACTTATAATGTTTCCCTGAGGGTTGGGGAAGTGTGGACAACTTACTAAGAGAAGGCGGAGTAATAGTTAGAGAGAGAGAGAGAGAGAGAGAGAGAGAGAGAGAGAGAGAGAGAGAGAGAGAGAGAGAGAGAGAGAGAGAGATAATTTTTCAAGCAGAGTAGGTTATAATCAGAATTCTTTTAAAACTCAAATAGGATATACATTACTATAATAAGGTGAGACCTATTAAAACTTACAAGGATTTTGGATGTCTTAAAGACTTTTGAAACCATCCGCGGAGACTCCATTTCTTCTTGTGTAGAGCGAATTAGTTTAACCGTTTAAAGACTGTATGATCTTGCCTAACTTATTCTTGAAATAGTTTACTATGTTACTGTTTACTACATCCAGTGGAAGTGTATTCTACATGTAAAGAAATTACCACACTGAGAGAGAGAGAGAGAGAGAGAGAGAGAGAGAGAGAGAGAGAGAGAGAGAGAGAGAGAGAGGGAGAGAGAGAGAGACGCAGATTGATTAATTCTTCATTCTAAAAGTCTCAGTCCTTTCTCTTTTTTTATTTTTATCGAAAGTTTCTCTTTTCTCGCGAGAATATTTAGATATATTGGTTGAGAGAAAATAATAAATCTGAAAGCGAACTCTGCGAATATTGTACCTTGTTTTAAAAACTCTCATCAGCAAAACAAACCGAGAAATGTAGTGTTGAATAAATGTGCTCTCTCTCTCTCTCTCTCTCTCTCTCTCTCTCTCTCTCTCTCTCTCTCTCTCTCTCTCTCTCTCTCTCTCTCTCCGGAGGCTTGTCAAAGTGGAAAACATTTCTAAGAAAGTAAGGATATTCTAAGTGATTTCATTGATGTCAAAAACAAAAAGTACATGGTGATATTGTTGGAACATCTCGCATATTGACTTCGAACTCTTATAAGTCTTTGTAAAACAGTAATAAAAGCTCACATTTCAACAAAACATAACCTGCATGGTGCAAGGGGTTACTTTTGCAATGGAGTTGTTTACTGCAAGGCTTTTGCAGATTTGCAATATACCGTCAGTGAAGTGTCATAAGAGAACAATTGAAATCGATTCCAATATTTTTCAGCAAAAGCATGAAGCCGACTCTCAACATTACCCAGGAAACGTTCCTCCTCCTCTCCTGTCGAAGGAACAACACACAGAAAAATAACCCAACCAACCATGACACCTCCAACCAGGACAACCTAACAGATTAAGACATTTATTACCCCAACACCTTTGATTAGCGACAGGATAGCCTGCCTAGCCTACATACCCTCTCGGCGAGCGCTTCTACCAATCAGAGCCCAGCTCCCAAAAGAAAAGATAGTGACTCAACACCCAGGAGTGAGTGGGAAGGCAGTCTGACTGTGCTACATCCCCTCTCGGCGAGCGGCTTAGCCAATGAGGATCAGCCATTCTGTTTGCCAATGGAAAATTTGCTGTCTCTCTGCCTAAGCCAGATTTGCCGTTTATAAGGACGTAGCTCTCATCGTTTCAACAGTTCTCAGTCAGGTCCAACTGAGAGAGAACCTTCAGCTGCTGCTTCTGCCTCCTGCCTTCCTGCTGACTGCCGACTTCTCCTGCTGCTAGTCGACTGCTGCTGCCTGCTCCCTCTTCACTTGCTGATACATTCAGCCACTTGAAAAGATCGCCGTTGCCGCCAAATCTCGCCGATTTCGTCGACGTTTTTCGCCATTTTTTCGACGATTTCGCTGCAGTTGATGCTGTTTTGACAAGGGCCTTGCCCCTGAATAGGCTGTAATAAGCCCCCTCATATAAGAGAACCTACATTGACATCATAGGCTAAGCTTTGCCTCCGTCTACATAACTTTATTTTACTAATAAATCCTCCTGTGGAAAATCTGGTAGCCGTTGTGGTCTGAAAACTCCAGTTGAAGCAGGGCCTAAGGGTTAAAACTCCCCACTCTCGCCGTCTGTGGCAAGTGGCATAGGGCTGTTAGGCTTGGCGCCTATAAGCCAAGTTGCTGATTAGACAATAGGTATATATTCTTGTTAACTGGCGAAATAAGCCAGCATTCAGATAGAGTTAGGAGTTAGCTCCAATATAAAGATTTTTTAGGATTACACTGATTTTGTTTTTTACCCCCAACCTCCCTACCTGCAGGAATAGACTGCTGGGCCGTCTTAGTGCGTGAACGCAGTAAGAAGGCTCCCCAACAGCTTTTAGTGCAGGCTAGTACATAGCTACAAAGAGTTAATTCCAGCACTGCTCTAGCAATAGGATAGTTAGGATATCCCTATATAACTAACAAAATTGTATTCCAATTCCAGATTCTTTATTTCGTTTTTATAACTCCTACTGTAACTTTGTTTGGGGCCCTAGGGCTTAAAGGGTTGGACAACCCAACCAGACACGCTGTCTGTCTTTTCGATCTTTGATCAACTCCTTACCTTTCTTCCCACAAAGGATTTATCCTGGAGACCTGTTGATGAGCTCCTAGAAATAGAGTTAGAAGCCATGGCTTCTGGCGAGGTGCTGATGCACCCAGACCTCCAACCATTCCCTGCACTGATCACCGACCCCATGAATAGAAAGAGAATGACGCTGAACACTGACTCAGACGAGCAAGGAAACCTACCCTGGACCGAAGTCAATAGGAAAAAGAAGCTACCTAGAAGGAATCACACAAGATTTGATGAAACAATGCCTACCCAACAACAAGGAAACCCCAATGGACAGATCAGCAACCAGCCAGCTAGGGAGAACAAGACTTACTTCTTCAGAGTCCTGGCTGGAAACTTATCAGAGGCTTTTAAGGCTATTGCAGCCTTTGAGCAAAAACATAGAAATATCCAAATGGTTGCCAAGCCAAACAGGACAGGCCAGTGGACCATATCCACCAAGGACTCAAGAGCACTAATCACTCTAAGGAGCACCTCAGACATCAAGCTGCAAGAGCTCAAGGAAGAAGAAAAGATCAAGAAAGCAGTTGTGGTTGGCTACCAAACTGACATGATGGAAAGCCACCTGTTGAAACTGCCTAACATCACTGCGGCAGAACGCATGAAGAATAAAGCAGGCTTCTTTACGAAAGCCATTCTGGTAACTTTCAAGGGACCACACCCGAAGAGAGTGGACCTAGGCATCTTTGGCAGCTTTAAGGTCAACAAGTATTACTCTGATCCCCTTGGATGCTATAACTGCCAAAGATTTGGACACCACAAGGACCAGTGCCAAGCTAAGGTCCCAACCTGGGCAGTGTGCAGCCAAAGACACCCCACACAGGAGTGTATCGACAAGAGGGCTGCAGGGATACCTACAGTTGCAAAATGCTCTAATTGCAAAAAGGGGCACACAGCAATGGCTGGCCTGGGGATGCCCTCAAAGAGTAGCAAGGGTAATTGCTGCCCTCCCCAAGGATAAAAGGGACCCATCAAGAGGAAGAGCGGTCCCCAAACCTTTACCTAGGAAAAGGTTCTACACGCAGGAGGAGCTAAGGAAGCACTACAAAACAAGATCCACGTCTAAAGCCAGATCCACATCTAGAGCTCCTAAACCTACAACCCATTGGCCAAAACCAATGCCCAGGACTATTTTCATTAAGACCACGGTCTTAAAAACCACCCTAACTAATCTAGTCATAGAGGCAGTGACTGGAAAACTTAATGCAGAAGCTATTGCAGCTAGCTTCGAACAAGTCCTGCTAGACTTCGCCTACAAGACCAAGTCCTCCCAACCCACCTCTCATGTTATCCAGCAGATCACCTCTCACTCTTCACCTATCATTCAATCACCCCAATCACCTGTACCTTCCACATCCACAGCACCAGATCCCACCCCTATCTTCCCATGCATCCCACCCATCACTCCTTCATCCACTCACACCCCATCCACCTCATCCACTTCATCCACTGAGGTCAAGGCAATTGCCTTTGCCACCAGGGATCCAAGACAGTTCTCTTCAACATACAACCAGGTATAAGAGTTCTTAACTGGAACTCAGCCGGAGTAAGACCTAAAATATCCTCCCTAATTGCAGTATGCAAAACAGAGGACATAGACATAATCCTGCTACAGGAAACACACTTAACAACAGAAAGTAAGATCAAAATACCAGGCTAAAATGCCTACACAACACCAGAGATAGGCACAGACAGAGGCCTAGCCACACTAGTTAAGACAAGCATACCAACAGCAAGGTTACACAACCCCATCCCTTGCGGTATCAACATAGAGACACTAGCAGTAACAATAACAATACTGAATCAAAAAATTGACATATGCAACATATACAGGAAAATAAACAGGCAAGACACAGGAGAGCTGCAGCTGACACTACTCTTTGCTCACGCAAAAAGAACACCATCAATTATCTGTGGGGATTTTAATGCACACCACCCCATTTTATCATCCCCATCAAGAACAAACCTCTCTGGGGAACACCTAGCCTTCGCCCTAGAGGAGTTTGAAGGAATCACCCTCCTAAACACAGGGCATCCAACACATGTTAGAGGAGGCAGACTAGATCTGACCTTTGTCACAACAGCAATAAGACATCCAACCAAGTGGCAAGTACACTCAACCCTGATTAGTGATCACTTTGCCACAGTAACAGAATTGGAGATGCAACAATTACCTCCTATTCCACCACCTCCACCAAGATGGAATCAGGATCTAGCAGACTGAGTCTATTTTCAATTAGCCATAGAGGAATGGGCAGTCAGCTACGTCCCTCCAGAGGACATAGATCAACTAGAAAAAGACATAGTTGAGGCCTTTCACATTGCAGCCAACAGAGCTATGCCACTAAAAGCAACAGGAAGTAACTACACTTACAGGGACTCTTGGTACTACTGCCCAGAAGTCAAAAGACTAAAAACCAGACCAAACAGAGTCACAAAAATATACAGAAGATCCAAAGTAGAAAATAGAGAGGTACTGCAAAGAGTCAGAACTGAAACAAATAAAAGAATCCATGAAATCAGAATTGAAAAATGGATAGAATGGTGTTCAGGCCTGTCAGGATACACTACTCAAACTGAGCTTTGGAAATGGCCACGCAGAGTAGCCGGAAAGAAGAGGAAGACTCCAATTGCCATAAACCCACACCCACAAGAGGAGGCTGAAAGAAATTGCAACATCTTTTGCAAACAGAACATTGTCAATCAATCTTTCCCCTGAAACCAGAATGCAACAAGAGCAACTGGCGCCATCCAGGTGGGAAGAGATCAACACAGCCTGCCTACAGCAGGATGAGCAGTACAAAAGACAGGAAAAGACACTGCACCCGGAGCTAACAAGATCACCTACACAATTATTAAACACATGGGTGTAGCAGGTGAAACTGCATTCCTAAGGTTACTAAACAAAACACCTGAGCACACAAGGCCTCAAACCTGGAAACAACAAGATACACACCCAATCCCGAAGCCATAGGATCCAACAAACCCTAGGCCAATAGCCTTAGTATCCTGTATGGAAAAAAAACAGGAGAAAAAATGGTCCTAAACAAGATAAAATACAAAATTGGCCCCCTAAACAAGCAGCTATATGCATATCAGGAGGGAATTGGTACCTCTGAATGCATCACAGATGTATTAAGCTGCATAAATCAAAACAAGGCAACAATATTCTTCATAGACTTCGAAAAAGCCTTCGAGCTAGCAAGCCCAGTTGCAATGATGCAATCAGTAGCTAAAAAAGGAGTCAAAGGACACCTACTAGCACGGACTAAAAACTATGAGCTAGGAAGGCAAGCCAGAGTCAAATTTCAAGGAGTGATATCAACATATCATGAATTGGAAAATGGTACGCCACAAAGAGGAATTCTAAGCCCCCTCCTATTCAACATCCTCATGGAAAATATAGCCTCACTTCAGCTACCTGAAGGAGTAAATATATTTATCTATACAGATGATGTATGTGTAATAGCTCGAGGACCAGTCAGGACAATAAATATGCAAAGAGCATTCAATGCCATCAGCCACAAATCCAATGATCTTGGACTAAAAATAAACATTGACAAAACAAAAGCAATGACAATTAAAGTCCCCAAACCTTGTACAACCACTCACAATAGGAATGGAACCCCTAGAATGGGTGGACAGATACACATACCTGGGAGTAATAATAGACAAACAGCTCACTTTCAAGCACGAGATAAAATATCTCAAGGAAAGGACAAATTCCAGAAATACAGCTATGGGATATATGAGCAGGCTCAATGAGGGAGCAAATGAGCACGTCCAAAAGCAATATTATCTGGCCGGTTCCAGATCATTAGTAGTTTATGCCGCCCCAACACTCCTGGGGGTAACAGATCTACAAAAAAGCACAATTGAAGTGATTCAAAACAATGCCATGAGGCTAATGCTAGGAACCCCAATGTGGACAAGACTGTGCAACCTAAGGTTGGAAACAGGACTACCAACCCTTGAGGACAGAATCGCACTAAGAAATGCAAGCATAGTTGCAAAGATGTTCCTGTCAGATAGAGACTCAATCACCAAAAGGAGAGTAAGGGAGGAACTATCCAAACATCCTGAAGTGCAAACCCCAAGTTCTTATGGCAAAGACCAAAGCAATAACATTAAAAGACTTGGCCTAACAAAAACAATCATACAACTAAATCCTGACACAGCACATAGTATAATACACATTCCACCATGGAAAAAAGAAGTTGCTAAATTCAACTACACCAAACTCCCAAGGGCAAAAGAAAACTGCACAATAGAGGAACTTAGAAACGCAGCAGAAGCAGCCATAAACTCTGTAGAGACAATAGGGGCACAGATCTACTATACTGATGGTACAGTAGATCCTGGAACCCAAACAGCAGGAGCGGCAGCTCACTCCTGCAATTTCACAGCTTGCTGGAGAACATCCAACAATGTCTCCACCCTGCAGACAGAGCGTGTTGCAATACAGCAAGCATTAAAGTACTCTATTGAAAATGAGGAGGGACCAGTAGTCATACATACTGATTCACGATCCTAAGTGCAAGCCCTACAGCAGGACAAAAACAAAGAAAACAAGTCCCTGATAGCAGACATTAAAATCCTCTTAAATCAGTATAATGAAAGGAACAGACTAGTAACACTAAACTGGGTCCCCAGTCACATAGAGATACTAGGGAATGAAAAGGCTGATGAGCTAGCCAAAAGCACCAAATACATTCACAATGTAAAGGTGCACATACAGCCTGCACTGCAACAAATCAAAAACAAAATAAAGACACAGATCAAAGACAACCTAATCAAGGAGCTACACATGAGGATAGAGAATGGCTCTCCCTCTGCCACATGGTACAAATGGGCCACAGAACTAGAACCTCCACCCATACACAGACACACCTCAAGGAAACAAGCTGTATGTATGCACACTCCGGCTGGGATACAAAGCAAACTGGGAACTCGCGGATAACATCCAGAGAACATGTGAACACTGTGATGTCATTCCACATCAAGCCCTCCTGCACTATTTACTAGAATGCAGAGAAACAGCACAGCTACGAGGTGATCTACTTGTAGATACCAACTCACCACAGGCCGTGAAAGAAGCGGCCACACTGGCAAAAGCAATTGTCAAAAGCATAGACGCACACGCACAGTTGCTTTCAACACTACCTCCACCAAGGTAAGACCTCATCGTTTCATGCACCATCTCATCCCCTCATTGTAAGGCTCTATTCACATCATCCCCTTTAACTTCCCAACTAACCTACCACTAAAAATCTCTCCGCAGGGACCCTAGGGAGTAAAGGGTTGGACAACCCCACCTGCACCGTTTTTCTCTAACCTTCAAAAACCTTATACCCCCAATTTTCAAACTTCCACTATCAGAGAAATGATGGCCCTCTACTACTACCACCATCATCCTTACCCTATCCACATCTTTTTATACTACTAAAAAACCTTTCAAATTTCCATTGATGTAATCACCTTAGAAGTTTTAAAGATCACCTACGGGCCAACCAAGGGAAAGGCCCGTGCCAACAACAAGTGTTGGCTTTAATAGCCCAAGAAGAAGAAAGAAGATAATTTCAGCACTCAAGCCTGAGGAAGAGAGACAGCACTCCTGAAACGCGTAGCTTGTTCTCTGTATTCTTTTACCCGAATTGTAAATGGTACCTGATTTGTGAATTTTACATTAAAACCTTGACTGAGCAATTATTCCTGAATTTGACTACCCACCATGAAGGAAGAATTTTGCTCAGTTAATGGCTGTATGCAGTGGTCCTGAGAAGAAGATAATTAGAGCCACCGAGAACACGGAGTATAAGATCAATGCAAGTGAGGCAGTCATTATTTTCAATAAAACTATTATTATTATTATTATTATTATTATTATTATTATTATTATCTCTTATTTATTATTCATTATCCCTTATTTATTATTTATCAATAGCTAAGGTATACCTTAGTTGGAAAAGTCGGGCTCTAACAAGGAAAAATCGCGCAGTGAGGAAAGGAAACAAATAAACAAATATACTATAAGACGAGTAATAAAATATTTTCAAAAACAAGTATCAGCATTAAAATATATCTTTCATATATAAGCTATAAAAACTACAAACACTTTTATTTCATTTCAGATTTTTTTCTATAAGTTTTCAAGCATTTTCTCTTCCAACCTTTATTTGCCTAAGTTAGACGAACAACTTTTTATTTTCTTCAACAAAACAAGATAAGAGATAATTATATGGGAACTCTGACTCTCATCTCTTTCCCTCTTCTCTCGAATCATTTGGAAGAGTTAAGCTTATCTGAGATTTATTTTTTATCTATCTATCAAACTCCATTCTATCAAGAGAAAGAGGAAAAGAAATTTTGTGAGCAAATTGATATTTTTTATCCATATTCCAGTTTTGTATTATAGAATATGAGATAGACGTTCAGATCAGTTTAATCACGAATTGGCATATCAATTCTGATATGCTTAACTGACAGGCGATCCACTCAACCACTGTGGAATTCAATACCTCCTGGAAAGTCCCTTTTCATAGAATTCTTAATTTTTCTATAAGGAAATGTAATTGAGCGTCTAACTTCAATAGAGATTACTGATTATCAAGATATTATTGGAGCATTGGAGCATCCAATACCTTAATTTTTTTTCAAGTCGGTCAAGGCCAGCTCTCTCAGAGTCGAGCTTAACTCATTATGCTGATAAAACTCCTCCTTTTTCTTAATGATTAACATTTTTAATCCCTTTTTGCTTGAAAGACGGACAAAGTAGACTCCTTCCTATATTGGTTTCGAACTATAGTCACCTCAGAGATTACATGAGAAAAAAGGTCCGCCCCCTGGTGACGTCATTAGCCAATCATCTTGTCTCCCGTGTTAACAGCGATCATAACATATCCCCTTAACGTGATTGGGATTGAGTTAGTATTGGTTGGAATTTATAATGGGATGTATTGTG
The DNA here is from genome assembly GCF_036898095.1 of Palaemon carinicauda. NCBI lineage: Eukaryota > Metazoa > Arthropoda > Malacostraca > Decapoda > Palaemonidae > Palaemon > Palaemon carinicauda. The sequence goes on from NC_090756.1 coordinate 52,333,232, forward strand.
ACCGCTGTTAGGCTAAGGTGGGAAACAACGTGACTGGCTATGACGTCATCAAGGGATGGTGCTTACTTCGCCCGGTATCTTTGCGGCAACTATAAGCTGTCTGAATAATTCCAGCGAGAAAACATACCTTAATGTCTTTTTTTCATTTTAGTATATAAAACAAAATAGTGAAGAAGTTATTTACAGTCTCTAAAAATAAATATATACACAAATCAATATGATATCGAAATATTATTATGCTCAAATTAATCAATCATTCCAGTTATTGAAATTTTACAAGATTCTTCTCCTCTAATGTTTCTAGGTAATTACTTATTGATAAACTCCGTCAACTGTAATAAAAGATTTATCAACGATTTAGTTACATAAAGATCTCTTGTAATAAACTATTCACTCTGTAGTGTTTTAATAAAGAGGTTATCTATACAGATCAGTAAACAAAAGTATGCATTGTCAATTTATGAGTAAATAAATGGGTTATCAATATTTAATGGTTACTAAAAGAAAATGTTTCTTTGATAATTGTTTGAGTTTTATAAGAGTAACAATGAATAATTACTTAGCAGAGAAGGCAGAATTTTTAATTACTAATTACTAATCAGAATAAAAACTTTCCACAACTTTTAAAAGTACAAAAGTTTATTGCAGTTTTTCATAGTCTTTTCGTTCTTCCAGTAAAGAATTAGATATAATTTTTCTTTTTCATTGAGAAAATTCACTCCACTCCTTACAAATTTATCCATTTTCGAGTATATCAACCTCCAGTTTATAAATATTACTATGCAATCGATGGTATTTTGTTAGTAAGTTTTTATTAATGTCAAAATACATGCACACTATATAGCTATCTTACGTTTCATTATAATAATACAAAAACTAGTTGTTCAGTGCCTAATTTCCTATTGCTAAGGGTAGAAGTGACTCTTTAGGTATGGTTAGCAGCTCTTATAGGAGAGGATACTTCAAAATCAAACCATTGTTTTCTAGTCCTGGGTAGTGCCATGGCATCTGTACCAAGGTCTTCCATTGTCTTGGGTTAGAGCTCTCTTGTTAGGGGGTACATGAGGTGTACTATTCTATCGGTTTCCTTATTTCCTTTCTTCAATGGGCTATTGTTCCGGGTGGAGTCCATAGGCTTATACAATCCTTCTTTTCCAACCAAGGTTTTTCAAAATGTTAAAGTAATTTGGAAAACTTTTGTAAGTGAAACTCAAGTAACTGAAAAGAAATCTGGATTAATTACCAATTATAACTAATCTTAAACAAATGAAATCTACGAGAAAGAGGTATCCCCCTGTAATTAAGTGTCTAGAGATGAAATTAAATCCTTTCAGGATTCATTAATCAAGCAGCACACGTTCACATTGGCAACATAGTCTTCTCTTTAGACCTGGTGGTTGGAACTTCACTAAAACGTAAATCATTAAGTCTTAAAAACCTCAAACATGAATTAAAGATTCTGCTCAGAGAGAGAGAGAGAGAGAGAGAGAGAGAGAGAGAGAGAGAGAGAGAGAGAGAGAGAGAGAGAGAGAGAGAGAGAGAGAGAGAGAGGGGTCTAATGAAGATGATGTGTCATGCTTTGAAATATAAGCATCATTTTTATTTCCTTCTTTTTCTATTTATTTTCTTGTTCCTAAATTTTTTATCTGACATTTGATTTAACACCACTTTTTATATTGTTGTTTTCCCTTCTTTAGTACCTATTGTTTTGGAGGAAAGGGGTCCATTAGAAGTTGACAGTAAAATTAGACAGGAAATAGAGAGCAGCAGAATTTTTCAAACTATAATTTCTATCACAGGACCCACTTTCATTAAAGCGAGCTTTCAACTTGTCTTAATAACTCACATTTTCTGGCTAAGACCTTTATCTTCTCCAGACAATGTTCTCTTTGATGGATTACAAGCTTTTCTTCAAAGCAAAAACTTCGTTAATAGAGGTTTTTCAAGGAAGACTCCTCTTTTTTTTCAAGGTAGACTCTCATTTCATGATAGTCTCCTCTTTTTTTTAAAGGTAAACTACTCTTTTTTCAATGTATACTCCTCTTTTTAGATAGACTCCTCTTTTTCGAGATAGATTCCTCTTTTTTCAAGGTAGACGACTTCTTTTCTTCAAGGTAGACTCCTTTTTCAAGGTAGACTCCTTTTTCAAGGTAGACTCTTCTTTTTTCAAGGTAGACTCCTCTTTTTTCAGGACAGATTCCTCTTTTTTCCAAGGTAGACTCATTCTTCAAGGTAGACTACTTTTTTTCAAGACAGACTCCTCGTTTTTCCAAGGCAGATTCCTCTTTTTGTCAAGGTAGACTCCCCTTTTTTCAAGCTAAACTCCTTTTTTTCAAGGTAATCTCCTCCTTTTTTTAAGGCACACTTTTCATTTTTTTTCAAGGTCGACTCCTCTTCTTTTCAAGGTAGACTCCTGTTTTCTTCAAGGTAGACTTCTTTTTTCAAGATACACTCATATTTTCTCAAGGTAGACTCCTCGTTTTCCAAGTTAGACTACATTTTTTTCAAAGAAGACTCCTCTTTTTTCAAGATTTACTCCTCTCTCCTTCTCAGTCATTCTTTATTTTCTGTTGACATGATTCTCTCTTCATTGTTACTAATCTTAATATGATTTATATCTTTTACTATTACTTGTCATGTATGTGGAAACTTTCATGATTCAATTTACAGCATCTTATACCTTGGGCCAGAAAGAGACTAAGTTAGAAAAACACTGAGAGTGTAGACCTCCGCCACGACAACTTATTTCGTTCAACATTTTACTTGACTTTTGACCTAGAACTTTCAGATTTGAATAACTTTTACGTTTCAACATAACAAGTAAGATTGTGGCAAGGAAGTTGTTTAGAACCATACAGACAAACAGACAAACAGGGTGAAAACATAACCTCCTCCTCGGTTCGTTGGCAGAGGTAAAAAAAAAAAAAAAAAAAAAAAAATCTTCGTAAAACATCATGAATAGCTCGTAAATAAGGGATGTCAACGTTGGCAATAAATAGGGCCACAGGAAACAATATATTACTTTATGTAATGATATCTTGTTTGCCATGAAAATACGATGCACTAAAAGACACAGGTAATAGATTCTCCGTGGAAAAGTGTACCTCTTTTTTTTCTCTCCTTTCGTGCAACACTTTTCTTTCCTCGTGTAAGGAAAAGAAGATGGTACAGCCACCTATAATTCTTGCTCCTTTTTGACAATCTATTTAGCTGCATCCCTATATTTCAATTCTTTTTTATTAAAACTATGTGTTCACTATTCTCAAATCAGTTTAGAAGAACTTCCTCGTGTTAAAGTATATCTGTGATTTTCGTAGTGTTTTGAGTTGTCATGCTTAAGGTAAACTGTTTTTTTTTTCCTTGATTTCTTTCCTCACTGGGCTATTTTCCCTGGTGGTGCCCTTGGGCTTATATTATCCTGCTTTTCTATCTAGGGTTGTAGGTTAGATAATAATAATAATAATAATATTTTCTATTAACGAATCTGATATATCAATATGAAAATCCCTTATAAAACCATTTATTTCCACAAAAACATACATATTAAATTTCCCTCCACGCGTCCAACATCCATCAAAGGCTAATTTTGTGATCTGAATACGTTATGGCATTGGGTGTCACATATGTTTCATCTCTACACTTCCACTGGAAATTATATTGGCCAGGTGGGCCGCTTGATATCTTCTGGGGACGTCGTAGGACTGCTGTTTGTCTTTATAGGGTTTTTATTGCGTTTGGTATAGACGTATCTAAATGTAGCTATTTATGCATGTATCAAATGCAGTAAGTACTTGTGTATATAGGCTACCTATCTATCTATCTATCTATCTATCTATCTATCTATCTATATATATATATATATATATATATATATATATATATATATATATATATATATATATATATATATATATATATATATATATATATATATATATATATATATATATATATATATAATGTGTGTGTGCCTGTATTTGTCGTTTGCTTGTGTGTGTATAGTATATATACATACATACATATACCTAGGAACTTCTCCAATTTTTGGGGGGTAGCCGACATCAACAAAGTAACACAAACAAAAAGGGGACCTCTACTCTCTACGTTCCTCCCAACCTAACAAGCCCACCCTCCCACATTATCCACCACAGATGAAGCTTCATAATGCTGAATCCCCTACTGCTGCTACCTCCGCAGTCATCTAAGGCATCGGAGGCAGCAGCAGGGCCTACCGGAACTGGGTCACAATCGCTCGCCAATCATTCCTATTTCTAGCACGCTCTCTTGCCTCGCTCACATCTATCCTCCTATCACCCAGAGGTTTCTTTACCTCATCCATCCACCCAAACCTTGGCCTTCCTCTCGTACTTCTCCCATCAACTCTTGCATTCATCACCTTCTTTAGCAGACAACCATTTTCCATTCTCTCAACATGGCCAAACTACCTCAACACATTCATATCCACTCTAGCTGCTAACTCATTTCTTACACCCGTTCTCACTCTCACCACTTTGTTCCTAACTCTATCTACTCGAGATACACCAGCCATACTCCTTAGACAATTCATCTCAAACACATTCAATTTCTGTCTCTCCATCACTTTCATTCCCCACAACTCCGATCCATACATCACAGTTGGTACAATCACTTTCTCATATAGAACTCTCTTAACATTCATGCCCAACCCTGTTTTTTTACTACTCCCTTAACTGCCCCCAACACTTTGCAACCTTCATTCACTCTCTGACGTACATCTGCTTCCACTCCACCATTTGCTGCAACAACTGACCCCAAGTACTTAAACTGATCCACCTCCTCAAGTAACTCTTCATTCAACATGACATTCAACCTTGCACCACCTTGCTTTCTCGTACATCTCATAACCTTACTCTTACCCACATTAACTCTCAACTTCCTTATCTCACATACTCTTCCAAATTCTGTCACTAATCGGTCAAGCTTCTCTTCTGTGTCTGCAACCAGTACAGTATCATCCGCAAACAACAACTGATTTACCTCCCATTCATGGTCATTCTCGTCTACCAGTTTTAATCCTCGTCCAAGCACTCGAGCATTCACCTCTCTCATCACGCCATCAACATACAAGTTAAACAACCTGTGGGACATCACACATCCCGGTCTAAGCCCAAATCTCACCGGAAACCAATCACTCACTTTATTTTCTATCCTTGCACATGCTTTACTACCTTTGTAGAAACTTTTCACTGCTTGCAACAACCTTCTACCAACTCCATATAACCTCATCACATTCCACATTGCTTCCCTATCAACTCTATCATACACTTTCTCCAGATCCATGAACGCAACATACACCTCCTTACATTTTGCTAAATATTTCTCGCATATCTGCCTAACTGTAAAAATCTGATTCATAAAACCCCTACCTCTTCTAAAACCACCAATTATTTCTAAGATTGCATTCTCTGTATCATCCTTGATCCTATTAATCATTACTCTACCATACACTTTTCCAACTACGCTTAACAAACTAATACTCATGCACATCTCCCTTACCCTTATATAGTGGTACAATGCATGCACAAACCCAATCTACTGGTACCATTGACAACACAAACCACATATTAAACAATCTCACCAACCATTCAAGTACAGTCACACCCCCCTCCTTCAACATCTCAGCTCTCACACCATCCATACCAGATGCTTTTCCTACTCTCGTTTCATCTAGAGCATAAATAGGTTAAGAGCAGATGGGATTCATGAAGGGGAGGGGAACAACAGATGGTGTATTTTGTCTGAGGAAACTAATGGAGAAATTCCGGGAAAAGCAAAGAGACCTGCATGGGGTATTCATTGACCTTGAAAAGACTTATGATCGAGTCCCAAGACAAGAGGTATGGAGGAATCCGAGAGAGAGCAGGGTGCCAGAGAAGTATGTTCGACTGATACAAGAGATGTGCCGTATTGTATTTACTAGAGTGAGGAGCAGTGCAGGGGAGACAGAGGGTTTTGAGGTGAGAGTTGGATTACATCAAGGGTCATATATATATATATATATATATATATATATATATATATATATATATATATATATATATATATATATATATATATATATATATATATATATATATATACACTGTACCGTATATAACGACAACACCAAATGCACCCTTTTATAGACCACTGCGGGACACTGCGGGATAAAGTTGTCGGACATATCAATTCATGTCTTTTATTTGGTTAGTTTAGTCAGTGCAGATTGTTGATATACTTAGACATTATTCTGATCATTGTAAACCAACCTATTATGGGGGGATCCTACTAGTTCAGCTTTGCTGATGCTCAGAAAGGGTATATATATATATATATATATATATATATATATATATATATATATATATATATATATATATATATATATATATATATATATATATATATATATATATATATATATATATATATATATGTAATAAATGCACTGAGGAAGATGAAGAATGGGAAGGCAACTGGACCAGACTTGATTCCGGTGGAGGCATGGAAAGCTTTAGGAGGTGAAAGAGTGGATATACTACGATCTTATGATAAAGATTTTTGAGCAGGAAAAAATACCAAATGAGTGGCGTGGGAGTATATTGATACCAATCTTCAAAGGGAAAGGAGATGTCCAAGAGTGTGGGAATTACAGAGGTATTAAATTGATGTCCCACACTTTGAAGATACTGGAAAGGATGATAGATGCCAGACTAAGAGAAGAAGTAGAAATAAGTAAAGAGCAGATGGGATTTATGAAGGGGAGGGTAACAACAGATGGTGTATTTTGTCTGAGGCAACTAATGGAGAAATTCCGGGAAAAGCAAAGAGATCTGCATGGAGTATTCATTGACCTTGAAAAGGCTTATGATCGAGTCCCAAGACAAGAGGTATGGAGGAGTCTGAGAGAGAGCAGGGTGCCAGAGAAGTATGTTCGACTGATACAAGAGATGTACCATAATGTATTTACTTGAGTGAGGAGCAGTGCTGGGGAGACAGGGTTTTGAGGTGAGAGTAGGAATGCATCAAGGTTCAGCTCTGAGCCCATTTATCTTTAACATAGTGATAGACGTTTTAATAAAAGAGGTAAGGGAGGCAGTACCATGGAACATATTGTATGCAGATTGTTCTGTGCGCAGAGAGCAGGGAAGATCTCGAAATGAAATTGGAAAGGTGGGGGCAAGTACTGGAGGACAGAGAAATGAGAATAAGTAGATCTAAGGGAGAATATATGTGTACCACCAGTGAGGGGGATGATAGAGAAAGTATTCATCTTAGGGGAGAACAGATAAAGAGAGTTGGTAAGTTTAAGTATTTGGGATCCTTTGTTAACGCTGGAGGAGGTATGGAAGATGAAGTTGAACATCGGGTACAGGCAGGTTGGAACAACTGGAGAGCAGCCTCAGGAGTTCTTTGTTACAAAAGAAAACCACTGAGGTTAAAAGGAAAATTTCATAAGACAGTGGTAAGAACAGCAATGCTGTATGGAACGGAAACAGCAAGCATGAGGAAGACAGAGGAGAAGATGGATGTGCCAGAAATGAAAATGCTTAGGTGGATGTCTGGGGTGACAGGAGAGGATTGGATAAAAAATGACTACATAAGGGGGTCGCCAAAGGTGGTGGAAATATCAAAGAAAGTGCAGGAAGGGAGGCTGAGATGGTATGGACACCTGATGAGGAGAGATGAGGACCACGTTGGGAGACATACTATGGAGATGGATGTTCAGGGAAAAAGAAGAGGGAGACCAAGAAAGAGATGGAGGGACTGTGTGAGAGGAGACTTACTGGAGAAAGGGATTGATGAGGCAGAAGTGCAGAATAGAAAAAGATGGAAACGGCTTATCCACAACGGCGACCCCATATAAAAATGGGAACCAGCTGGGAAGAAGATATATGTATGTATGTATGTATTATAGAAACAAATGACAGAATTGTAATGCTTAAAAAATATAGCAACCAACACACGTGACCAAGAAAATTTTCTCCGTAAATGAAGAAATATATTTTATATGCTGGCAAATAATATATAAAGCTGTGCGAGTGGGCATTCAGGTGAAAACTGAGAGACGACATAAATGCAGCTATCTTTATTTCAACAGCTAGCGAGCATTTTATTCAGTAGTTTTAGTGTTAGAGTAAGAAGGTCATAGAAATTCAAACAGATTAATGCATGAAAAAACAGGCCCGAACCTGTTCTATTGACAAAGGGGTGTAGAGCACTACATACGATAAAAAAAAAATTAGTCACAATATACCAGTGTGAAAGACATGTGGTACATGCCTCCCCCTTAAAAATGATGCATGTCAAATAGGTCTTCCTGGCTTTGAGAGGCACACTGTAGGTGGGTCAACTGGCAGGAGGTATGGAGGTTTTAGATGATCAATGGAGACCCAGTCTTCTTTGCTACACATGATGAGGAGGAATGCTTTTGGCGTACTAAGGATCATAATGAAAGGGCCCATGTATGGGGTGTTAACTGTGGCTTGCTAGTGTCGTTGTACAGGAAAACATGCAGTGCCGAGTGCAGATCTGTCGGTATGTGTTGCTTAGCTGGGGCTTCTACATCTGGTGGCATGGAGGGAATTTTCTCACCACGTGATGTTGGTGCAGGAAATTGCCGGAGGAGTTTGCAGACCTGAAAAATTCGGCATGAACAACCACGGGTCGCCATACACCATTTTAGCTGCCGAGGCATTCAGGGACTTTTTAAAAGTGGTCCTTAGTCTCAAGAGGACCCAGGGAAGCTGGGTAAACCAATTGGAGCCCTTGCAGTGGGACATTAAAGCTGCTTTGAGGTATGGTGAAATGTTCAACCATTCCATTGGCAGCAAAGTTGTATGAGTTCGTCTGATGAAGGGTGACTTCCAGGAGATTTAATAATAATGTCCACAATGGATAGGTTAAAGTGGTATCCCTGTTGGAAGTAATATGCTCAGGGATACCAAATCTTGCCATCTATCCTGATATTTTCCATGGGAATGGCTTCAGGCCAACGAGTGGAGCAGTTGATGACAGTAAATGGGTAACGATGCCTTTGTGATGTGGGTAAGGAACCTACAACATTGAAGTGCATGTGGGTAAAGCACAACTGAAGTTGAGGAAAGGTGCTCACTCTTGAACCCGCTTGTTAATGAACTTTAGAGTTTTGGCATGAAGTACAGGTGCAGACCCAATCCTTAGCATCCTTAGTAATGCCATGCCAAATAAACTTTGTCTTCAGTATCTGTGCAGTAGAATGGCACGTGGGTTGCAAAAGTCCATGAATGAATTCAAACATCTTTCAGCACATGGGAGAAGGTATCCATGATCTAGGTCTACCAGTGCTGACGCCTCAGAGGAGTGTGGTGTTGGAGTTGTCGAGAAGGACGTTCTTCGAAATGGAGGGAAGTGCAGGATGTTCTACATGCCTGGTACTCTGGATATTTTCATTGAGCTTCTGCCAAGGTGTTGTGATTAAATCCTTGGTGAATGGCGGCCAAAGTGTTTCTTGACAGGGCATCGGCAACACAATTAATTTTACTAGTGACGTGCTGAAGAATAAAATTATATTCAGCCAATTTGGAGAGATGTCGGCATTAATGGGCAGACCAGGCTTTGGACTGTCAAGTGAAGGCCTCCACCAGAAGTGGCGAAAGTGATGGACAGTTAGGTGCACCGCCAGCTATTTGCTTTTGAAGGTAAAGTAGCCGGATTCCGCCTTCAATAGTTTGCTATTTAAGAAGGCCAACGGAAGGGCAAGCCGTTGTCCACCTGCTCAAGTACTACCCTAGTAGCGACATCGCTGGCATCAGTGAAGAGGAGATGTGCTTTTGGCGCAGGAAAATTTACCGCAGCAGTGATTGATAGGGCATTTTTTGCATTGTAGAGGTTCCCACTCCAGGTCTTTTGGCTTGCCCTTGAGGGTGTCGTAGAGGTGGTCAAGGGTGGTGGCGATGGCTGGCAGGAAACAGTGATAAAGTTGATCATACCCAAAAATTTTTGCAGTGCTTTGACGGTCAAGGGCGTGGCGAAGTTCAGAATATGTGCTACTTTCTCAGGGAGTGGATGTACTCCTTCATGATTGATGCGGTGCCCTAAGAACGATACTTAATTTGCGCCAAAGGTACACTTGTCGTACTGAACTACAAGGCTGTTTTGTTATAGGTGATCCAGCACTATAAGTAGATGCCATAGGTGTTCCTTTTTGGAGGAAAAGAACACGTACCGTACACAGAAGGGAAGGACTCATAAATGCCGTCCATGCAACGTTGAAAAGTGGTCCCAGGATTATGAAGGTCGAAATAAGAGTAATTGAAGGTGTATGTACTAAAGGGGGTGGTGAGGGTGATCCTGGGTATATGTTCTGGGTTCATGGGCACCTGAGTGAGGAGGAAACCTTGCTTTGTGCAAGTAGGAGGTCACCTTGGTGATGTTTGGAGGATGTAGTGACACGGTTCTGTCTGCATGTTCAGATACCTGTAATCCCAACATGGATGGAGAGAGCCATCTTTCTTCATTATCATTATTATTATTATTACTATCCAAGCTACAACCCTAGTTGGAAAAGCAATATGCTATAAGCCCAGGGGCTCCAACTGGGAAAAATAGCCCAGTGAGGAAAGGAAATAAGGAAATAAGGAAATAAATAAATGAAGAGAACAAATTAACAATAAATCGTTCTAAAAAAAGTAACAACATCAAAACAGACATGTCACATATAAACTATAAACAACATAAAAAACAAATATGTCATAAATAAACTATAAAAAGACTCATGTCCGCCTGGTCAACAAAGAAGCATTTGCTCTAACTTTGAACTTTTGAAGTTCTACGGATTCAACTACCCGATTAGGAAGATCATTCCACAACTTGGCAACAGCTGGAATAAAACTTCTAGAGTACTGAGTAGTGTTGAGCCTCATGATGGAGAAGGCCTGGCTATTAGAATTAACTGCCTGCCTAGTATTACGAACAGGATAGAATTGTCCAGGGAGATCTGAATGAAAAGGATGGTCAGAGTTATGAAAAATCTTATGCAACATGCAAAATAAATTAATTGAACGACGGTGCCAGAGATTAATATCTAGATCAGGAATAAGAAATTTAATAGACCGTAAGTTTCTCTCCAACAAATTAAGATGAGAATCAGCAGCTGAAGACCAGACAGGAGAACAACACTCAAAACAAGGTAGAATGAAAGAATTAAAACACTTCTTCAGAATAGATTGATCACCGAAAATCTTGAAATACTCTCAATAAGCCTATTTTTTGTACAATTGAAGAAGACACAGACCTTATATGTTTCTCAAAAGTAAATTTGATGTCGAGAATCACACCTAAAATTTTAAAAGAGTCATACAAATTTAAAGAAACATTATCAATACTGAGATCCGGATGTTGAGGAGCCACCGTCCTTGACCTATTTACAATCATACTTTGAGTTTTGTTAGGATTCAACTTCATACCCTATAATTTGCACCATGCACTAATTTTAGCTAAATCTCTATTAAGGGATTCACCAACCCCAGATCTACATTAAGGGGATGGAATTGATGCAAAGAGAGTAGCATCATCTGCATATGCAACAAGCTTGTTTTCTAGGCCAAACCATATGTCATGTGTATATAGTATGAAAAGTAAAGGGCCAAGAACACTACCCTGTGGAACACCGGATATCACATTCCTATAATCACTATGGTGCCCATCAATAACTCTTTGAGATCTATTACTTAAAAAATTGATAATAATGCTAAGAAACGACCCACCCACTCCCAACTGTTTCAGTTTGAAAACCGGGGCCTCATGATTAACACAATGGTTAGGACAATGTATAAGGATGACGACTATGGGCTTGAAGCCTTTTGGCAAAGGCTCATTTCTTCTATTTTGATGAACCTTTGTTTAGCGGCTGCCAAACGATCCGGTGCCAGATGCCAGAAACTGGGGGACACTGGGGTTCTTGTTATTTTGATACAGCGATAAATAACTGTGTTTTGTAAGAACTGTGGGCGTTTGATGAAGTTTCGGAAGGAAAACTTCCCGGTACGATGTGAGGAGGGGGGGTTAGACATATGTGGGTGTGCTGATGTTAAGAGCGAGGTCGGAGCGGGACGGCTTGGAGAGGTGTCGAGTAGTAGGAATCCGAGTTGAATAACTGACGGTGAGCAACATCAACCAGGAGTTAAAAGTGTGAGAGGAATTCCATAAATAGGATTGGCAATGTGACTTCAGCCATAGGAAACTTCCAATTATATTTTGCGATTCTAGACGATAATGTGAGGGTTTCATAACTGCGGGTGTGTATCGCATATCCATTGACAGCTACCAGGCAGATGTTGGCAGTTTTAGACAGACTACGATGTGTCCAAGAGAATGGCCTTGGCAGAAGAGAACAGCAAGCAGTCTTGTCTATCAAAAATCACACGCCCATACCTGTATCTTGTAAAAAGAAAAGATTAGTGACAGGGGAGGCCACCGCTGCAAGCAATGGCCTACTGATAAGTATTTTGGCCACTGACACCAATTCACACAATTTTTCACAGCAGCCCCGAATTCGGAGTGGTAGTTGCATACCTTAGGCCGATGGGTGTCAGTAAGTGGCTGGAGAGGTCATTGGTTGGTGTGTAAGCTACGAGCCGTGTATGTGCATGGTGGGCGGCATTGTCGCCTCTCCAGCACGACACAGGGTGAGCGTCTTTATACTACCATATTCGCGTCCATTTCTGTCGATATTGAATAGTTGTCCACTTCGCAGGTGCGGAGGCGTTATTGAAGGTCTTGAAGGCCATGTATTGGCTGTCCATAAGGACATTGGCTTTGATTATCAGGTCCTTCATGGGCAAAATATCGACATCGGGGATGGTAGAACGTACAGCTTCAGGTATGCGCCATACCCAAAGGGCCTCTAGTAGATTCACTTCAAGAGGAGACCTGTCTGCAGCAGGATGCAGGAAAGCAATATTGGTCATTTCCTTGAGGGCTAGGAAAGCCTTTTGTTTCCCTAATGGTTGTTGAGAGAGCGGAAAAATGTTCGCTATGTGTGTGGCAGCTGACGGCATATACTGCTCAAGGAGGTATGATATGAGGTCTTCCTATGTTAAGGGGGGGTTCTCACAGCCAATCATAGAGTTCCGGGAAAGTGCCTCTGGGGATGGCCGCAAGAACCTAGCCAGCTTTGGTACTTGACCGAGTTACGCCCTTTTTGCGGAAATAGATAAAGGACACTGGCACCAAGCAAACATTTCACCACTGTATGTGTATATATATATATATATATATATATATATATATATATATATATATATATATATATATATATATATATATATATATATATATATATATATATATATATATATATATATATATATATATATACATCCTCTTTTCAAGTAAAAATATCTATATTCACTCTTAGCATATTGCACTGCTTTTCAAATATAATTAACACAAGAAGTTATGAATCTGTATTCGACGTAGGGCCAGAGAACCATTACTTCCCAAGTCTGCAAGGAAGGAATTTTCATATCCACAATATGAGCAACTCGCCCTTCCCTCCCCCTAAAGTCATAAGGATAAATCAGGACCAGTAAATACCAAGAGTTCATTTCCGGTAATGACTCCATGACTCCCCTCCCCCTAAAGTCAAGCCACTAGTTGCAATGCAACGCTTTTCTGGGAGACTGAAATGATGTTTTTTTTTATAGATAGTGCTTTTACAAAATATGTTTATTTTAATGGTCAGATATAAATTAATGATTGTGCAGAAAACAAAAAATTAATATTAGTTATGAAGTACTCGGTGAAGCTAGTTTTGAGCTCTTTGTAAGGTTGAGAAAACAGTGGATTGACGAACTAAGAAAATTAGCGGGTATAGACTTCCATAGAAAGACGCCAAACAGATACCATTGGAAGGACATGTCTGCTGCCTTTGCCCTGCATTAGACTAGAACTGGTTGATGAAGATGGTGAGGATGATACACAGTATATATCTACCTGTGTCCAGCCCATATTCCTTGGACGTAACGTCATGTGCGTTGTGTACATCCCATAATCCTTGGCCATAAAATGTGGTAATGGTATTTACAGTGAGGCATCGTTTGTTAAGCTAACTTGAGAAAGGGAGGGGGTTGGGGAAGCTGCTCTCCTTATCTTGGATCTGAAGGGGATTTTATCCTATTAGTTTCTCCCTTTATCTTTAAGGACATTTACTGCTTATCGTATAATATTCTGTTCTTGCTTGGAGGTGATTTTTGGAAGGTGGTGCGGGAGTTGGAAGAGCAAAGGCTCTCCTGACTGATGGACATATAATACTTGTGAAGATGATATTTCTTTGAAACCCGTTTCTTATCTGCTACATTGTCGAGGCGTTGAATATATGCATTTGTGTCAGGGTTCGTTGATTTTAAGTTTTCGTTATTTTCATATTGGTGACCCCTTTCAAAAAGTTTTTATTTTTTTTTGTGATATTGGATGTGAAAATTTCCTTTTGTAATATTATTTATATATAGTAAAAACACAATATTGTTTAGTTATATATACAATTGACATATTTACCAACCAAATTACTTTGCAATTTTTTTTTTTTGGAAAGGAAAAAAGTACAAGTTATGAACTGCAAGATGAAATCTATTCGATCCTGTGAATTCACTCACGCACGATCTCTATCTCACACCATCTTGCCCTTTTTCCTTTGCTGAATTTCCTCTTTATCTTTTAAAAGGAATAAGTTGCTAGAGCCACAAGTAAGAGTAAATACACTTGTTTATCATTATAAGCATATCATTTTTCCAGTCACTGTTGTACATTTTCTTTTGGTATAAATTTCTTCTTCTATTTTCCTCATCTCATCGACCCCTTCCCAATTATGTTTACACTTCATACTCTTTTGAATTTTATAATTTTCAAGCTATTTTCTAGATGTATTGTCCAATATTAAACGGGACTAACAATAATTTCCTTCTTTACTTCATCCCCTTTTTCATCATTTCCGTCACCTAACTGTAGTCTGTCACATTCTTTCTATTTTCGGCTACTTCAGTTTAGGAAAACAATTTTCTTTTTTTATATTTTCCATTAGAACTAGTTCCACTAAACTCTCTCCCCTACGTTACCTATACTTCTTTTATTCGACCTCATTTAAATGTTTTTTTTTTATTTTACTTTTTTTTTTTAACAGCATTTGATGATTATGTGTACAATATATATCCTAATTGAAAAGGGGCTTGGCTGATATTAACTCATGTGAATCATATAATGTCAGTAATTCCTTTTCATTACTATATCTTTTCCCTTTTGTTTCCTGTTGAGATCTGCAATGAAGAGGGTCACTTTTGATTACACTAAACTTAATACAGATAGCTGTTACTTATGCAGTATATATATATATATATATATATATATATATATATATATATATATATATATATATATATATATATATATATATATATATATATATATATATATATATATATGTATGTATGTATATATGACATGTCCTTCAACTTGCGTTTGTTTATGGTCTTTTGTATGCCAGTCGAAGCCAGCAAGCTTCCTTAATTCGTTGATCTGTCGTCTTCTCTTCCTTCCTCGGCTTCTTTTTCTTTCTCTAAGGACCCATTCTGTTATTTTAATGTCAATTTATTGGATGACATTCTCACTAAATGTGCTGCTAATGTCTATTTATTTATTTTTTTTATTTTTTTTGCAAGTTTTTAGAATATCCTCTACTTTAGTTTACTCGCGTGTCCATGTAGCAGTTTTTCTGTCTCTTAGTGATATTCCAATCATTATTCTTTCTATAACTCTTTTATTTGTAACTGGCTAATGTTTTAAGGCTTTAGTAAGGACCATCTCATTAAATGCAGTTCTTTTTATAGAAAGTGGGATTTCACTTTTCATAATCTGATTTTGTTTACATAATGCTCTACAGTCCCATGTTCAACCTTCTTTTAATTTCGGAGTTATGTCCTGGGGAAACACTGTCTGTCCTAAGTATTTGTATTCCTTAATAATCTCGTCAACAACTCACATTTGTTTTCTCTTTGTATTTTCATTGAACATTATCTTAGTTTTACTCATATTAATTTTCAGCCGTACATATCTGCTTTCCTATTCAATTCTTCTATCATGTTACGTAATTCCTCCCATAATTCATTAACCAAAACTGTATCATCTGCAAATCTTAATTGTTAAGGTATTTCCTATCTCCCTGTCTAACTCCTTTCTCAATCGGAATTTTTCACTATCTATGTAGAGTTTTATGATTGATATGATTCCTATATACCTTTCTTCAAGTGCTCCAACTTAAGATTATTCTATTAATGGAAAGGCTTTCATTACTGCTGATGTTATGACAAAATCAAAATCTTTCTCATAGTCTGTAAATGCCATACATAGTGGTTTGTCATACTCAGTTGATTTTTTCATTAGCTGGTTAATTACATGGATATGTCAGTTGTTAAATACCCATTTTGAAAGCCTGCCTGCTCTCTTGGTTGATTAAAGTCAAGCTGTCTTTTTATTCGGCCCCATATGATCTTTGTAATTATCTTATATGCTATGGCGAGTAAACTTTTAGGGCGGTAATTTTTCAGGTCTTTTGTGTCTCCCTTTAGGTGAACTAATATAATAATAAAGTTTTTTTTCCAATTGTATGTATAGGGTATTCTTGCAGACATTTGGTGTAGAGTTCAGCCAGTTTTATTACTATGGAATCTTCTCCGTCTATTATTGAATCAATTGATAGGTCATCTTCTCCAGCTTCTTTTCCTCTTTTCACACACACACACACACTGACACACACACAAAGTATATACATACATATATATATATATATATATATATATATATATATATATATATATATATATATATATATATATATATATATATATATATATATACATATACATATATATATATATATATATATATATATATATATATATATATATATATATATATATATATATATATATATATATGTGTGTGTGTGTGTGTGTGTGTATATATATATACATATATATATATATATATATATATATATATATATATATATATATATATATATATATATATATATATATATATATATGTATGTATGTATGTATAGCTCTATATTCTATGTTTAAATAAACAAACACGCGTACACACACACACACACACACACATATATATATATATATATATATATATATATATATATATATATATATATATATATATATATATATATATATATATGACAAAGCGCACGTGATTTCGATAGATGTAAATATCACCCACAAATGGCATTTCATACCAAATTCTATCTTGGGAATATACATCCACTTAGAATTCATTTTATGGTAACAGCTTCTGGCCGGGTGGAGATTCGAACCCACACCTGTTCGGCTGAAAACCATGCCTGAAGGGACCATACCGACTGAGCTATCATGAGAGATAAAAGTTTGTGACAAGTCCTCGTACATATTCCTGTCGAATTCAGGAATCTCTTCATACACATGAAATAAACCCATCTCCACCATTGATTTGATTCACGTGTGCTTGTGATATATATTCATTTATAATAACAACGTGTTGCAAACTTACGACTCAGTCGGTATGGTCCATGCAGGCATTGTTTCCAGCCGAACAGGTGGGGGTTCGAATCTCCACCCGGCCAGAAGCTGTTACCATAAAATGAATTCCAAGTGGATGTATATTCCCAAGATAGAATTCGGTATTAAATGCCATTAGTGGGTGATATTTACATAAATATATATACATATATACATACATATATATATATATATATATATATATATATATATATATATATATATATATATATATATATATATATATATATATATATATATATATATATATGCAGTATATGTATGTCTGCATATTCTATGTGTTTGAATAAAAAGACACGCGAACACACACATATCTATATATTCTATTTATATATATATATATATATATATATATATATATATATATATATATATATATATATATATATATATATATATATATATATATAGATATATATATATATATATATATATATATATATATATATATATATATATATATATATATATATATATATATATATAAGATAGATAGATAGATAGATAAATTATATATATATACATATATATATATATATATATATATATATATATATATATATATATATATATATATATATCTATATATATATATATATATATATATATATATATATATATATATATATATATATATATATATATATATATGTGTGTGTGTGTGTGTGTGTGTGTGTGTGTGTGTGTGTGTGTGTGCGTATTTATGCTTCCTGTCACGCTGAGTGTCAACTACTCGGAGAATAACAATATCTCACAAATTTCCCAAAACAAGCGAGATGTACTTAGGAAACAGGGAGGGGGTAGGAAGGGACGAATCTGTGCATGTGTGCTTATATCTATTATTATTTTTATTATTAATTTCTAAGCTATAACCCTAGTTGGAAAAGCAGGATGCTATAAGACCAGGCGCTCTAGCATGGAAAATAGCCCAGTCAGGAAAGGAAACAAGGCAAAATAAAATATTTCAAGAACAGTATCATTTTGTCTGAAAGTTATCGTATTTTTCCCTGATCTCTCTCTCTCTCTCTCTCTCTCTCTCTCTCTCTCTCTCTCTCTCTCTCTCTCTCTCTCTCTCCTTCGTTTTGTCTGTATGTTTTTTTATTATTCCCTGCGCACGCTCTCTCTCTCTCTCTCTCTCTCTCTCTCTCTCTCTCTCTCTCTCTCTCTCTCTCTCTCTCATATCTTTAATCTAAGCGTGCATTCTAGTATCTTGATTGAGCAAGTCTTAGTATAGTTAATTGCCGCCAGATTTCTCAATGGACGAATGTAAACATGATCAGATCCTTATCTTTTTTTATATTTCTTCGCAACCTTTGTATTCTGGAAGTTGCAATAGCTAACTTAAATGCATTCAATGTCTTAGAAATTTGTATCAGTTTGGAATATATTTGATTCGGTGTATTAATTTACTACTTAAACTGTAATTCTTAAACTTTTATTTAAAACTGATAAGAACTTTTGAGAATTATTGAATATATAAATCAGGTTTATTTTTATTATTATTATTATTATTATTATTATTATTATTATTATTATTATTGTTATTATTATTATTATTATTATTTCGATTAATATTATTGTTTTATTATTCTTATTATTATTATTATTATAATTATTATTATTATTATTATTATTATTATTATTATTATTATTATTATTATTATTATTATTATTATTATTAGAATTTTTTTTTCATTATTATTATTATTATTATTATTATTATTATTATTATTATTATTATTATTATTATTATTATTTCCACCTTGCGTTATTCCATCCCTGTACCTTGAATCCAGCTGAACATCTTGGTTCCAATAATGTGAATGAACAAATCCCCTTCATAAGAAAATCAGTCTTCAGAATTTCATGTTTTCATAACATTCCTTTTAAATGTTTCTGCAAACTTCCTTGAAATAAATCAAGCTCTGAATAATGGAAGAATTTTGAATAATGATGTTCATTTGTTGGAAAACTAATATTTTCATTCCATAATATCAATGGGTTCCTGGAATGATTCGTCTTCATTGTTTGCTGGAATGGGAATTCTAATATCCTTATGCCCATTATTCCTGGTTAGGATTAGCCTGCTATTCCTGCTTCCAATCCTACAATTCATAGGAAAATAGAGTTGTATAAAAGACTAAAATTGAATAAAAGAGAGTATATAAAAAGGAAAGTTGAAACAGATGAAGCAGAAGGTGTATAGGTCAAAGGAACAGAAATTTATGATATAAAGAAAATCTATATATTACATTGAATTCACAATTAATTTGGAAATAGGTCTGGATAAAAGATAAGAATTGAGTAAAAAAGAACGTATGAAAAAGGAAGACTGAAAATTAATCAAACAAGTAATTGTATTGGTCAATGGAACATAAATTT
>NC_090756.1:52360737-52388237 GCF_036898095.1 Palaemon carinicauda
CTTCTCAGTCATGAATATAGGTACGTTGAGAAGTCCTGGATCACGGCCTCAGCTCCCTCAGTCTCTTTCTTCTGCGTCAGGGTATTGGCCTTGTGCAGGAGCTCCCTGATGGCATGTTCGAATACCGTCTGCTCGTCTGTTGTGGTGTAGGCTACTGTATCTGCTGGCTTGCTCTCCTTCTCCGGTTCCTCCTCCTGACGATTGATGCAGCAGACAAACCACACATATCACTGGAGGATTCGTCGACATTTATGTGTGAAATGACACTTTGCGAGCTAGGAGAGAGCCTGTCCCTCGATATTGTCTAGTTGTGGGCTTTGTTACCCCCGAGGAGCTCCCAGGTGGTCATGACTTCTTCCTCTCGTGATGTCCTCCTCTTTGCCGGAGCACCACTCTTCCTCCCCTTCTTCTCTATTTTCCTGAAATCTGTCCTTTTTGTTTCAAACAACTTCCTTACTTGCAGGGTCTCCTTCATTCTTGGGTAGCACCACTGATTGTCCCGCTAGTCAGAGAGAGGGGGATTCTGCTTCACAAGCTCAGCAATCTCAGAAACATGGGCATCCGTGAAGGGATAGTCTGGTATGTCCCTCTTGCTGGGCAGATACCTCCCGGTTTCTGGGGCTGGGGCTGGGGCTTCTGGGGCTCCTTGGACTGCTTGGTGGTCTGCCGAGGCATTGAAGAGATTGTAGTAGCATTGCAGCATTTAAAGGAAGGTGAAAGGATGATGCTGGCCCTAGTGACCCTTTATAGGCCACCCACGCACCGGTTTCAACCAATCAGCAGTCTCTATTCACCTCTGTCAAGGCTCCGAACAATATGCATTCAGAAGGCGACTCTTCTCGGATGAATTTACAACCAGCTCACCAGACATTGTAAGCTGTACCTAAGAAGGGGTAACATTTTAGGGTAAGATATCGCAAGAAGTCGCACAGTGTCGTTCCTGGCATGGGTCGGCTGGAACCCAGGCGACATCTTACTAGGTGATTGTATGACGTCGTAGCCTCAATGTTGCAAGGTGGCGTAAGATCATATTCTTGCACCACACTGTGACAAAATTCAAAAATGTTTTAAAAACCTGGTGACGTTGCGAGGTCTTTTCACGGGCTGTCGTGATTTTGGTATGCTTCCTTGCAAGGAGGCACCACGTCACAACACTTCATCCCCAAAAACTTAGTAGGTGTCAATGTTAATGGTTCTAGGGATGCAAGGACACTATAAGATGGCAACGTTGAAAGTGAGGTATTGCCATTCGATGGTGAAAAGAAATTATTACAAGTTTTGCTATTTTCAAGGAACCTCTGGACATGAAAAGGTTTCTAAAGAGATGTTGATGGGGATATAAATGTTATGAAAATTATACATAGCAAAGAATAGTGAATATGAAAAACTAATGGAATGAAATATATATTTATTATCACAGAGAATAGGTTCCATTAAATTGTACAAATATAATAATAGTAATGTCTACACTGGGTAACTCGGTTCGAGCACCGCTCAACAAAAAAGCGTTCAGAATTTTGTCTAGCAGTATTGGTAAGATTAGCGGTCTCTCTCTCTCTCTCTCTCTCTCTCTCTCTCTCTCTCTCACCTATCCAAATCTGGACCCGTGTAAATATTTTATATCTGAAACAGCGCAGAATCTAGCCTGAGAGTATTGGAGAGATTTGATCTCTCTCTCTCTCTCTCTCTCTCTCTCTCTCTCTCTCTCTCTCTCTCTCTCTCTCTCTCTCTCTCTCTCTCTCTCTCTCTCTCTCTAACCTTTTATGTAAATCTGGAACCGTGTAAACATTTAAGTCTTGGTCCATTGAGCTCATGCTGAATTTGTATAAAAACCATATTAAGAAACTGAACATCCCTGACGAAAATATTAGCTGCATGCATAATATATAATATATGGCATATTGTACTCCTCTCTCTCTCTCTCTCTCTCTCTCTCTCTCTCTCTCTCTCTCTCTCTCTCTCTCTCTCTCTCTCTCCTTCATATAGCCTAATTGTAGCTTTCCCAGTTTGAACGAGGAAGCCAGATTCTATCTCACGGCAAGGTTCTGGTAGCATAGTGAAACATCTCACCTGGCATTATGCCAGGCTTGGGTTCGAGACCCAATCAGGCTCGATAGTCTCCATAGTGTCTTCAACCTTACGACCCTTGTTCTATTTCCTTCCAGTTTTTTTTTTAGTCTTATGTGAGTTGTCGTGACAAACAAGATCCTTATTCTCTTGTAATTATTGAGGAATAGATTTATTAGATTATCATTATTTCTTTTTACCATTTAAATACTTCAAAACCATCCATTTCTTTTTATCATGACAATATATTCCAAAAATATTTTTAAAAAAGTCTTCTTCAGGTTACATATTATTTGATTAATTTTTCCTATTATTATTATTATTATTATTATTATTATTATTATTATTATTATTATTATTATTATTATTATTATTATTATTATTATTACCATCCAAGCTCCAAGCATAGTTGGAAAAGCAGGATGCTGCATGCGCAAGGGGTCCAACAAGGAAAAATTCCAAATAATATATGTATCATGCACACCTCTCACATAACAAAATTCATATCAATTTGTTCAGATAAATGAAGCCACAAAGGAAATAAAATAACTGTCAGAATCTTTAATGATAGCAAATAACCGAATGGAAAGTATGAAAAACTATTGTACGCACCCATCAGAAATGAAAACTAATTATACAGATAGATATGCACACTTACCCACACACACGAAGTAAACACTTCTCACCTCTTCTCACCAGGGTATGACTACTCTCCCCATACTGGAATGGACAGGGAGAGACTGAGTGGTTATATGTCTGGCAATGCTGCTGTGCGTGAATGGAAAATATATATATATATATATATATATATATATATATATATATATATATATATATATATATATATATATATATATATATATATATATATAATATATATATATATATATATATATATATATATGATAAATTTTGTACATTTTTACGTGTTTTTCATATTCAAATAAGCCATATATATTTTTGATACATTAATGTTTGGATTCTCTTAACGACCTCGGGATCAGAGCCCCAGCCGAAATCACACAAAGACAAGAGCTTAGCTCCGGCCGGGAATCGAACCCTGGGCTCTGATCCCGAGGTCGTTAAGAGAATCCAGACATTAATGTATCAAAAAAATATATATGGCTTATTTGAATATATATATATATATATATATATATATATATATATATATATATATATATATATATATATATATATATATTTATATATATATATATATATATATATATATATATATATATATATATATATATATATTATATATATATATATATATATATATATATATATATATATATATATATATATATATACATATATATATATACATATATATATATATATATATATATATATATATATATATATATATATATATATATATATATATATATATATATATATATATATATATATATATATATATTTATTTGTTTTTATTTATAGCCAATTACTTGCCCTTATTATATAGATTGAATATGCAGCAGTTTGATATTAATTTACAAAAACAACTTATTCCTAATATAACATCTGTAAAATCAATCAAAGTCTCTGATTCCTGCTAATTACTTCCCATTATCAATAATCCCGTAATTATTAATTAAGCTACAACACTAGTGGGAATAGTAGGATGCTATAAGCCCAAGGACTCCAACATGGAAAAATAGCCCAATGAGGAAAGGCAATAAGGCAATATATAAAATACAGAAGTAATAAAAATTCAGATATAAGGTTTTAAGAGCTAGTAACAATACTGAAATAAACATTTCATATATGAAGTATAACAAAAGACATGTCAGCCTGTGCAACATAAAAGAAAATATATATATATATATATATATATATATATATATATATATATATATATATATATATATATATATATATATATATATATATATATATATATATATATATATATATATGTGTTTGATATAATGAAGTACATTCTTCAAGATATGATTTTAAAAATTGCATAATTCCTTTTAATGATTTCTAGTTTTTATGTCACAAGACTTACGGTGACATTGATAGAGTTTAAATGTGTTAACTGAAGAACTAATTTAAAAGAGTTTGTGAATCTGGAAATATATGGACAAAATTAGGTGAAAACTATGACGACAGAAATATATAAATTCATATATAACAAAAAAGAAGTTATTCAAAATGGAAACAACAAATAACGAACGGAAAAATTCTCATGAAATATTAAAAGCAAAATACTAATTAAGATATATTAATGTATATCTTCATAAACGATTCATAACAATTCTTTTTTTTTTAGATACTGAGAAAAAAAGAATCATTTGCCATTAGTAATGAAAAAAAAATATTTTGTTCCACGCTTATACTACAACATAATTATCTCCTGTGAAAAAATACAAAGACTTATTTCTCTCTTTGATTACTTTCCTCTCCTTTGTCATCATTATTTCAGTGGCATAGAGACCTTATATATATATATATATATATATATATATATATATATATATATTATATATATATATATAAATATTATATATATATATATATATATATATATATATATATATATATATATATATATATATATATATATATATATATAGAGAGAGAGAGAGAGAGAGAGAGAGAGAGAGAGAGAGAGAGAGAGAGAGAGAGAGAGAGAGAGAGAGAGAGAGAGAGAGAGATATTAAATACACTCTACTTCTCCCTTAATGTTTTATTTTCAGACATCGCTCAACGTGACTCACCATTGTCGATTCTTTCCGATAGCGAACCAAATAAAAGTTTTCCGGGCAAAATACAACTCTATCTCTCGTCCTGCTCATGGCGGTCAACCATCCTGTCTTACTGTTAATGGAAGAATTCCTTAGATAATAATGGAAATCAGGTCGATTACCGAAGGAGGATGACGTGAATACACAGCTGTGATAGATGTCTTGAACTCGACTTTTCCCCTATCTCTTCAGTTTGTCATAGTTGATGTAGCGGGTTTCAGCGCCTTCTATCAATAATATTATCTATCTAAATCTCTAATTATAATCCCTGTGTTCTTATGATATTTTAATTCATATAAATAAAGTTAAAACCTGTTCCCTCTCTCAATTAAACGACTAAATCATAGCTTGGATTTTTCTCAATTGGTGCTCTGTTACCATTGTTCTTACTGGCTATTTTGCGTGATTTGCAAGTGAGCGTTATATTATAAGAGTATATTATGACTGTAAATTGCACTTTAATGTTTGATGTTCTCTATTAAAGTCAAAAGCAGTATGCTACTGTTATATATGACCTTCTCAAGGCCCGATAAAGATTTGTCAGAAGTTGAGATGAATCCCTTGAATTCCTAAATGAAAGTACAAAAAAAAAGCCTTCTAAGAGTATATATATATATATATATATATATATATATATATATATAATATATATATATATATATATATATATATATAGATATATATATATATATATATATATATATATGTACATACATATATTATATATATATATATATATATATATATATATATATATATATATATATATATATATATATATATATATATATATATATATACATATATATATATATACATATATATATATATATATATATATATATATATATATATATATATATATATATATATATATATATATATATATATATAATATATATATATAATATACGAAAGTACAAGAAAAGAAGGAAAAGGCTTCTAAGAGTATATATATATATATATATATATATATATATATATATATATATATATATATATATATATGTGTGTGTGTGTGTGTGTGTGTGTGTGTGTGTGCATATATACACACACACACACACACATATATATATATATATATATATATATATATATATATATATATATATATATATATATATATATATATATATATATATATATATATATATTCATAACTACACACACCAAGTAATACATTTTTTCCAAAAGTGTCCAAAAGAATCTCAAGAAATCAATTATAAATCTCCTTTTCCTTTCCTGTAAACAAAACATATTTTCGATAATTCATTTGTGCCGTAAAATATTATAGACAAATAACATAATATTCATTTTATGTATGCAACTATAATCAAATTATATAATATCTCTGAAAAAGTTAAATATTTTTTATCAAATAAAGTATTAAAACTAAAAAATTGTATAATATAAAGTCTGCTAAATTCATCTATGGCATATGCTCTATACTTTCAAAGGGATTTTTTTCACGCAGCAAGTATTTTTAAAGGTAGGAATTCACCAAAGAAAATTATCTTCTTACATAAATATATATATAAAAAAAAACGATTTCGTATCTTGTGGGTGTTATTTTAATACAGAAAATAACTGGGAGATATGATATGCAAAAAGGAATATTATTTAACGATTCTAAAATTAGATTCGGGATTTTCTTCAAATACGTTGTATTACGAATAATACACCATCGTGAAAGAAAACAATTTAATCATCACACTGACTGTAGATTACCAATGTATGATAATGATTATCATTATAATCATCATTAGTATCATCTTTATTATGAATGGGTTGGTTCATTTATTAATTTATTTATTTGTCTGTGGACAGGGATACGTGAAAATCACCAGACAGATTTTGACGAGATTTTCAACAAATAGAACTCAGGTCATAGATGATCCTGATAAAAGTGGGAGATGATTTTATATTCAGATTGGCATTTTCACCATCTACAGTCACATGAAGATGGGAGTGTGCCGCAAGTCTTCTTCCCAGCTTGTTCCCATTTTTATATGGGGTCGCCGTTGCGGATGAGCCGTTTCCATCTTTTTCTATTCTGCGCTTCTGCCTCATCAATCCCCTTCTCCTGTAAATCTCCTCTGACACAGTCCCTCCATCTCTTTCTTGGTCTCCCTCTTCTTCTTCTTCCTTGAACCTCCATCTCCATAGTATGTCTCCCAACGTGGTCCTCATCTCTCCTCATCAAGTGTCCATACCATCTCAGCCTCCCTTCCTGCACTTTCTTTGATATTTCCACCACCTTTGTCGACCCCCTTATGTAGTCATTTCTTATCCGATCCTCTCTTGTCACCCCAGACATCCACCTAAGCATTCTCATTTCTGCCACATCCATCTTCTTCTCCTCTGTCTTCCTCATGCTTGCTGTTTCTGTTCCATACAGCATTGCTGTTCTTACCACTGTCTTATGAAATTTTCCTTTCAATCTCAGTGGTATTCTTTTGTCGCAAAGAACTCCTGAGGCTGCTCTCCAGTTGTTCCAGCCTGCCTGTACCCGATGTTTAACTTCATCTTCCATACCTCCTCCAACATTAACAAATGATCCCAAATACTTAAACTTATCAACTCTCTTTATCTGTTCTCCCCTAAGCTGAATACTTTCTCTATCATCCCCCCTCACTGGTGGTACACATATATTCCGACTTAGATCTACTTATTCTCATTCCTCTGTCCTCCAGTACTTGCCTCCATCTTTCCAATTTCATTTCCAGATCTTCCCTGCTCTCTGCGCACAGAACAATATCATCTGCTTACAATATGTTCCATGGTACTGCCTCCCTTACCTCTTCTATTAAAACGTCCATCACTATGTTAAAGATAAATGGGCTCAGAGCTGACCCTTGGTGTAATCCTACTCTCACCTCAAAGCCCTCTGTCTCCCCAGTACTGCTCCTCACTCTAGTAAATACATTACGGTACATCTCTTGTATCGGTCGAACGTACTTTTCTGGCACCCTCCTCTCCCTCAGACTCCTCCACACCTCTTGTCTTGGGACTCGGTCATAAGCCTTTTCAAGGTCAATGAATACCACATGCAGGTCTCTTTGCTTTTCCCGGAATTTCTCCATTAGTTGCCTCAGACAACATACACCATCTGTTGTTCCCCTACCCTTCATGAATCCCATCTGCTCTTTACCTATTTCTACTTCTTCTCTTAGTCTGACATCTATCATCCTTTCCAGTATCTTCAAAGTGTGGGACATCAATTTAATACCTCTGTAATTCCCACACTCTTGGACATCTCCTTTCCCTTTGAAGATTGGGATCAATATACTCCCTCGCCACTCATTTGGTATCTTTTCCTGCTCAAAAATCTTTATCATGAGGTCATACAGTATATCTACTCCTTCTTCTCCTAATGCTTTCCATGCCTCCACAGGAATCTTGTCTGGCCCAGTTGCCTTCCCATTCTTCATCTTCCTCAGTGCATTTATTACCTCTTGCCTAGAGAAACTTATTACCATGCCAAAGTTTGCCTGTCCATCCTCTCTTAGTAATCTATCATTTTCTTCATTTAACAGCTGTTCAAAATATTCTTTCCATCTCTTTACAATGTCTTCCTCCTTTCTAAGTACTACACCATCTTGATCTTTAATTTGTTTGATGTGTGTAATATCTTTGGTGCTCTTATTTCTAGTCTTTGATAGCTTGATCATCTTGTTTAATCCTTCCTTTGTCCCCAGCTCATTATACACATCATCATATGCCTTAGCTTTAGCTTGGGCTACTACCTTCTTCACCACCTTGTTTTTCTCTCTGAGCCTCTCTCTGTCATCCCCTGACTGTGACTCTTCCCATCTCTTCTTTGCCTCCTTCTTATCTTTTACAACTTTCTCAATTTCTTCACTCCACCACCAACTCTCCTTTTCTTCCCATATGATACCAGATGTCTCTCCTAGCAACTCCTTTCCATGCCTTCTCATTACTGCTGCATTTCGTGTCCACCATTCTTGAACATCTTCAATTCCTATATCAATATCCTCCAAAACCCTTCTCTTAAACTCTCTCATTTTATCTCCTTCCCTCACTAGTTTGTACCACTTAATTTTCCTTATCCCTTTAGCTTTGTGCCGCAAGTAGACTTTAGTTAAACGTTACAGTACATCAATTCACGGTTAACATATTAAAAACGAAGTGTCGTGTCCGTAGCCTTCCTTTAAAGGATACAGTACATTAATTAACGATCAGGCAAACACATGAAAAAAGAAAGTTTTTGTTCCGTAGATAATATTCATTGGTCTGAAATTGCTGATGGGTTTTGTTATCTTGTCTTCTGTCCACAAAACGGAAATATTATCGTAAATAATCAATAAGTCTCTTTTTCACTTAATGTCCACAAATACTACGATACCAAACTGTGAAAGAGAAGTATCATTAGCCATTTCCAATTCATAATGTCTTTCTTAAATATTTGCATATTTTCAATTAATCCCTCTATGATAATATTGAACTTTTGTCTCCTATTACTTCTGGCTGGTGCTATTTCATGAAAATTGCACAAAGCCTTGCAAAATGAATTCACATCATGTGTTATAGAAAGGAAGCAATATATAATTCCTTAAACCTGGAGAGAGAGGAGAGAGAGAGAGAGAGAGAGAGAGAGAGAGAGAGAGAGAGAGAGAGAGAGAGAGAGAGAGAGAGAGAGAGAAAGAGAGAAAATTTTCTTAATTAAAATATTAATCAGAAAATCTTCCTTAGTGTTTTAGGGAGAGAGAGAGAGAGAGAGAGAGAGAGAGAGAGAGAGAGAGAGAGAGAGAGAGAGAGAGAGAGAGAGAGAGAGAGAAAACACCCCAATTATAAATGCAACTGATCACCTTGAAAAAAAATTATGATTTGTACAGACCAATCGTAACCTACTTGAAGGTAACATTAGGAAACAAGAGCTTTCATTATAAGAGAGAAATAGGATATATTCTACGTCCAAAAGGATAAAGATTGTAGGCAGAGCACTTTATCATCTAAGATGATAAGAATAGTATGTGTGAATTGTATATTTTAGAGGTAATGATATCTGTTTAACAAATTGTCTACAATCATAACTTTGTTTTAAAATTAGCTTGATTTAATTATTATTATTATTATTATTATTATTATTATTATTATTATTATTATTATTATTATTATTATTATTATTATTATTATTATTATTATTATTATTATTATTATTATTATCATGAACAGCAAAGATCTGAACACTAATATAGAAGAAAAAAAATAGGAATATGAAAATATAATTAAAACATAAAATATAGAAAAAAATATTCCTATCGGTGTTAACCTTATTTAACACTTTTACTACTCCCTGCAAATGGTGTACGAAAACTAGTAAATTCGAAACTGACGAATAAGAGGAGAAAACAGATCTTGCAGTAAATTGCAGACATTGCAATAAATGAAATAGAAAAGAATTTTGCAAGACCTTTTTGCTACTTTCTCTATGGTTATTAGATGTATGAAATGATATATCTTTTGTTTTTAAGAGAGAGAGAGAGAGAGAGAGAGAGAGAGAGAGAGAGAGAGGAGAGAGAGAGAGAGAGAGAGAGAGAGAGAGAGAGAGAGAGTTTAGCAAATAGTGAAAAAAAGATTTAGATCTCGTCAGAAAATGGTGAGGTAACATCCTAATTACTTAAAAGGAAATGTTGATTATTAAAGAAAAAATGTGAAGAAATTTAAAGTGAAGAATGATAGGAACGACTTTAGGTAATCCAAGTCATAAATAGATCTAAAAAAAGGTGTAATAGGCCTTCAATCACTTCTGGCTCTTTTTTTTTTTGTTCAAGACTTTGTGATATTGAAAATACATAAAACGAAGAATATTCTTAAAATAGAAAACAGAAATTCCTCTGCATGTCGTGAAATCTCTGTTATAGAGAGTACTATCTCCCAAGGATTCTTTTAAAAATTATTTAATTTCAGGAAATGCTCGAATCATTCCAGCATTTTTTCCAGTCCATTAAGAACACAAAGACACACACTTCCCTATCTTAACTCGTTGCTTTGTTTAAAAGTAAAATAGAAATTTGCTGACGAAGAGAATTTAAACTCTTTCACTGCAATTTTTAACAAATTTTGTTTCCTGAGGGACATTGTGCTTTTTAAGAAATAGATCACTTTCGGATATGGAGATATATAAACCTAGTAAGGACTTCACTTAAAGATTCCATTGACTTATTATGTTCTTTCCTCACAAGGATTTTTTGTGCATTTTCATGGAAATTACTAATGAACTGAATCTGCAAACAAATTGGGACTTTCCTTTTCATTTGATTGTCTCCTTTTGATAATTTATTATGGTGGAAAACATTGAGCTCTGTCAAATGGAGTTAATCTAAAACTTCCCGAACAATGAATCTCTTTTAGTAATGGGGACAGTAATGGCAGAGAGTTACAAGAATTTTGGATGTCTCAAAGATTTTTTAGTCCATCCTTGGAGACTCGATTTGCTCTTTGGTAGAGAGATCTAGTTTAAGCATTTAGAAAGTTCTTATGATCTTGTTTAACTTATTCTTGAACTCGTTTATCGTGTTACTGTTTACTACAGCCGCCGGAAGTCTATTCCAAGTATTTGCTATAATGTATATAAAGGAATTGCCTTATTGAGTGATGTTGTATTTTTCAATTCCCGTTTGTATCCGTTACCTCTGCACTAATTTGTGCTAAGCGTGAATAGATTGTTATACTCTACATTTTTTTATTCCCTTAAGAATTTTGAATTCCTCGATTAACTGTCTCCGTAGTCGTCAAGTTTGTAGATCAAATAAGTTCAAACATTCCCTCCTCTTATATACAAATTTCCTTAGTATTGGAACTAGTTTGGTGACCCCATCTTTAGCTTCTTTCATTCTATCTCTATCCTTCTGAATTCTTGGAGCCCTGAATTAGACTCCGTATTCTAGATGGGGTCTTATTACTGATGTGTGCAGCTGTGGTACAGTGTCTTTTTGTATAAGAATTGTCTCTTTATGTAACCTATTAGTTTCTGTGATTTCTTATTAGCTTTTATGCCCTGTTTGGTGAACTTCAAATCCTTGCTGATAATAATACCAAGATCTTTCTCCTGTTCCACACACTTTCTATTTCACTACCCAGCAGTGAGTAATCTGACTGTGGATTACTGTAACCTATGTGCATGACTTTACATTTCCAACATTTGAAAGGCATTGGCAATTTTATGGAACATTGTTTTAGCTTCATTAGAGCCTCTCTTAAGGCTTCTACGTCTTCTGAGTTCACAAGATTTATGCCTAATTTAGTATCGTTGGCAAATTTGGATATTCTACTTGTTAATCCTAAATTAATGTCGTTAATGTAGATCAGAAATAGCAATGGTCCAAGGAGAGATCCTTGAAGTGCTCCGCTTGTAAAAGCTGGCCACTCTGAAGCTTCTCCATTGATTACAAGTCACTGTTCTCTGTTTGTTAGCCAATCTCCGATGCATTCAGCTGGCTAGTCAATGATGTCTAGTACTCTAATTTTGACAATTGATTTTTTCATGAGGAACTTTGTCAAAAGCCTTTTGAAAGTCTAGGTATATGATCTCTATTGCCCTGCTTTTGTCATAAATGCTAAGCATGTGGAATAATTCCCAAAAGATTTGTTACACATGATCTCTTTTATCTAAAACCATCTTAGCTGTATATCAAAAGACTGTTTTTCTCTATATGTTCTACTATTGAATCTACAGTAATACCTCGACATATGAGAAATTTGAGATACGAGGAAAGTTTCGAGCAAATTCTTCCCTGAGATACGAGACAAATTTGAGATACGAGGAAAGTTTCGAGCAAATTTTTGCCCTGAGATACGTGACAAACTTAAGATACGAGGATAAGAGACGTTTCCCTATGTGGCCGCTAGGTGGCCGAGTGTGTGAGAGGCTGCTCACGAGGACAGCATCGCTCGCTCTTTCCCGTCGCATCTCTGTTGTGTAAAGTTATCTCTGAGCATCGGGCAGTGTTTGCATTTTTTACGTGTTCTTTTGCGTTAATCAGTGCAGAATTAATTGAATAAGCAATGGGTCCAAAGCAAGCAAGTGCAAACAAGGGTAGTGAAAAGAAAATCCGTATGATGACAATCGAAATAAATCATGAAATAATTGAAAAACATGAGAATGGTGTACGAGTGACTGACCTCTCTCGCCAATATGAGAGGAGTACATCAACAATATGGACCATCCTCAAGCAGGAGGATGCTATAAAGATGGAAATCAGGGACATGATAGCGAAGTGGCAGGGGTTTTCTGATTTTATGGTAAAGAGGCAACCGGACAAGTTGGCGTTTGGGTTTGGTCGTGCCTTAGCCTTTTGTGACGACACTTGTGTACGTCATTTTTGTGACAGTTTGAAGGGGAGACATAAGCAAACATCTCTAGATAGGTTCCTTTTGAAAAGGCCAGCAAAAAGTGAAGGTGAAAGCGAGTCAAAAAGCGAGGCAAAAAGAGCCAAGCCGGAAGAAGAAAAAAAAATTATAATTAAGTTTAGTGTAACGTAAGATTACCATTTATTTTTAAGTTTGTGTATAGTAAGCTAATTTCATTTAAGTAAAGTTTAAAGTTTAAGTTATGTTAGGTAGTGTAATGTACCAAACGTGTTGCCGTCAAGTCTCTCTCCTCCCCTTTCTCTCTCCCTCCTCCTCCGCACACACCACCGTTAGTCGCTACAGTCGGTCTCGAAGGTAAGAACTCCATAATAATGTCACATTTTATTGCAGATCATAACCAGTGCATAAGTATTTATTTTGTGAGCGAAGGTTGTGAATTAGAACAATTAAAAACATGTTTTTCTACTCTAATATACCATTTTTAGGTGATTTTCAGAGAGTGGGAATGGATTAATTTTTTTCAGGTATTTTATTTGGAAAAAAAATGATCCGAGATACAAGCGAATTTACATACAAGTTCGGTCCCGGAACGCATTAAGCTCTTAATTCAAGGTATTACTGTACTATAATTGATTAGAATATTTTGTAAGGCACGGAAATTAGACATACTGGACTGTAGTTGCTAGGTTCTTCTTTTGGCTCCTTCTTGTAAATTGGAGGCATATTGCCTAGTTTCCATCATTGTGGTGCCTTTTTTAGTTGGCTGTGTATCTGAAATTTTTTTTACAAATATGGGGTTATCTCTTCTTCTGGTTCTATAACCTTTCTTGGATGAATATCATCTGGACCTGGTGCCTTAGACTTACTGAGTCCTTTTATTTTCCTTTTGACATTATCCATTGTAAAAGTGATTCTATTTAATGGTTGTGGCCTTTCATAGTTGATAACTGGTTTGGGGAGGGTCGTTAATATTTCCCTAGTAAATACAGTTGTGAAAGATGCATTCATCAGTTCCGCTTTTCCCAAATCATTTATTATAAGATTACCCTCCGAGTCTCTTAACCCTGGATAGGTACGGTGGGTCGTTTGCGACCCCGAGCGTCAAAAAAAAACAGGTTTTTCTCACGTGACTCACCCCTGTGACTGAATTTGTGGGTGATCGACCTGCAGGAGGTGTCTCCCCTACACGCTCTAGTAGTGTCCAGATGTGCATTGCTGTAGCTGTACTCCTTCCCCGATTTCTGAGACGCGTCGGGGTCGTTCGCGTCCGAGTTTACCCTTCTGAGGTAGTTTGCAAAATTATCAAAGTTATTACGTATTATGAAATTGTCGTAGAATGGTGCAACTTGTATAGGTTATCAGTTGTGGAAAGTCTTGGTGGATTGTTTGGCTACCATGTGCATGTTTTTTTTTTTAGTTAAAATGTCGTTCATCACCACGAGGACCATTTTACCGCGAGTGCCCCTTTTTAATTTTTTTTCATTTTTTTGCCAAGTCATTTTTCCGTAAGATATTGCCAAATAGTGTCGTAAAACTTTTGCTTGTTTAGTGTTGGAAAGTGTGTCTAGATGATCTGGCTACCCATGCATGACTTTGTTTTTGTCAGATACGACGTAGTTATTGGTATATTGGGTATTTAACTGCGGTTACCAATTTCTGTTTTTTTTCAATATTTGTAAAAATTACTACGTAGTAAGGAATTGCCGTATATTATTCATTTTTTTTCATGTTTATGTGTTAGAAAGTGTGCCTTGATGGTTGGGCTAACACGTGCATGTCTTTTTTTTTATCTGAGATGTCGTATATTAGAATGTCGGGCATTTTACCGCGAGTGTCCCTTTTTAATTTTTTTTAATTTTTTTGCCAAGTCATTTTTCCGTAAGATATTGCGAAATAGTGTCGTAAAACTTTTGCTTTTTTAATGTTGGAAAGTGTGTCTAGATGATCTGGCTACCCATGCGTGATTTTGTTTTTGTCAGATACGACGTAGTTATTGGTATATTGGGTATTTAACTGCGGTTGCCAATTTCTGTTTTTTTTTCAATATTTGTAAAAATTTACTACGTAGTAAGGAATTGCCGTATATTATTGATTTTTTTTTCATGTTTATGTGTTAGAAAGTGTGCCTTGATGGTTGGGCTAACACGTGCATGTCTTTTTTTTTTTATCTGAGATGCCGTATATTAGATTGTTGGGCATTTTTCCGCGAGTGCCCCTTTTTATTTGTTTTGCATTTTTTTGCTTAGTCATGTTACCGTAAGGAATTGGCAAGTAGTGTCGCAAAACTTATATTTTTATAGTGTTGGAAAGTGTTTCTAGATGATCTGGCTACCCATGCCTATTTTTTTTTTTTAGCCAGATATGGCGTATATATAAGTATGTGTTCGATTTTCCTGTGATTGCCATTTTTTCGTTTTTTCCCATTTCTTTCAAAATTACTACGTACTAAGGAACTATCACAGAGTAATATTTCATTTATATGTTTATTTGTCGGAAAATATGCCTTGATGGTTTGCCTAGCACGTGGCTGAAATTTTTTTTTTTTTCTAAAATGCCGTATATTAGAATGGCCATTTTTCCACGAGTGCCCCTTTTTATTTGTTTTGCATTTTTTTGCTTAGTCATGTTACCGTAAGGAATTGGCAAGTAGTGTCGCAAAACTTATATTTTTATAGTGTTGGAAAGTGTTTCTAGATGATCTGGCTACCCATGCCTATCTTTTTTTTAGCCAGATATGGCGTATATATAGGTATGTGTTCGATTTTCCGGTGATTGCCATTTTTTCGTTTTTTCCCAATTCTTTCAAAATTACTACGTACTAAGGAACTATCACAGAGTAATGATTCCTCTAGATGTTTATTTGTCGGAAAATTTTGTTTACTTTTTTT
The DNA here is from genome assembly GCF_036898095.1 of Palaemon carinicauda. NCBI lineage: Eukaryota > Metazoa > Arthropoda > Malacostraca > Decapoda > Palaemonidae > Palaemon > Palaemon carinicauda. The sequence goes on from NC_090756.1 coordinate 52,376,789, forward strand.
TTGATTGAATATCATCAAATTTTTTTAGCTAAAATATTGTTTTACATTTTTTTTTCGATTTTATTTCCCTTCAAAAAAATTTTTTTGGGTCAGAATTTTAATTTTATAGTCGTAAAATAATCGACAATTATCCAGCAACCCACCATACAATTTTTTATGCATATCCAATAATAATTAGATTAGTAAATAACACCTTGAAATTGACATACCCTTCCTACATTTCAAGTGGCAGATTAGGGAGTCTGAGTCAGTGTGGTTGGCGGCCATTTTGTGGACATATCCGAAGCGTAAGCTGCCCAATCTATATATATTCTTGTTCCCTATAGAATTTGTGATATTTTGGTATATTTTTACCTGCATAAATATCATATTATATATTAAATATGTGTATTTTTTTACGAAATTTCCAAGTACTCAAAAAATTACCTTTAGATATGGCCCCTGATATAAATGTAATTTACAAAATAATGAAGATTTTTTTACATATTTCTATTTTAGGATAACATATGTTTATTCCCTAAAAAAATTAGCCACTTCCTATTTCATTTGGGTACCCAAAAAAATTCATGAAATTTGGACAATTTTTTTTGGCCAAAAAAAGTTACCCTTTTTTTTTCTCATTTCAGATCTTCACCTCCATGGGTCTGACTTCATCCAAAATACATCAAGATGTGTCCTAAACATTCAAGAATCAATTCCTAAAAGGATTTGTGTATATATGTATAAACTTTTTTTTATGAATTTTTATGTCAGGTCTTTTTTTTTTCTACTTAATTTTTTAAAATATTTATAATAAATAGTTTTTCTGCAGATGAGTAGTATTTATCTTTACAGTTGTTTTAAGCATTCATTGAAGTTTATTTTGGCAAAAGAAAAAAGGAGGTTACTGCAAAAACTGATTTTTCAAGAATTTTTTTTGCCGTCGGGGTCGTTCGCGTCCGAGTATACCCTTAAAGGGGTGTCCGAGGACCGTACCTATCCAGGGTTATTGGGCTAAAGTTGTTTCGATTGGTTTTCTATTGATTTCATTTGGAAATAATTCTTTTGGGTTTTCTTTACTAGCTGAAGCAACTCTTTTTCTCTTCATTAATCTTGGCCTTTCTAACTGGTTTATCTATTTTTCTGCTTAACTACTTTTGCTTGGATATTTCATGAATTGAAGGCTGAGAACCCATTGATATATGTCTCCTGTCTCTGCTTCTTATTTTCTTATTGCATTGGCTATTTCTCTGTTGAACCATTTAGGTTGTGGAGTTCCATTTGGTAAAATTTTTTAAGCGGTGTACATTTGGCCAATTTTACTTTATGGTTTATTGAGAGCAGTGGTGAACAGTAATGGCAGATAATCAGAGAGTGATGGTGGACAATAATGACAGAAAATCGAAGAATAATGGCAGAGAGTAATGGTGGAGAGTAGTGGCAGACAGTAATGGAGGAGAGTAATGGTGAAGAGTAATGGCAGACAGTAATAAAGGAGAGTAATGGCAAACAGTAATGGAGGAGAGTAATGGCAAACAGTAATGGAGGAGAGTAATGGTACACAGTAATGGCAGAGAGTAATGGTAGAGAGTAATGGTAGGCAGTAATGGAGGAGAGTAATGGCTGACAGTAGTGGAGGAGAGTAATGACAGACAGTAATGGAGGAGAGTAATAGGAGACAGTCATGGAGGAGAATTATGGCAAACAGTAATGGCGGAAAGTAATGGCAGACAGCAATGGAGGAGAGTAATTGTAGGCAGTAATGGCGGAGAGTAATGACAGACAGTAATGGAGGAGAGTAATGGCAGACGTTAATAGAGCTAAGTAATTATTATTATTATTATTATTACTATTATTATTATTTTATTATCATTACTAGCCAAGCTACAACCCTTGATGGAAAAGCAAGATGCTATAGGCCCAAGGGCTCCAACAGGGATAAATAGCCCAGTGAGGAAAGGAAATAAGGAAATAAATAAATGATGTGAATAAATTAACAATATATCATTCTAAAAACAGTAACAGCGTCAAAACAGATATTTCCTATGTCAAAAACAGATATGTCATATATAAACTATAAAAAGACTCATGTAATCCTGGTCAACATAAAAACCTTAGCTCCAACTTTGAACTTTTGAAGTTTTACTGATTCAACTACCCAATTAGGAAGATCATTCCATAACTTGGTAACAGCTGGAATAAAACTTCTAGAATATTGTGTAGTATTGAACCTCATGATGGAGAAGGCCTGGTTATTAGAATTAACTGCTTGCCTAGTATTGTCCAGGGAGATCTGAATGTAAAGGATGGTCAGAGTTATGAAAAATCTTATGCAACATGCATAATGAGCTAATTGAACGATGGTGCCAAAGATTAATATCTAGATCAGGAATAAGAAATTTAATAGACCGTAAGTTTCTGTCCAACAAATTAATATGAGAATCAGCAGCTGAGCACCAGACAGGAGAACAATACTCCTAACAAGGTAGAATGAAAGAATTAAAACACTTCCTCAGAATAGATTGATCACCGAAAATCTTGTAAGACTTTCTCAATAAGCCAATTTTTTGTGCAATTGAAGAAGACGCAGACCTAATGTGTTTTTCAAAAGTAAATTTGCTGTCGAGAATCACACCTAAAATTTTAAAAGCTTCATACAAATTTAAAGAAACGTTATCAATACTGAGATCCGGATGTTGAGGAGCCACCATCCTTGACCTACTTACAATCATACTTTGAGTTTTGTTAGGATTCAACTTCATACCCCATAATTTGCACCATGCACTAATTTTAACTAAATATCTATTAAGGGATTCAGCAACCCCAGATCTACATTCAGGGGATGGAATGGATGCAAAGAGAGTAGCATCATCTGCATATGCAACAAGCTTGTTCTCTAGGCCAAACCACATGTCATGTGTATATAGTATGAAAAGTAATGGGCCAAGAACACTACCCTGGGGGGGTTATGTACTATTCAGCACCGCCAGCTCAGCGCCTGGTTATTTCAACGCCAAAAAAAAAAAAAAATTGCGACAACCATCTCAGCGGCAGAAGAAATTTTAACTCTCTCTCTCTCTCTCTCTCTCTCTCTCTCTCTCTCTCTCTCTCTCTCTCTCTCTCTCTCTCTCTCTCTCTCTCTCTCTCTCACACAGTAGTTTGTATAATTTCAGTACCAAACCTTTATTGAGCTGGGTGAATCCGTTCTTTAATTAAAATCTCTCTCTCTCTCTCTCTCTCTCTCTCTCTCTCTCTCTCTCTCTCTCTCTCTCTCTCTCTCTCTCTCCCTCTCTCTCTCTCTCTCTTTTCACGCAGTAGTTTGTATAATTTCAGCGCCAAACCGCTACTTATTGATTTCGGTGATTCTGTTGTTTAATTGAAATCTTTAAAGGAAATATTTGTAAACATTAGTAAACCGTGATTTAGTTAAATAACAAAAAAAAAATCATCTGCTAAATACAGTCTTTGGGAAACCATGGAAGATACAGTTCAAGATGGGTATGTATACAGATTTGATAAAGTAAGCTAGAAACAAACAAATGTAAAGTTTTGGAGATGCCATGAAGACGGTAGATGTCTTGCCAGAATTCATATGTTAGAAAAAACTGTTCTAAAGAAAATGAATGATCACACCCATCCGCCATCTGCAGTGGCGGTAGAAGTTGAAAAGGCGAAAACGTATGCACGTCAGAGAGCCAAGGACACTTACGAAGGACCGAGTACTATAATCAACAAATCTTTGGAAAATATGTCTCAAGTTCCTATTGCCCAGCTGCCTAACCAAAAAGCGATGCGTGAGCTTATTAGACGCAAAAGGAATGCAGCTAACCGGGTTCCTGAAAATCCAAGATGCACCGAAGACTTAGAATCTCCTGAAGAATACAAAGTATTTAAACCCACAGCCAAAACTGAGGAAAATTTTTATATAGCAGATCAAGGGATTAACCAAAAGAAAATTATCATTTATGGTAGGGAGACCTGGTTGGAACATCTAGCAACATCAACCATCTGGATTGTTGATGGCACATTTATTATTGCACCTCAATTATTTCATCAAGTGTACGTTATTTTAGTCAAGAAAATCGCGTAACTTATTAAACTAGGTTCACTAATATTTGTATTTTGAACTTTTTTTTTTTGGACTATTCTAACTATTCAGTAGGATAAATACTTTTCATTAATAAATATTTGTTCAAAACCCTTTTTTTTGTTTATATACACAAATACACAAATTCCACACTTCCACGGCACTGAAACGTCTGGTGCTGAAAAGGCATGGCGCTGAAATGGCTGGTGCTGAACTGGCGGCGCTGAATTGGCGGCGCTGAGCTGGTGGCGCTGAAATGTCCCTACCCCACCCTGTGGAACACCGGATATCACATTCCTATACTCACTATGGTGCCCATCAACAACAACTCTTTGAGATCTATTACTTAAACAATCAATAATAATGCTAAGAAACGACCCACCCACTCACAACTGTTTGAGTTTGAAAACAAGGGCCTCATGATTAACACGGTCAAAGGCAGCACTAATATCAAGGCCAATCATACGAACTTCCTGACCACAATTAAGGGATTTCTGTACAGCATTGGAGATTGTAAGAAGGGCCTCACATGCCCCAAGGCCTTTACGAAAACCAAATTGCAAACTAGGGAGTAGATGATTACCTTCAGCAAACCTATTAAGACGTTTTGCCAGAAGACGTTCAAAAACTTTAGATAATATGGGAGTTGTGGAAATTGGGCGGTAATCAGTGGGACTTGAGCTACCACAAACATATTTACATAAAGGAGTAACATTACCAATTCTCCAACAAGTGCTAAAAGCTCCTCTTCTTGCTAACTTGCCCAAAATAACAGATAGCTTTGGAGCCAAGAAATCTGCTGTCTTTAAAAAAACAAAGGAAAAATACCATTTGGGTCTACACCTCCATAAACATCAAGGTCCATCAACAGAGCTTTAATCTCATAAGATCGAAAAGCTAAACTAGTTAGTTTAGCCTCAGGAAAACAGGAAAGAGGAAGTTCAAGTTTCTCATTATTCTATTTACTGTCAAAAACAAAATGGTAAATTGTAATGGTGGAGAGTAATGGCTGACAGTAATGAAGGAGAGTAATGACAGACAGTAATGGAGGAGAGTAATAGGAGACAGTAATGGAGGAGAATAATGGCAGACAGTAATGGTGGAGAGTAATAGCAGACAGTAACGGAGGAGAGTAATGGTAGGTAGTAATGGAGGAGAGTAATGGCAGACAGTAATGGTGGAGAGTAATAGCAGACAGTAATGGAGGAGAGTAATGGTAGGTAGTAATGGAGGAGAGTAATAGGAGACAGTAATGGAGGAGAGTAATGGCTGACAGTAATGGAGGAGAATAATGACAGACAGTAATAGAGGAGAGTAATAGGTGACAATAATGCAGGAGAATAATGGCATATAGTAATGGCAGAGAGTAATAACAAACAGTAATGGAGGAGAGTAATGTTAGGCAGTAATGGAGGAAAGTAATGACAGACAGTAATGGAGGAGAGTAATGGCAGACAGTAATGGTGGATAGTAATGGCGGAGAGTAATGGTGGAGAGTAATGGCGGATAGTAAAGTACAATAAAGATATTAGTGCAGATTTTGATGGGTACATCAAATTATTTCTATTACGCCTGTGTACATTTTCCTTCTTCGATATAAGGTTACGAAACGGCAGAAAAATGGAATTCGATAAATCAGGGAAGATGTAAACAAACATCTATATGTTTTGTTTACTTTGGATTTTTTGTAAATAATCAAGTAATTTGATCATCTAAGATTTTGGAAGTTATCAGGTCAAAACTAGAAGTTATTTTATCCGTATTTCTGATGGATTAGTTGGAAATAAGTAATATTAAGTTAGAGAGTTGATTTATTTCGTTGTGTAATATTATTATTATTATTATTATTATTATTATTATTATTATTATTATTATTATTATTATTAATTGATACTCGAATGGAGTACCTAATTAGTTTATTACCTTCAAAAGTTTAACACCCAAAAGCAAATCTACTTATCTGAACCTGATTCCAGAAATATATTAATTGGACGAATATGACAAAAAAAAAAAAAAAATCACTAATAAGAGAAGCATAGATAATGAAAAGTTATTTTTTGAAATCCAGAACTGATTAATCCGCTATAATTAGATATTCCTTAGAATATATATATAAAAAGATTAAGATTTATCCTAAAATCTTATTAGAAGAGGATTTTGTCTATTAATAGATAATATACTCACAAATGACTGATTGCTTTACTTCAATTTGCGAAACAGAAATGTATAGATTCATTCATAGAGACCAATATGTTTGTTTTTTTTCTTTTTTATAACAACATTCACTAAACACTGGACATATTTGAATTGAACTACTGAAATGAAATAATTATTCTTGAATATATATAGATCTATAAAGGAATTTAAATAATAAATCATTGACACATTTGAATTGAAATACTGAAACGTATAAATTATTCATGAATTTATATGAGTCTATAAAAGAATTTAAATCATTAATCATTGATACATTTGAATTTATATACGAAAAGTAACTAATTATTCTTGAATATATATAGATCTATAAAGGAATTTAAATAATAAATCATTGACACATTTGAATTGAAATACTGAAACGTATAAATTATTCATGAATTTATATGAGTCTATAAAAGAATTTAAATCATTAATTATTGATATATTTGAATATATATACGAAAAGTAACTAATTATTCTTGAATATATATGAATCTATAAAAGAATTTAAACCAAAAGATATTGACACTTCAAATATGTATGTGAACCAACTACGAAAATGCTAATATCTTTTTTTCATTTTTAGATCAAATGATTTTAGAACATAATCATTAAGCAAAGAATCAAAGAATGAGGAAATAGAAAAAAAAAAAAAAAAAACATTCAGGATATAACCCCCGAAAATCAAAATATTCTAGATTTATGTCTCCTTATAATGTCATTTATCAGAAGAGATACAAATTGGGCATAAAAAGATAAAAAAGAAATAACTGGAAATTTCTTTTTTTTTTTTTTTTACTTTTGGTTAAGAACAATGGAATCCATTAAAAGTATATATAAAACTTCGTAAAGTATTAGAAAAAGTTCAATTAATATTTAATCCTAAACTTTACAAAAAGGTGAAGTTTTATTATTACAATTATTCTCAATTTGTTGTCTTTTTGTGTTGATCATGTACTTTATACACGCTCATAAACAGTAATGCTATTGGATTTTTATCACCATCTTTCTCCCGCACTGATAATAAAGAAAAACAAGAGTATGGCAACATGGCTGTTAGGTTCTAACGGAGAGGCGAGGTGAATGAAAGTTAGGTTTATTACACAGGTAACGAGCTTATATGCAAGCAGTTGAGAGCAACAATGTCACAAAAAAAGCAAGCAATAAGAAACATGCAATGGCAAGCTTAAACAGGGTTTTTCTATTATCAGTGCGGGAGAGAGAACGAAAGAAAATAGCATTGTAGTGTGTGTGTGTGTGTGTGTGCATGAAACACGTGCGGTACAATCCATTTAAGATCACAGTTATCTTTAAACAAAATAACATTACTATCTTACTGATTCCAAAATAAAATTGAGTTCATATATCACTGTGGGATAAAGGAAAGGCAAATGAAATTGATAGGCTATTTGGCACGAGTAGAGTAAAAAATCCTCAGTATTTTCCTCCAAGAATTAGAGGCCTCTGGAGTATGTAGTCACAAATATTTCGAAAATAAGATTACTAGAATAGATAAGGTTATTGCCTATCTTTTATAATGAATATTATTATTATTTTTGTTCTTTTTTTTTTTTTGCATTTGAAGGTTACTAATCTTCAGCAGGGACTAGTCTAGAAAATGTCCCAAAGATTAAACATATAGGCCATTATTCTCTAGTCTTGGGCAGTGCCATAGCCTCTATACCATGGTCTTCCACTGTCTGTGCGTAGAGTTCTCTTGCTTGAGGGTACACCCAGGCACACTATTCTATCTTATCCCTCCTCCATTTTCTTATTTATTTTTTATTTTTATAGTTAATATAAAAGATCTATTTCAATATTGCTACTGTTCTTGAGATATTCAATTTCAATTGTTTATTACTTCTCATATAGTTTATTTGTTTCCTTATTTACTTTTCTCACAAAGGTATTTTTCCCTGTTGGAGCCCTTGGGCCTACAAAATCCTGCTTTTCAAACTAGGGTTGTAGCTTAGCTATTAATAAAAATAATAATAATTCCCCAAGTCTTCGGATTTTTTGGGAATCAATGGAATGTGAGGAACCATATGGGAAATTCCCCAAACCCTCTACCCAAATCACAGTTAAGATATAGTATTAAGATATATTATCAAGATATGTTATTAAGATATATTAGTAAAATATAGTATTATGATATAGTAAGATAGGTACTGTTACCTAGCCTTCGCACGCAAAAGTGTGATGTGCAGCTGATGTTACTAAGGTGCGATGTTATTTAGTATGCCGCTATCTGAGTTAGTCCAGCCGTTTTCGGTAAAAATATGGAGGAATCGTTCACATTCGGTTAAAAGCCCCAAATTTTGCAAAAAGTTAGCTTTTGATGTACCTTTTGAAATGTGATAGAGACCCATTTGATATCTTTCCAATATGGCCGCTTTTTTTTCAAGATGGCCGCCAAAATTCAGGAAAACGCTGCTATTCGAACGATTTTCATCGTATAGTTACAATTTTGGAGTCTTTACCCATATATTCAAGGATGTTCTATTCAATAAGAATAAAAATAAGTACAGGAGAACAATATTTTACCAGCAAATGCCCATTTAAATTCTGAAATAAGGCAAACATACTGAAAAATTGCTCCAAATGTTGTTATCTGTCTCAATTCTTACAATTCTACAGTGACAACCATTTTGTTTGTTATACAATCAATTTGCAGGTGGTAAAAACATGTAAAAGAAGAGATTGAAGCGAGTCATCAACAGACCTAAAGACATCCTGGGCTGCATACCATGCTGATCAGGTCCACACAGAACGGCCTGCTCCTTCCGACATCAGCTCATTGCTCCCACTGCTCTATGAGGAGGCTAAGTCTAGTGCCATGATTGCCCATACAATGAAAGTTGTGAAGAATGCAGTAGATTTTCTGAATCCTGTTCAGATCCCTGTAGTTGCCTGTGATCAGCCACTGTATGCTATTGCCAAACAAATCTAATGGTAATACCCCAACATTCACGGTGAGAACCAAGTTGTAGTGATGTTTGGTGGCTTACACATTGAGCTGGCCTTTCTCAAAGTTCTTGGAGACTGGCTGGAAGGAGCTGGATGGACCAACACTCTTTTGCAGGCAGAGATAGCCTCACAAGGTACTGCAGATTCCTTCCTGAAGGAAGCGTCACCAAACAGAAGACCACACCACAGATCCTCTAAGCTTTGAGCAATGGAGAGTGAAAATGGAAAATGCAGTCCCTATGTTTAACTTCTGGTCCATCACACTTGACCTAGAACTAGCTTTGATGGATTTCCTCCAATCACTGCGACAAGGCAACTTCGATCTATACAAGGATGCACTCACAAAGCTGGCCCCATGATTCTTTGCACTTGACCACCCAAATTATGCTCGTTGGGTTGCAGTGCATTTTAGAGATATGGCTTCCCTAGATTTGATGCATCCTGTGGTTGCTGCTGAATTCTCAGAGGGAAAGTTTGTTGTTCAGAAAACACAACACTCATTTTCCGGCATCCCATTAGACCAAGCTCACGAACAGAACAACAAACAGATTAAAGGAGATGGTGATGGTATGGACCTAACTGAAAACATTGCACAACTCCAAAGATGGATGGTGGCTGGGCCTGAAGTGTCAAGAGTTGTGAATGAGTTTAAAACTGTGGTGGAAGGACTCCGAAGACAGGCGGAAAAGCATTCAGACCAAAGACACCATGAAGCTCAACACGGTTTACAGACAAAATACAGAAAGCAAGTCAAATCCTTGTGTGATACATTAGAAGATATAGGAAATCCAATCATGGAAGATTCATCTGATCTTCTTGTATAAGGCACCCAGGATGTTGTAGACAAAGAGGTTATAGAAACCGTAAGGCATATCAAAAGGGTGGGAAATGAACAATATAGTGATTTTGTGAAGGAACGGCTAGAAGACAGAACCAAAAGTCTGACAGACCCTATCAAAAGGAACAAATTTCCTCAATTCAGCAGCCAGCCTACCCACAAAGTGTCAAAGGAGAAGCAACAAATTGCATCATTGAAACAAGACTGTTCTCTTTTCTCTAAATTATGTGTGTCTTGACAAGTGAGAGATGGGGATATTGATGAGTTTTTCCACCATGACAATCAGTCCAGTCCACCATCATTGTCACAGGGTGGAAAACGTCAACGTGGGACCAAAACTGATCTTCTCCCATTCCTTACACAGCATAGTACCACAATCAAGGACAAGCCTGATACTAATGCAGTTCTTCTACAGTAGATGGGGCTGCCATTGTTAATATGCTTAACCCAGGTGCATCAAGAACATTTCAAGAGAATGCTGACCTGGTATTTGTACCACATATAAGCGTCAACTGGAGTCAGCAAGAAGAGTTGATATTATTTTAGATCAGTACTTCCAAGACAGTCTGAAGGAGATTGCTAGGAGTCTCAGAGGAGTGGGGGACCGCAGGAAAGTAAAGGCTAACAATCCTGCTTTTGGCAACTGGAAGGCTTTCTTGCGGTGTGATGCAAACAAACCCGAGCTCTTCTGTTTTCTAGCGGATCAATGTACTACTGTCAGATGTTTATAGGGCCAGCAAATTATGTCCACAAAAGGAGTATTGGTCCTTTGCAACCCCCAGAGGAACGGTATTGATCAAATATATCCGTGCTCCCATGGGAAAGCAGACACAAGGCTTCTCCATGCAAATGATGCTGTTCAACATGGTTGTGAGAGGATCATGATCAGAACTATGGACACTGATGTAGTGTTAGCTATAGCATTGTGTCTTCCAATTTATGCAAGTGAACTGTGGATCAGCTTTGGGGTTGGGGACAACTTCAACTATATCCCTGTACATAACATAACTGGTTCTCTAGGTCCAAAGTGTCGAGCTCTGCCTATGTTTCATGCCTTCAGCGATGGTGACAAACACATTCTCCTTTGCTGGTAAAGGGAAGAAATCATCTTGGGAGACGTGACAAATATGTGAAAGTGTAACCGAGGTGTTTGCAGACCTTGGGAATGTACCAACACTGGAGAGAATTGACCAGCATATGGCAAACCTAGAGCGTTTTGTCGTTCTGCTTTATGACATCTGCCACATCAGCTTATGACGCGAGAAAAGATCTCTTCACCAAGAAGGGCAGGTCTATTGATCTCATACCACCAACTTCTGCTGCTCTCTACCAGAATATCATAAGAGCATCTTATCAACAAGTAGGTCATGTTTGGGGCCAGT
>NC_090756.1:52405737-52420737 GCF_036898095.1 Palaemon carinicauda
TTTATGAGATGTACGAGAAGGGAAGGTGGTGCAAGGTTGAATGTCATGTTGAATGGAGAGTTACTTGAGGAGGTGGATCAGTTTAAGTACTTGGGGTCTATTGTTGCAGCAAATGGTGGAGTGGAAGCAGATGTACGTCAGAGAGTGAATGAAGGTTGCAAAGTGTTGGGGGCAGTTAAGGGAGTAGTAAAAAATAGAGGGTTGGGCATGAATGTAAAGAGAGTTCTTTATGAGAAAGTGATTGTACCAATTGTTTTGTATGGATCGGAGTTGTGGGGAATGAAAGTAATGGAGAGACAGAAATTGAATGTTTCAGATGAAGTGTCTAAGGAGTATGGCTGGTGTATCTCGAGTAGATAGGGTTAGGAACGAAGTGGTGATGGAGAGAATGGGTGTAAGAAATGAGTTAGTGGCTAGAGTGGATATGAATGTGTTGAGGTGGTTTGGCCATGTTGAGAGAATGGAAAATGGTTGTCTGCTAAAAAAGGTGATGAATGCAAGAGTTGATGGGAGAAGTACAAGAGGAAGGCCAAGGTTTGGGTGGATGGATGGTGTGAAGAAAGCTCTGGGTGATAGGAGGATAGATGTAAGAGAGGCAAGAGAGCGTGCTAGAAATAGGAATGAATGGCGAGCGATTGTGACGCAGTTCCAGTAGGCCCTGCTGCTTCCTCCGGTGCCTTAGATGACCGCGGAGGTAGCAGCAGTAGGGGAGTCAGCATTATGTTGCTTCATCTGTGGTGGAAATGTGGGAGATTGGGCTGTGGCACCCTAGCAGTAACAGCTGAACTCGGTTGAGTCCCTGATTAGGCTGAAGGAACATAGAGAGTAGAGGTCTCCTTTTGGTTTTGTTTCATTGTTGGTGTCGGCTACCCCCCAAAAATTGGGGGATGTGCCTTGGTATATGGAGGATGGATAAATAAATATATATATATATATATATATATATATATATATATATATATATATATATATATATATATATATATATATATATATATATATATATATATATATACTGTTAAAATTGCACTAGAATATATACAAAAAATTTGACCTTGTATTATGATATTGATTGTCCTAAATGGTTTTGACTAAATGTAGGGCTCTCTCTCTCTCTCTCTCTCTCTCTCTCTCTCTCTCTCTCTCTCTCTCTCTCTCTCTCTCTCTCTCTCTCTCTCTCTCTCTCTCTCTCTCTCTCTCATGAAATTAACTTATGGAGTGTATTTAGATTCATTGCCTATATGGTTAAATTAATGGTTTATGGAAATAAATTGTTATATATAATACAGATTGCGTATTACAGTCATTAACAAAATATTTACCCATGCAAAGAATAGAATCTTTTACTGACAGATAAAAACAATAAACAATTAAAATAAATATCTATCTCAAAGGCAGAGGAAATGACGTTACCGGTAGATGTATTCCAGTGTTCCAAAATTTATTCATTTTTCAAAACCTTTTTGTATTATGTGAATAAACAAATGTAAGTTGAATAAAATGTCACAGTAATATAGAAGATTTTAAGTTGTATTTGAATGTTATATCAAGAACAGGGATAAAAGTAATAGGCGAAATCAAAGACAAGAAATGTAATATTAATTTGCCTTTTTTACTTTGAAAAATATTTCTCACATTCGAATGGTCAGATTACAATTAGACGAGATGCTTAATCTGCAAACTTGAATTAGAAAATTAGTGTTCAAATATCAACAAATAGAAAATATATACATATATATTTTTTCCCGTAAAATAAAATGTACAGTTGGACACAGGAACTCTTAGTACACCTCGCTCTAAGGATGTGCACCCAGCCACACCCTTACTGCGTTATAAGTTCTTGTGTTAATCTAAGCCCACCACCTCTGCAAGTCCCTCACAATAGTTTTGGTTACTCACTGCGAAGTATAGGAATGACAAGGTGCACTTCTTTAGAGCAATGTTTTTTTCTGGATCACTAGTCATTGTGAATATAAAAAACGGTTGGGTGTTTCTATCTCTGTTTATCATAGATTATTATTAAAGCTCGATAACTCCCTTTAATATAATTTCTAAGACCAAACCATTTTCCACACTGGGGCACACTATTCTATCTTATTTCTCTTTTTCTTGTTATTTTGGAAAATTTAAAGTATACATATGATATATCTATTTCAATATGGTTACTGTTCATGAAATATTTTATTTTAATTGTTCATTTCTTCTCTTGTAGTTTATTTATTTTCATGTTTCCTTTTCTTACCGGGCCTTTTTTTTCCGTGTTGGAGCCCTTCGGCGTATAGCCTCCTGCCTTTTCACCAAGGGTTGTAGCTTAACTAATAATAATAATAATAATAATAATAATAATAATAATAATAATAATAATAATAATAATAATAATAATAATAATAATAATAATAATAATAATAACAAAGATATCTCAGCACTTTTGTCATTGATTATCTTTTTAAAATAATTTTCAATGGGTTATAATTCAACATTTAATATGTCTTTAAGTTTTGGTAGTTTGATGGCTATTAATTATTATCCCTAATACATAGACTAAAATTATAAATTAGGGCATGAGATTATTGACGAATTGTAGTTTATTTTGGCTGCGTTTTATCCCCTATTTGAGTCATTATTTGAATTGAGAAATTAAAAAAATCTCCTTTTGTTTGCTTATGTCATCAGAGGGCTTGTTCTGAGTTTCATTATTATTATTATTATTATTATTATTATTATTATTATTATTATTATTATTATTATTATTATTATTATTATTATTAGCTCAGCTAGAGCCCTAGCTGGAAAACCAGGATGTTATAAGGGCTCCAACAGGGATAAATAGCCCCGTGAGGAAAGAAAACCAGGAAATAAATAAACTACAAGAGAAGTAATGGACAATTAAAATAAAACACTGTAAGAAGAGTAACGATATTAAAATAGATTTTTCATATATAAACTATAAAAACTTCAACAAATAATCTAAGATGAAGAAAAATAAGATAGAATAATGTACCCAAGTCTACCCTCAAGGTTAGTGTTATCATTATCATTTTATTATTATTCATCATTTTATTATACACAACGACAAATCAATGACAAACTGTATAGACGAACGTGAAATAAATTATATAAACCATTGAAAAAAGATAATACATCATAAAAATATATAATTTTGATTCCTTTTTCGTACAGACCAAGAGACTATCAATGCCATAAGCATTTCCTCCAGTACAGAAAATAAATGTTGCAATGTTGCAATATTTAATTCAAGTGTCAATCATAATGTGACCACTAGAATATGTTAGAAATGATTTTGAAATAGAAAAATGACAGTGTTCTTCAAATATCTTGTTGACATTGATATGTTACTGTTATAAAACTTAGATTCTTTCATATCAATATAATATGATATTCATGATAGGTTTTTCTATTACACATAAAACGTTCCAATACTACCATGAAAAGTATCTGCTTTCAAGAATCATAAAATTATATAGAAGAAAATTGATATACGAGAACTTATACTCTCATGTTTTCTTTTATCAATTTCCATGTTTAACAAGACACGATCTCTTCAATGGTCGCTTTCAACTGTTACTCTTCTATAGCATTTTTTCTTTTATTTATTTGATTATTATTATTATTATTATTATTATTATTATTATTATTATTATTATTATTATTATTATTACAAGAATGCTATGAGCCTATGGGCTCCAACATGGAAAATAAACCATATCAAAATAGATATTTCCTTTATAAACTATAAAAACTTTAACAAACAAAAGGAAGAGAAATAATATAGAATAGGGTGTTCGAGTGTACCCTTAAGCAAGAGAACTAACCCAAGACAGTGGAAGATTATGGTACAGAGGGTTTGGCACTACCCAAGACTGGAGAACAATAGTTTGATTTTGGAGTGTCCTCTTAGAAGAGCTGCTTAACATAGCTGAAGAGTCTCTTCGACCCTTATAAGAGGAAGGTAGCCACTGAACAATTACATTGCTGTAGTTAACCCCTAGAGCAAAGAATTGTTTGGTAATTTCAGTGTTGTCAAGTGTATGAGGACAGAGGAGAATATGTAAAGAATAGGCCAGACTGTTCGGTGTATGTGTAGGCAAAGGTAAAGAACCGTAACCAGAGAGAAGGATCCAATGTAGTACTGTCTGGCCAGTCAAAGGTCCCAATAACTCTCTATTGGTAGTATCTCAACGATTGGCTGGTGTCCTGGCCAACGTACTACCTATTAATTTGGGATAGCTTTTAAACTATGAGCATTTTCAAAAGTTCTTTCCTTCCGTCCGATTTGTTTCCAAGAAAATGAAGTAATTCCCCCGTATAATAATAATAATAATAATAATAATAATAATAATAATAATAATAATAATAATAATAATAATAATAATAATAATAATAATAATAATAATAATAGTTAAAAGCTACATGTAAGAAATAAATCTAACAAGAATTATGTAAAAAAAAATGCACCTTATTATCTGGATTATTCCAATTCTAGTTTTTCTCTTTGTCATTACACAGAATTTGGTTTTGTTGCAGAAAAGTTATATTAGGATAGGTTAGGATTGGTTAGGTCAGGTTGGGTTAGGTTAAGTGAGTCAGGTTGGGTCAGGTTAAGTTGGGTGTGGTTAGGTCAAATTAGGTTAGGTTGGGTTGAGTTAGGTTGTGTTAGGTAAGTTTAGGTTGGGTTAAGTTGGATTAGGTTAGATTAATTAGGTTAGGTTACGCTGAGTCAGGTTAGGTTAGATTAGGTTGGGTTTGGCTAGGTTAGGTTAGGTTGGGATAGGTTGAGTCAGGTTGGGTTATATTAGGTTGGGTTTGGCTAGGTTAGGTTAGGTTGGGTTAGGTTAGGTGAAGCGTACTTCACCTTTAGAAAATTGTAAACACAAAGAACTCAAATTTCTTTTAGAAAAATATATTATAAGAACACTAATTTTGAAAAGAGCAACTAGGATGTCGGATCATCTCAGTAAACAATTAATATTAAGAAAGTGAAGACGATTAATCTATCCAGTAAACATTTTCATCATTAACTCTCTAGTGGCTCACGATAACCGTTAATACGAAGGAAGTTACTCATTACAGATTGATCTGGTTTCCTCAAAGTTAGTAGAATAAATTTATTGAGAAAATAAAATTTAGCTTCGATTTTCCTCAGGGAAGTTGAGAAGTATCAAGGGAGTGAAACCCTTTCAAATGGAAGGTTTTTGGAACAGAAGAGATATCAAAAGGTTTAAAGGTCATTCATGAATGGCAGAGACAAAGGACAGTGGTATTGTCCTAGCAGGTAGGACAATGTCCTAGAGACTGGCCATATACAGTATACATATGATCAGTGTCCAAGCCCCCTCCCCACCCAAGCTATGACCACGGAGGCTCAGGCAATGGATGCTGATTACTAGGCAGGTTAACCTATTGGCTTCCCCCAAACACCACCATCCTTAGTTCACAAAGATGGTGAGGTTTTGGACACTACAAAAAACTAACGAGTTTGATAGGGACTCGAACCCAATTTCAGCGATTTCCAGGCAGGGTCGTATCCAATATGACTGGAGCAGTGATAAAATATATTTAATGAGTTGTTATTATATATATATATTTTTTTTTTTATTTCTATAAAATTCTAACCTTATATCTTTTCTGTGCATGTGATTTTCTCATTTTAAGAACATAGATAAGTTATAGAAACCTTTTTTTTTGTGTCATTAAATCACTCAAATATGAATGTAATAATTATGTAATGTGTATAGAATTATTTTCTCATCATAATAAAGGTATCAGCTCCCTGATGATCCTTCCAAGTTTTGCAAATTATTATAATTAACACAATAATAATTAAAACAAAAAGAAACATGGGTTGTAATTAAAATAATGACATAAGGTTCTGAAAAAAATCATATTAAGTATAGAGTTGTCAGTTGCTTCAAATAAATACTACAAAATTCTCGAAAAAAAACTGTTGAAATATAATAAACCTAATGAGGAATAATCAAATGGAAAATGACGGTGAACATTAATGAAATGGACAAAATTCTTAATTGAAATTCACCAAAATTAGAATGATCACAGACGTCCATTGGGGTAAATCAGTCGTCTGAAATTGCTGAGAATTCCTTAGGCATAAATCGTTAACGAGGGGCTACTAATATTAAAGAAATGTCCATTAAGCACTGGGACAAAGATCAATACTAGAACTTCAAACATTTACTATACAAATAAGTGACACTTACTTTATAAACCCCTACCACATAGTTTACAAACACCTAACACTTACTTTACAAGCACTATCAACAACACTTATATAAGGAGCGCATGCACTTTCTTTACCAACATTCCTAACAACACTTCACTCAATAGAATAAAGTGGTTACCCCTTCAATGGCACTAGGTTCTCCCGATTCAATAGTAACAAAATCCCAAGAAAAGTATTAATAACAGAAGGAAAAACTTAATAACTTAACCCAAAAACTTTCGAAATTTGCTAAACATTTCCAATTGCATCTTCCAACACTGAAGCTAAGTGCCCCTTTCTTGCTTATTTTCTATTTCTCCTTCCCCTTATTATCTCCAAATGAACACTGGCACTTTCCACTCATCGTGAATAAATTTTGAACGCACAACATGTAATAATAATTAAAAAATAATCCAAAATGTGAGAATGATAGCGACCGTCACGTGGAAGATTTGCTTTGTTTACAAAGATCCTGATCAGCTGACGATGTATAGCAACGCTGATTGGTGAAAATTGCTGTAACGTCACAAGCATTATTCTATAATAAAATTTATCAAAAAAAAAAAAAAAAAAAAAAAGAAAGATCGTATAGTTGTCGTTGGTCTGGATATAGCAGGTTCCCACACCGAATTATATTACAGGATAGGTGAATAAGGAAACACGATATCGGACAGTGTCAATAGAGCTTAAATTAGGGTGACTTTGTCCAATTTTTCAACCATGCTGGAAGTGACGTATAGCATGTTTCTGGACTGAGTTGTCCGGGAATGACTTTAGTCCTGGAATCATTTGCCAAAGACCCTCTATAGACAACTCTTACACCAAAAGAGACAGATATGCCACAGAATTTTGACTAGAAGTACCGACCACACTGAGCCCAACGAAAAGAACTGAAATTGACAAAGAACATTAGAAATTAGTCTTAAAACAGAAATGAAATTTATGTGAGACAAAGGTGACAGAGTATATAAACAAAAATTAACAAACCATAGACAGAATAAGTAACCCAATAAAAAGAATTAATGAATGAAACCAAATGTAAACTTGTTATTAATGGAACATTAAAATATTGACAAAAAAATAAAAAAAATATAACAAAGGTAAGAGATATAATTGAATTTTATTTTAAAAAATTATGGAAAAAAGAAGATAAAATGAAACGTGGTCAGAAACTATGTCTGGGAGACACTGAATTTGACAATCTTAAAAGATAGAAATAGATAAGAGAAATTAGAAAGAGGAATTAACTTCGCAAACCAGAAAAGACGAAGAACTATTTATTAACAGAAAACCAATTCCCTCTCTCTGTTCTTGGAATTGAAATAAATCTTCACATAAACGATGGGAAACTCTGATAATGTGATTTTTTTTCTGAATTCCAAAAAAACAAAAGATGTTGGATGAGTCTCAGTTCTAAAGGACATATCTGTTTCTGGTTCAATACATAAAACAAGTGAAATCTGACAAGTTTTTTTTTTTTTTTTTTTTTTTTTTTTTTTTAATTACGGGAAAACAGAAGATATTTGAAAAAACTCGATTCTAAGGAACAAATAAATTTGTGGTTCAATAAATTTGTGGTTTAAAAAAATAAAAGATTTCAAAATCAGATAAGTTTTTTTCTGAATTCTAGGGAATAAAAGAGGGAAGAAATGTGACAAGGTTTTTTCCCTGAAATTTAAAAAATAAATGAAAAAAGATATTTGATAAGTCTCTGTTGTAAAGAGCAATATGTTTGTGGTTCACTCATTCGAAAAAAACAAAGTTTAATTGAAAGAAAAAAGGGTCCTAATAACTCCAGAGAGAAAAGAAGATCATTGAAAGAAATAGACGAATTAAAAGATTATTCCTGCGGATTGTATTTCATTTGTTTCAACATTTTTCACCTCAGGTAAAAATCATATCCCCTTTAAGATCACAAAAGATTAATTCAATATAAACCTCCGATTGGGATTAGAATTTCTGAAAATCATATCATTTAAAGAAAAATATTTTAAATCTTTTATATCGTTTCATTTAAAAATAATAAATTTTCTAAAATTATCTTATTCAATTTTTTTTAATTATCTAATGTAAACAAATGAAAAATGTGAAAGTTGTCTTTAAAAAAAAAATTGAATTCTAAAAATCATCCTATTTAAAAAAATGAGATTCTGAAAATCGTCGTATTTAAATAAAATAAATAAAAGTTCAAAATCGTTTTATTATGAAGATTTAAATTTTGAGAATCATATATTAAAAAAAAAGAAAAATACGAAAATCGTCTCACTTTCGAAAAAAATATATATTTGACCTCATTATTGTAATCTCTATCAGAGCTGAATAAATACTTTACTCTTCCAATAGTTTATTAAAATCTCCTAATATTTAGAGCAAAAATAAATTTTGTGTCGAAGGAGAAGACTTTGCTTGGAGTATAAAACTCTATTAGCTTTCTTGTTCTTAATTTAATTGCTGAACCTCTTGAAAATATGACAAAAAAATTCATAGCAGAAAACTTTATATTCTCAAGATACTCTTCGATATCTTCCAAATCCAATTATCGTTATGAACATCTGAACGTGTCCTAATCGTGAGGGAACTTAAGATGTACATATATAACAATAGATGAATGCACGTACTTATATATATCTAAATATTTAATAATTTAAAAGTAGTTTATAACCGGCAGAGGCAAGGGAAAGTGACAATGGCCTAGCAGGACAATGCTCTAGACACTGAGCATATAAACATATAATCAGCCCCCAAGCCCCTCTCCATCAAGCCAGGAACAGGGAGGTCCGGGCAATGGCTACTGATGACTCAACAGGTAGCCCTATAGTCTTCCCCAAACACCCGCATCCTTAGTTCACAATGATGGTGAGGTTGACCACACCACAAGAAACTATTGAACTCAAGTGCAGCAGATCGCCAGACAAGGACGTTTCCGATGAGCTACCTTAAGTCCAAATAGAGCACGAAATGGAGAAACGAGAAGAGCAGGGACAAAAAAAAAAAAAAAAATAAACAAAGTGTTACCGCTAATTAATACAATAAATACAATTATCCAAAAATAAAGCAGTTCACACCTTTGATGCTGAACATTTACATAAGTCATGACAAGCAGCCACAAATACCATATAACAAGATCCCGCTAGACATCCGAAACAAAAAACTGAAGACTTTATTGTTTTCTAAGTGCTTCGATAATGTGGATTTGATAACTAATGCGAAATACGTTGTGTGATCATCTAATTAACTAAAAATGTATCCGAAAAAACTAATCTCGTAGGCCCTGTTAGCAACAGGGTTTCATTGAGTGATAGGAAAATAGCCCGAAAGTACAAAATAAACAAAAGGTCTTCAGGGAAAATTTGATAAACGAAAACTGGAGGTGGCCTATTGTGATATTTCAAAAGGTTTCCTGTACGAAACGAAGGAGATCACTTCTAGAAGGTTGTTTTTGAACACAACATTGAAATCTAATAAAAATAATTAAAGGGTTTGAACTATGAGAATAATATATAAGGAGCAACTAACAGAATAAACTTTCAAGAAATGTTTAAAGGCCAGAAAACCAAAGTCTTCCGAAAAATTTTATTTTTTAAGTGACCCTAAAACGTCTAAATCACCGATTATTCTATGTGACCTAAAACATTTCCAAATCTCTGATTTTATATGTGACCTTAAAAACTTCCAAATTTGCATTATTCAAGTGACCCTATAAACTTCAAAATCTCATCTAACACGATATAACCTTAAAAGCTTTCTTTTTTATCTGTCATATGACCCTGAAACAAAAACCTGATTCTCTATTTTATCTTGATGTGAAAAGTTCTCTTTGGAATAGAAGGAATCTTTCCCGCCGTCCCCATCACAAAAAAAAAAAAAAAAAAAAAAAAAAGATAGCGCCTAAACAGTCTGGAGGAACAATTGAGAGAAAAAAAAAGTGACAGAGCTTTAATATCCATTAAACCTTTCAAGGAAGGAAAACTTCGGAATCTGAAGATTTTTTTTTTCTCCAATTGGAAGAATTTACTTCCTTTGATTTCAGCTTCTTTGAGAAGACGAGACCTGAATTTCCCACGTGAATGAGAATGAATTAAGATGTTTCTTTGGCCCATCTTTTTACCAATGCCATTTCAAAGTTGTTTTAGGACTTACCTGAATATGTTTAGGTTTGGAAATGACGTAGTTTTGTTTAGTGAATCATAGGAGGAATTGTAAAAGATGATAGACTTGAATAGAGAACGCAGAAATGTAGGACTGAAAATGAATATGAGTAAAACTGCAGAAATGTAGGACTGTAAACGAATATGAGTAAACCTAAAATAATTTTCAATGAAAATGCAGAGACAACAAATAAGGGTTATGAACGAACATCAATAGTTTGATAATGAAGGTACATACTAAAAGTAGATAGTAAGTGTTTCACCGAGAGGCAAGAGAGAAATTAAAAGAAGGATAAGCATGAGATGGAGAGCTTTTTGTAGAAAAAAAAATTAACTTATGAAAAGTAAAATACCATTTTCTCTAAAAAGTGAAGTATTCAATCAAATTATCCTACCAGTATTAACTTATGCATCAGAATCTTTGAGCTTTACAAACCTTTAGAACATGAACAAGTTAAATCTCAAAGACCTATGGAAAGAGTAATGAAGGAAATAACACTAACAGACAGAAAAAGAGCAACAAGGATATGAGAACAAATAAAGTAGAGGATATTCTAAAACCACGCAAGAAAAAGAAATGGTCGTGGGCAGGACATTTAATGAAAATGGCATTTGATAAATGGACATTAACAATAACAGATTGGATCCCTAGAGATTGCAAAATAAACAAGGGGAGGAAGAGAAGACTATGGATTGATGAACTAAGAATGTTCGCGAGTTTGGACTGGCATATATAGACCTTAAACAGACGCACGTGGAAGGACATGTCTGAGGCCTTTGATGATGACGATAATTTTAAGGCTAAATCTGAACACTACCTAGAAAATCTAAATTGTTATTAAAATTACTTTCTAATTGGGTATAAAAGGAGAAACTATTTAAAAAAAATGGTGAAACAAGTATAGTTCTCAGATTAGGGCAAATCAATTCTTAATGATTAGTTAAGTGATCTGTCAGACAACGTTACACTTTTAAAAGACTTTAGTCTTATTATCCCATTTAATTAAAAGGTAACCTTATCAAAGGGTGGTTGCTACAGTTCTTTTAACCTTAACAAAGGGTAGTAGCTACAGTATGTGATTTCATGGAAGGATAATATTTTGAAAGGCAGATGGTATATTTTGCATTTAATGAAATCTCAATCTTTTAAACGATAGATGCTCTGGTGTCACATTTCTTAAAGGATAGCCTTATCAGAGGTCGATGATGAAATATCTCAAATAATTAAAGGACAAATGGTGCATTATCTTCTAACTTGAGATGTTAATCTTTTGCCCCAAGCCATTTGATTTAATTAAAAAGCCTAGATATTTAATTAAATCTAAATTCACTTGAGTATATAAATTTCATCTCAGATCCTCCCTACATTTAAGGAGAGAGAGAGAGAGAGAGAGAGAGAGAGAGAGAGAGAGAGAGAGAAAGAGAGAGAGAGAGAGAGAGAGAGAGAGAGAGAGAGACACTTCTCTGGCATCCTGACATCGGAGGTCATTGACGCCGAAATCATTTGTTATAAATAAAGAATAAAAGGAAATTCGATCCAAAACCATATAGGCAAAGCTGTCCCTATAAAATCTAAATAGTTTCCAGATTTTCTGAAACAAATGTAAGAATATCGCTTTCATAGTGCAACGTGTCTTGCCCAAGAATCTTTTGGAGAGAGAGAGAGAGAGAGAGAGAGAGAGAGAGAGAGAGAGAGAGAGAGGTTCATCGACTTTCAATGTCAATGATGAACTATGGGTTAAAATTCGTGAATTTCACAGGTGGTAAGGAACGTGTTGCAATTACTCTGACCCCTTTATAAGGACACCTTCATTCCAAGAGGAAATCTTTAAAGTCATACATTGATTAATGCAATATTTAAGAAATAAAAAAAAACAGAAGAATATTGAAACTTAAAAGACCCCTATGAGTATTGCAAGTTTTGGGGATAAGTAAAAGCATAAGAATATTCAAACTTAGATATAAAGAAACTTCAAACGTGTTTTATTACATTGTTCGAGAAATTCAGTGATGTCATTTACTCTCTGATTAATTGTCCCTTACCTGATTACTTAATTTAATTAGAATTAGAATTTACTTTAATGATTACTGAAATACACAGGCATTGAAAAAGTGATTTTGACAGAATCAATAAACAAAGCATTTTTACTAAATCGTGTTTCTAGTCTACGCGACTTTGGATATTTGAAAGCTTTTCCAAACTGTATATATACTATTATTATTATTATTATTATTATTATTATTATTATTATTATTATTATTATTATTATTATTATTAGCTAGGCAACTATCCTAATTGGAAAAGCAGGATGCTATAACCCCAAGAGATACAACATGGAAAAATACCCCAGTGAGGAAACGAAATAGGGAAATAAACTGCCAGAGAAGTAATGAAGAATTTATATAAAATATTTCAAGAACAATAACTACATTAAAATAACTCTTTCACACACAAATTATAAACACTTCAAAAAAGGAGGAAAAGAAGTTAGAAAGAATAGCAGGAATTCTTAGAAACTATATCTTTGTTTCTGTCATTTGGGCAGAACTCGTAGGTCCTCACCAGGCCTCTTTTTTTCCATTCAATATGGTCTGTGTTGGCTTAAGCCAGCTTAATCTAAACTAAGCAAACGAGGCTTTGGACAGGGGCTTAGCTCACCTAGCATATGATATTTCTTAAATCGTTATATATCCTGGTTGATTCTCTCTCTCTCTCTCTCTCTCTCTCTCTCTCTCTCTCTCTCTCTCTCTCTCTCTCGTAATATGAATGAGGTGGGTCATATACTAACTCCAATCAAGTCTTTTTATTTCTTCTGCGTTGCTTTGATACACACACACGCACACACACATATATATGTATATGTATATATATATATATATATATATATATAAGTATGTATGACAGAGAGAGAGAGAGAGAGAGAGAGAGAGAGAGAGAGAGAGTTGTTTTGTATTTATAAAACAATACTGGTTACTAAATAGATTTCAAAAAGACCTAGAAAGTAAGGATATATTTTATGGAACTAATAGACGAAAGATATTCACTTTTGTTCAGAGTTGAACTTGTCTAGAAAATTCCAACAAGCATTTTGGAACCAGGCGCAGGAAGCGAAAAGGACTGAAGTTTTCGTAACTCTGAACCTGAATATTTCAATGTTTACAGAGTTCATATTCCAAGTAATGCATGACTCGTGAAAGTTTACATTCATTACAGTGAAGTATTTTGTAAATTACAACGTACATGAAGTTTGCTAAGGTCATCTACCCATTAGGGATAGGTTACCTCTGTAGCCCTGAGCTATTTGGGAGGTCTTTCCTTTTATGAGAACATAATTAGGAATACTTAACGTGGTGAAAGGGTTTGTGTATCACCATAATCAGCAAAGCTGTACTAGTCAGGGCTACCCATACTAGATTTGTTTGTTTTGAGCGATTAGACGAAAATCTCCCACTATTACCAATCCGCAGTTGGCTAGTGTGGTGATGAAAATGGCCAAACCTCTGACAAGTCTGAGGTCTTTGTCATGTAGTGGACTAGAAACAACAGAATTTATTGCTGCTGTTGTTATTGACGATATACAACAACGTATAATACATAATATATTAATTCCGTTAATAAATAGAAAACCAATGCATAGAATACTTATTCATTTTCTGAGAACTAACACAATATCAAACATATTTTCTCTACCCTTTTTTCATAAAATAGGAAAAAATATAAAGAATGTAGGCTCTGCAGTATAGCTAAGCGTTCGGGCTGGGAGGGTCACGAATTAAAAGATAATAGATTGAAAAGAATAACTACTAGTATCAAATACGGTTTTCCGTTAATCCTGTCTTATACTTTATTCTAGATTCTGACTCATGAGGAATCACCAAGACACTGTTAGGTGTGGGAACCGATTCTCCTGTAGATATAAAATAGCCTGACCAGTTTTATTTATAAATATATCACTTCTTCTTCTTCTTATTTATTAATCCATTACCTGTCCTCATCTAAAACAGACCGATTCAAAAAGATGATAGTATTGATATATTCTATACTTTATGGTCACATATGTCCTTGGACGAACTTTGATTCTTTCAACATATTTTTTTTTTTTTTGTACAATGGAGAAATCTCAGGAAATGTCACAGAAACTCAATAAATGTGTGTCATGGGTTTTGTAGCTAAAAATTCTGAAGGATGTTTCTTTATAATCATCAATGATGGGTTTAACGATGTAATATTTTAGGAAAATAGAGACCAGAAGAATTTAGGAGATCGCAAATTTCCATGCCGTAAAAGTGACTGAAAAAAAGAAACTTTTAAAGCTCTCTCTCCTCTCTCTCTCTCTCTCTCCTCCTCTCTCTCTCTCTCTCTCTCGCAAAATACACCGGAAGATACATTAGCAACTCTCTGGTTGATATATGAGGTGCCTCACACTGAGGGACCTGGGGGAACCCAAACAAAAGATAAGGCAATAAGGCTATAAGGCTCTCTCTCTCTCTCTCTCTCTCTCTCTCTCTCTCTCTCTCTCTGTTGGAGCACTTAGGCTTATAGCATCCTGCTTTTATATCTAGGGTTGTCACTTAACTAATAATGATAATAATAATAATAATAATAATAATAAT
>NC_090756.1:52423237-52435737 GCF_036898095.1 Palaemon carinicauda
AAGGCCAAAAAAATTAGTCAATAAAAAACATTTGTACGAAAATTGTGAGAAAAAAATGATAAAAATAGTCTGATGGAGAGGGAGATCGTGTGAATTCTACTTTGAAGGTATTCCAGAAGAATATATATATATATATATATATATATACGTATGTGTATTTTATACATATACTATACTGTATGCATATCTATGTGTAAATATAATGTATGCACACGCACACACACACACACACACACATATATATATATATATATATTCTATGTATATATATATACATATATATATTGTATATATATATATATATATATGTATATATATATACACATATATATATATATATATATATATTTATACATACACACACACACACACATATATATATATATATATACAATTATGTGCCATTGATCAATTTCCCCATAAACATCACACGGGAGACCTTTATCCTTAAGGAAACCCCAATTGACGTCAGATTTATAGAGATCCTATTATGGGATTATCCTCATTTGATATTTGTTTCGGGGTAAAAGTTCCTTAATATTCTCTCGACTTTGTGGTAGCCATCTTTCTTGGAATGATAATATAACAATAGTCATCTTCAATGAGGTCACAGCCATTGCCTGGTGAAAATAAAAGAAGCTGTTGTTGTGAATGTGTTTATGAGAATAATATGATGATAATAATTTTCAAACAACAACTGTCTATATTTTCTGTCGATAATCCACAAGGAATTAAGTACAAAGAACAATCAGAGATTTCCAACCTCCACCAATGAAGATTTTAACATTTTACTCAAGTCTACGGAACAAGCTTTCCCTCCTTCATATGCTGACCATAAATGAATCTGATATAGAGAAATAAGAATAACAACCAAAATCACAAGATTGATCCAGATCACATCCAAGATTGAATGGGTTCTTCCGGAGCAAAATACCTATCCGTTGTTGAAATTTGGTGAAAATCCGACAAGAAGTTCTGACATAATCCTGCTTACAGAGAAACAAACATAAATAAATAAATAAGTAAATAAACGCAGGTCATTTCATAACCTCCTTGGCAGAGGGATTTAGAACTATTAAATGCGATAAGTTTAGCAAAGAGGATATATCCATAGATTAACGTTTTAACGTTAATGGCTATGTAAATGATTTTGATAGGATATTATACAAATGTAAAAATATCGTAAAGTTGTGGTGACCGATGTGGTAACGTCCCTGACTGGTGAATGCAGTATTGGGGTTCAAGTCTCGCTCAAACTCGATAGTTCTTTAGTCGCTGCAACTTCACCATCCATGTGAGCTAAGATGAAGGGTTTGTGGGAGCCTATTGGTCTATCTGCTGAGTCATCAGCACACATTGCCAGATCCTCCTTGGTCCTAGCTTCGGTGGAGAGGTGACTTTGGCACTGACCATATGTATATATAGTCAATCTCTACGGTATTGTCCTGCTTGACAGGGCAATGTCACTGTCCTTTTTTCTAACTTCCAAAGAGATTAAATAACTTCATTAACAGAAAAAGAGAAACAAAAAGCTTTCTACCGGTAACAGTTAATTTTTTTGCATCACAGAAAATGTATTGAAGCTGTTTTGAACAATAGAGGTCCCGGAAACTCACGTCCAGATTCACTTTTAGTCAAGCGAGAATTACACAGGCACTCTGGTCTCTTATTTAATTGGATAAACGTCATGCACTTCACCTTAATCCTGATTGGTCAGACGCTACAAACTGAATAGCGACCTTACGTAATATGAGATTAGGCTGGGAAAACTGGAATACGGGAATGGGTGGATGGGAATGGTTGCACTTGGGAATAAACCTCTATAGTAATAAAACACTGAATCAAGGATTTAGTTCATGTTAAGTAAAATCTGTTAATACATATAAATCTTGATTTTTAGGGCAAAATAGACGATGTTTTCTCCATTGCTTATTTCTAATGTTATTCATTATTTCAATGAAGGTGTTCCTTTTATCCTCACTTAGCAGACAATCCAGTGATAACAACAACAAAAAATAATGAAGTAATACTAGAATTAAATGTGGATCTTCGAAAGCTTTGGGTCCACAAAAGTAATAATAATAATAATAATAATAATAATAATAATAATAATAATAATAATAATAATAATAATAATAATAATAATAATTATAATAATAATAATTAATGATAATAATAATAATAATAATAATAATAATAACAACTAAAATAATAATAATGATAATAATAATAATAAAAATAATAATAATAATAATAATAATAATAATATCATCCCCTATATCATAAAGAGCAAATATGTATATATATATATATATATATATGTATATATATATTTATATATATATATATATATATATATATATATATATATCTATGAAAATAAAATAAAAACGTTTGCTTTATTTAACAAAATGAAAGTAAAAATATATATTTTTAGTAAAATGAAAATATTCTTTATGCAAAAATGAAAATAAAAATATCTTTCCTTTTGCAAAATGCAAATAAAAACCTATTTTTTCTCCAAAAATAACAAAATATTTCTTCTTTTCTTTCTGCAAAAGCTAAAACTATAATTTATTCTTTTTTGCAAAAGACGACAATTTAAATTTCTTTTTTTTTTTTTTTTGTTAAATATGAAAATGGGAATATCTTTTTTCTTTTGTAAAAGATGTCAATTAACACTTATTTTTTATCTTTTTTTGCAGACATCAAAGAGCCACGAATTCCAATAAACCTCTGGAGAAAAAGTGTCAATCTTAAGAAGAGTAAAGTTTTGGCAAAAGGTAATTTGATAAACTTCAAAGACATTATGAAGACTGGTCCAAACGTCCTGCAGTAATTTATTTTTATTCTCCGATTTTCCAGTTTATCTTCAATTACAGCATTATTACGCATAATGGAACAGCCAAAACTAAAACTTGCTGCCAATATATTTATGATAAACCGGCTGATATAAGTCTATCGTGTAAGAGCATGCCCAAACCATCTCCATCTACTACTTACCAAATATATGAAAGATCTATTTTAACATTGTTATTGTTCTTAAAAGATTTTATAATTATTGTTCATTACATTTCTTGTAGTTTATTCAATTGCTTACATCCTTTTCTCACAGGGCTATTTTTCCTTGTTGGAGACCTTAGGCTTATAGCAGCCTTTTCCCATTAGAGTTGTAGCCCAGCTAATGATCTTAAGATAGAGGGGAGAAGAGCAGTAGTCCGGTAAATGGAAATATTTCTGGACAGCTTACTGAAGGATGTAAGCTAATAATAATAATAATAATAATAATAATAATAATAATAATAATAATAATAATAATAATAATAATAATAATAATGATAATAATGTGATTTTTGTTGTTGTTTGGTTTTTTAGAATCAAAATGATTATAATCTATTACCGATTGCAAAGCTAATTTCTCCCTCTTCCCTACATTCAAATTATTATATAATGAAAATTCAATTCATTTATTTGTTATTGGACTGAACAAATCCACTATATTTTCAAAACATACAACAAACATCTAGTTATTTACAAATTAAAATAAATAAAGAAAAAGGGCCAACCCTAGTTGGAAAAGCATAATGCTATAACCCCAAGGGCTCCAATAGGAAAAAATAGTCCAGTGGGGAAATGAAACATGAAAATAAAAAACTACAAGAGAACTGATGAACAATCAGAATATAAAATTCTAACAAGAGTAAAAGCATTGAAATAAATCTTTCATATAAAAACCATAAACTATTACAAGAAATTCAATATTATCTTACCATCGTATATAGTAAATATGTTAAAAGGAGGAAAACGCCTTTATTCCGTATTTGACCATAAGAATACAAAATATATCAACACTATTAATCTATTTTAGAATACATCTGTCTCCCTCCGAATACAGGTAATATATTAAGAGATAAAAAGGAGAGTTGTATGTAGATATAAAATAGAAAATATACCTTGGCAAGGATAAGATATATCTAACATGGTGTGTTCAATTGTTTTTTCACACAGATCCTTATAAGGAGGTAAATAAGTGGGGATGCCTTAACTCGGTGATTAGGGCCATCTATACTAGGTATCTCACCATCACCAACTCGCCATTGGCCAGCGTGGGGATGAAAGCTGGCCAAACCCAAGAAATGAAAAATGGCATGTTTACAGGTGTAAAGGCAACTCATTAATGGTAGAGGCAAGGGACAGTGACATTGCCATATAGCAAGCAGGGCATTGCCCTAGAGACTGATCATAAACACATAAAAAAAAAGAAAAAAAAAATAACTAAAAATCTGTATGATGTGCTTTCAAATAAAAAATGTTACTTCATACAAGTATAAAGGAAAGAGCATATGAAGAAAGGTATTGTATTCATAAAAAGTGACAAAAAACCATTTGTGTTCAGATAAATGGAGAGACAGGAGAGACATACTTTGCCATCAACAGTCATTAAATTCTTTTGTTTTCCATTTTCCAACAATAACGCAATTTTTTCTCGTTCACCGACTTCATTTTGGGAATGAAAATGTCCAAACTCGCATTACTATCTCTGATTACTTTCGTCCTCTTTCGTTATAATATTTCTGTGCCATAGACACCATTCTCCTATACTTTCTCCATCCACACACACGGTCTTAGGGCTGCTAGTCCATCTTCTCCATTTAGTAAGTTTCGAAATTATTTTACGTTGGGTGGTTTAATATAAAATGTTTCTTTTTTTATTTAATTTTCATTTTGATTTGAGTGACTTACAAACTTTGTGTACAATTGTGGTGGTCTCCAACCTTCGATTTCTGAAAGTAAAGTTGGAAGACCAACTTGAAGAGATCAATAACTTATTTTGATAATCTTTGTAATGATAGAGTTATTGGGTCCTTTGACTTGTCAAAAATACTACACTGGATCTCTCTCTCTCTCTCGCTCTCTCTCTCTTTCTCTCTCTCTCTCTCTCTCTCTCTCTCTCTCTCTCTCTCTCTGTGGCTTATATTTACTTTGCCCACCCATACATCGAATAGTCTGGCCTATTCGTTCCCCATGCTCCTCTGTCCTCATATACCGAACAACACTGAGATCACCAATAATTCTTTGATCAAGGGCTTAACTACTACAATGTAATTGTTCAGAGGCTATTTTCCTTTTGCTAAGAGTAGAAGAGACTCTTTAGCTATGCTAAGCAACTCTTCTGGGAGGACGCTCCAAAATCAAACCATTGTTCTCTAGTCTTGGGTAGTATCATAGCCTCTGTACAATGGACTTCCACTGTCCTGGGTTAGAGTTCTTTTACATCAGGGTACACTCGGGCACACTAAACTAACTTATTTATCTTCCTCTTGTTTTTTTTCTTTTTCAGTTTTATATTTTATATATGAAAGATTTATCTTAATGTTGTTAATGTTCTTAAAGTATTTTATATTAATTGTTCGATATTTCTCTTGCAGTTTATTTATTTCCTAATTTTCTCACAGGGCTTTTTTTCTGTTGGAGCCCTTGACCTTGAAACATTCTGGTTAACCAACTAAGGTTGTAGCTTTGCTGATAATAATAATAATAATAATAATAATAATAATAATAATAATAATAATAATAATAATAATAATAATAATAATAACAACAACTGTAATTTTTGCAAAATGTAAAATTTTAAATGAAAAATATTCTCTAACTTTAGCAGTGGGAGTTTGGTAAAAAGCTTCTCAACATGATTTTTCGTTGAAGCAGGGCAATGTACAGCAACAGTTTGCCTTATGCTTTTTCAGGCTTCCAAAAATACAAAGGAAAATGGACGAGGGACTGCGTTTTTTTAGTCTTAGACCAATTCCAAAATGTAATTCAAAAATTGTAAAATATATATAATGAAAAATGTGTAGTAGCATCTCGGTTTTGGTTTCGTTTTTTTTTTTTTTTTTTTCTAACATTTCCAAAATAAACGTAAAGATTGTAATAACAGGTACATACTAAAAGCAATAACGGATTTCTTAAAGTAGTCATATAAAAATGATAAAAAATAAACTCATTTTTCGAAGTAGCCATGAATATTTCAAGTAACATCCAAAACATGAAAAGCAATAAGAAAATGAAAAATGTTTAAAAAAGGAACAATTCTCTGAAAAAAAAAAAACACGAAATATATCACCTGAAACTCATCCATCTTAATATGAACCAACTTAACCTAACCTAGGATGCCTTGGGCTAAACTAGAGAATTGGTATTTCTTTCCTTAGTCGTCTCTGGACTGGTAAAAAAGTATCATGACCCGGAAGCTGAGTTTGCTGGGTTTGCTGAGCCAGGAGGTAGTTTATTGGAAACTTCTCTGCTCCACTATCTGCTGGAAAGGAGTTCTAGCCCACCTCAGTTTTAATTGCAACCTCATCGTCGTTGTGAGCTAGGGACGGTGATTTGGGGGGAGCTTATAGGTCTACGTGCTGAGTCATCAGCAGTCATTGCCTGGCCCTCCCTGGTCCTCCCTTGATGGAGAGGGGCTTGAGCGCTGATCATATGTAGGATACCTCTACTGAATTCGGGGACAACAGATATTGAATGAAAATATTCCAACTTAGTTAAGAGAGAGAGAGAGAGAGAGAGAGAGAGGAGAGAGAGAGAGAGAGAGAGAGAGAGAGGTAATTTTCGTGATACTGACTGGAAAGAAGATAGCTGAAAGCATTTTCTATTGCTCCGGAATCCCTTCTGGAAAATTTATCTGAACACCTGATTGAATTCTCCTTTTCTTTTTGTTCTTCTAAGGCAGTTACTATTCGTAAGATAGAGATAGCATATCTATCTGTTAACCTGTCTATCTATTTACCTAGATATCTGTTTATCAATCTACATAAATGTTTGTTTACCTATCTAGCTAAATATTTATTTACCTAGATATCTGTTTAATCTATCTACGTATACACCTGTTTCTCTATCTGACTAGATATCTATTTACCTAAATATCTTTTTATCTATCTATCTACCAAAATATATGTTTATATACCGAAACTTGTTTATCTATATGCCTAAAAATCTGACTATCTACCTAAATATCTGTTTATCTATCCACGTATTTATATATCGATATAGATATCTGTCTATCTATCTACTAAGATATCTCTGCATCCATCTACCTAAATATCTGTCCATCCATTTATCTCGATATCTGTCTATCTATCCTCCGAGATATCTGTCTATCTATCTACTGATATATCTGTCTATCTATCTACCGAGAAATCTGTCTATCTTTCTACCGATATGCCTGTCGATCTAGTTACCTAGAAATCCGTCTATCTATCTAGAAATCTATCTATCTGGATATCTGTCTATTTATCTACCTAGATGTCTGTCTACCTACCAATCCATAAATCTATCCATACGTCTGTCTATTTTCTTCCAGTTTATCCATCAAAAGATTGGTCTCTATATATTATGGGCTACTTACTTTCCATCGATCTTTTCTAGAAGGGCAATAGACTCTCTCTCTCCTCTCTCTCTCTCTCTCTCTCTCTCTCTCTCTCTCTCTCTCTCTCTCTAAGACTTCCTTCGTGGCTAAAATACTAAAAACTTTATGCAAGACTGTTCTTCGAAAAGACTATTGTAAGTCTTCTTGAAATGGTGCTTATCCCTAATGCTGCTTGCAAGCGCTCCATGAGTCTTTCTAAAGGAAGGCTTCAAGATTCTCTTGGTATTTGTAAATTCCGTTTTTATTTCTTTTATTTTTATGGAGTTGTAAAATCTAATCGCTTTACTTAAATTATGTTTATTTAAAGTCTTGAGTTAGTGTTTGAGGGTACACTCAGGCACACTATTCTATTTGTTTCCTTATATCCTTCCCTTACTGGCATATTTTTCCTTATAGCATCCCGCTTTTCCAACTATGGTTGTAGATTAGTTTATAATAATAATAATAATAATAATAATAATAATAATGATAATAATAATAATGCATAGTTAGTTTACTATCAGGCACACAATAGAAAGGTTAATGTTACTTAGTCCATCAGCGGAGGTCTAGTGTCCATTTCTGTCGACTGGACGAAGAATTCCTTGAGGGAGGAAACAGTAAGAAAGAAGAAGATTAGAGTTCGAGAAGGCTTTCGATTGACTGAAGGAGTTTGAGCCTTTGATCCATAACCGAGACGGAGTCTTTGTTTGAGAAGAAGCTCTCTATTTCTCGTCTCCTCTACTCAATAGGGTTCAAGGTTCTCCCCAAGAGTTCCACAGGATGTCTTGGAGGACTCTGCAAAGGAGAGGACAGACACAAGGGAACGCCTGCTTTTTCTTTTATTATTATCATTATTATTATTATTATTATTATTATTATTATTATTATTATTATTATTATTATTATTATTATTATTATTGGTGAATCAACAATTTTATTTTTATCTTTATTTTAGCGAAATATACTTTAAAACAATGATTATCACTTATAGAAAAAATTAAGTTATAAATTCTTGTTTTTACTTATTATTATCATTATTATTATTATTATTATTATTATTATTATTATTATATTTTTTTTACTTGCTAAGTTACACCTCTAGTTGGAAAAGCAGGATGCTATAAACCTAAGGGCTTCAACATGGTAAAAATAGCCCAGTGAAGAGAGGAAATAAGGAAATAAGTAAACTACAAGAGTAGTGAACAATTAAAATAAAATATTTTTTGAACAGCAACAAAATTAAAACATCTTTCATATATATAAACTTTAAATATAAAAGGAAGAGAAATAAGATAGAACAGTGTGTCCGCGTGTACCCTCAAGCAAGAGAACCCTATTCCAAGAAAGTGGAAGACTATGGTACAGAGGCTATGGCACTACCCGAGACTGGAGAACATTGGTTCGATTTTGAAATGTCCATCTCGTAGAGCCTGTGAATGTGTAGCGAAGGACACTGGTAAGGAGTTATGGGAGATATCGAGAGGTTGACCTAGGACTACATGAGTAGACTGAGGGACCGCTGTATAAAGTCAGTAAAAAAAAGGAAAAAGTAAAAAGAAATACGTAAAAAACACATTAATACGTCAATTAAATAATTTTTCATGGACAGAAAAACATATAGTATTTAGATAATTATTACCACTTTAATTTGGCAGTTTATTAGATTAATTGCATATAAGGACTAGGGAGGGCCAGGCAATGGCTGCTGATGACTCAACTGGTAAACCTATAGGCTCCCCTAAACATCCCATCCTTATCTCACAAGGATGGCAACGTAACCACAAGAAACTATCGACCTTGAGTTGGTCTCGAACTCCTATCCAACATATCACCAGGCAGCGACGTTGCAATAGGATAGCATAACCCCTTATATCTATAACCCAAACAAATTTAAACTTCTAAAATATGCTGCAAATTGAACTAGTACAGTACTAGTAGACCTACTGGAGCTATTTCAGGAAATTCAACATAATCATGATACTTCCATTTTATCAAAGTATTAAACTGCATTAGGTATAATAAGGTGTTATTTATTCGTATCAATTACAGGAAAATATACTGCTAATTACCTGCTCTGTGGAAACAACTTTCTTTACTTATCCGCAAAAAACTTAGAATTTCCTTCTGGTTCAGTTATTAATTAGACTCAAAAAACTTAATTCCTCCCAACTGATACATGATCATCTTTCTTATTTTGTTTTCAAGTCTTCCGTGTGAGCAATCAAAATCTCATCTCTAAAATCTCTATTTTATATTCATTGTTCATTACTTCTCATATGATTTATTTATATCCTTATTTTCTTTCCTCACTGGGCTATTTTTCCCTGCTAGTCCTAGGCGAGTCTACCATAGAGCCGTTTGCATTAAGATGTTTCGAACTAGGGTTATGATATCAGAAAAAGAACAGGTGAAAATAATGACAGACGTCCAATCCTTCCATTCGTCTCTAGGATTTGTGAGGCATTTTGAAGAAGAGGAAGAGAAGGGAGGGGGGGGGGGGGTTGAAGAGAGGGGGGGGGGGGTGAAGAAGAGGGTGTAGGAGGAACAACTTTCAAGCGCCTATTTATGTCATGAGAGAATCTTTTTCAGGAACCAGTGGCTTCGTGCGTTCAAGAATAGGTCTAGTTCGAGGGTGCGTGTTCATCTCTCTCTCTCTCTCTCTCTCTCTCTCTCTCTCTCTCTCACCAAATATCACTGAGTTTAAGATCTTCGGAAACTACGTAATATACAAGTTTTCTTTTGTTATAAGGTTTAAATTGGCAAGAAATTCCATGTTTGGTATAAAAGGAAAACAGAACGGGCCAACACACGCACACAATATATATATATTATATATATATATATATATATATATATATATATTACCATATGTCCATTGTTACTCAAACGACAACAAGATTTTTAATCCTTTCTATCCTTGAAACGACAACAAGATTTTTAATCCTTTCTATCCATGAAATTGAGTTTATAGACACAATTAAAATTTTACACCATAAAAACGATCAAATATTAGTACAATATATGATGAAATAATAAAATCTTACTTTTAATGAGAATGAGTTAGTTTTGATTTCTTGGAGTTGAATTGGCCAACTTTCAACTGCATTTGACTTAAATGAATTAATAAAAAAATTCTAAAAAGAGATAATTGACCATATCTTGATCTTGAATTCATCTATTTTATCTACTAAACTAAATAACAATATTATCTTCAAAAGTAAAAAAATGCAGCAAATATATTTATGTTGAACAGGCTGGCATAAGTCTCTTTTTATAGTTAATATATGAAAGATCTGTTTTAAAGTTGGTATTGTTCTCAAATATTTAATTTCCATTGTTCATTACTCCTCTTTTACTTAATCTATTTCCTTATTTCTTTTCCTCACTGGGCTATTTTCGTCTGCTGAAGCCCTCGGGTTTATAGCATCCATCTTCCCCAATTAGAGTTGTAGCTTAGCTAATGATAATAAACACTGCTTTTATAAGAAATGAAACTATAAGAGAGATTACTCAAGTGCCATATGTGGATGAGATCATGGTGAGAGGTGGATGGAGATGGTTTGATCATGTTCTTCGCACTCTCCAAGAGAGTTTAGTTCACCAAACTTTTAGCTGGGCTCAACAAGGCACTAGAAGAGTTAGAAGACCCAGGCCTAAATGACTGAGGACTATGAAGCGTGAAGCACAAAAAATGGGGAATGGAGAAGTATTGAATTAAAAGCTCAAGATAGAGACGGCTGACGAAATCTGACCGAGGCCCTTTGCGTCAATAGGCGTAGGAGGAGATGATGATATAATTACAAACACGTTACAAAAAATTGGAAAATTCTCTCTCTCTCTCTCTCTCTCTCTCTCTCTCTCTCCTCTCTCTCTGTATATATATATATATATATATATATATATAATATATATATATATATATATATATATATAAATATATATATATATATATATATATATATATATATAAATATATATATATATATATATATATATTAGTTTGTTGAGTGTAGTTGGAAAAGTGTATGGTAGAGTACTGATTAATAGGATTAAGGATAAAACAGAGAATGCAATCTTGGAAGTACAGGGTGGTTTTAGAACAGGTAGGGGTTGTATGAATCAGATTTTTGCAGTTAGGCAGATATGCGAGAAATATTTAGCAAAAGGTAAGGAGG
This sequence comes from Palaemon carinicauda, assembly GCF_036898095.1. Taxonomy (NCBI): domain Eukaryota; kingdom Metazoa; phylum Arthropoda; class Malacostraca; order Decapoda; family Palaemonidae; genus Palaemon; species Palaemon carinicauda. Next base: position 52,434,827 of record NC_090756.1, read on the forward strand.
TGTATGTTGCGTTTATGGATCTGGAGAAAGCATATGATAGAGTTGATAGGGAAGCAATGTGGAATGTGATGAGGTTATATGGAGTTGGTGGAAGGTTGTTGCAAGCAGTGGAAAAGTTTCTACAAAGGTAGTTAAAGCATGTGTGTAGAATAGGAAATTAAGTGAGCGATTGGTTTCCGGTGAGAGTGGGGCTGAGACAGGGATGTGTGATGTCGCCCGTGGTTGTTTCAACTTGTATGTTGATGGAGTGGTGAGAGAGGTGAATGCTCGAGTGCTTGGACGAGGATTAAAACTGGTAGGCGAGAATGATCATGAATGGGAGGTAAATCAGTTGTTGTTTGCGGATGATACTGTACTGGTAGCAGACACAGAAGAGAAGCTTGACCGACTAGTGACAGAATTTGGAAGGGTGTGTTAGAGAAGGAAGTTGAGAGTTAATGTGGGTAAGAGTAAGGTTATGAGATGTACGAGAAGGGAAGGTGGTGCAAGGTTGAATGTCATGTTGAATGGAGAGTTACTTGAGGAGGTGGATCAGTTTAAGTACTTGGGGTCTGTTGTTGCAGCAAATGGTGGAGTGGAAGCATATGTACGTCAGAGAGTGAATGAAGGTTGCAAAGTGTTGGGGGCAGTTAAGGGAGTAGTAAAAATAGAGGGTTGGGCATGAATGTAAAGAGAGTTTCTATATGAGAAAGTGATTGTACCAACTGTGATGTATGGATCGGAGTTGTGGGGAATGAAAGTGATGGAGAGACAGTAATTGAATGTGTTTGAGATGAATTTTCTGAGGAGTATGGCTGGTGTATCTCGCGTAGATAGGGATAGGAACGAAGTGGTGAGGGTGAGAACGGGTGTAAGAAATGAGTTAGCGGCTAGAGTGGATATGAATGTGTTGAGGTGGTTTGGCCATGTTG
>NC_090756.1:52440860-52455860 GCF_036898095.1 Palaemon carinicauda
GAGAAAAGACCTATAATCGAGATAACATCTTTTGTTTAAACGTTAGGGACTGACTTCAGCCGAGTTTTAAATTCAGGAATGTTTCCCCCGAGGACTTGAGATGTCTTTTGTCACCAATTTATTTCATGAGATGTTGTTAGAATGTCTTTGATTCAAGGGGAAGAAGAACTCGTGTGTTCGTTGAAACATATCTTTCATCTTTAAAAGTAACTATTATACATAAAAGCAGTTACTTCTACTTAGTTCTTTTTCTTTTGTTGGGTACACTGTTAAAAAACGGTAGAAATCCTTGAATAGATGTTGCCAGGCATATACCGTTTTTAAAATCGGATATATTGACGTAAAGGAGTGATATTACGGCCACTAACCCGTAAAAGATAACGAAGTAGAGTAAAATTACGAGCGCCTGTATTTTACTGAAATATTGTTGAGAACAGTATATTTTACGGAGAAATTCCGTTTAAGATTGTTTTTTAACAGTGTAGGTAAAATGTGATTTGTTTTTCCAAAGTTTGGTAGTTTAAATCCCACTAGGGAAAGTTTTACTTTTGATAGATATGAGATTAATATTTCAAGCGTATACTATACATGGCAATATATTACCAGACAGAAGTTTGTAATATAGAGTTTTTTTTGTAGGCGTAATAACCTCTTATGATGTCATGGGGGAGAGCTTGATTACCAGCTTACCCTACATTTAATGAATCCTTCATTGGAGAATTAATTCCTTGATGCTGCTGAAATATTCAATGAAGCAACTTACATCAACGGTGTTTCAAAACGAGATTCTTTGAACTTAATCTATCTGATAACTGTATTATTATCTTATTAGATTTTGTTCGGTCATGAGTGAGAGAAATTGACGTATTTTCCTAATTTATACTTTTACGTTGATAGATTTTATTTGTTTATGAGCAACTGTAGATTTTGTACAAACTAGTTAGTCATTTTAGGTATGATCCAATGATGAAACTGTAATATTTTGGATACAGTACACCAAAGTTTAAGTACGTAGCAGTACTTTGAAAATAATTGCAATTTTAAGTAAAAGGCAAATATTTTTATTAGTTTATTTTTTGTTTGTTTTACGCGAAAACTACAGAACTACTTTCAACGAAACTTTGTGGACATGTTGGGTATGACCCAAGGACGAAATGATTAGATTTGAAGAAAATACATCGAAGTACAATACGCAGCGAAGTTGAGATCAATTTAAGTCTGCTTGTCGTGACTAATTTATGCTATCTACTTAGTGCCTCTCTAGTTGTTATTATCAGTCTTACATGAAAGAAACTGAGACTAGTGACGTGAAGTTCATTTTCACCTAAACAGTTAACAGACAAATATTCTCATGAAATTGTATCGCTTATATAATTCCTGATCTTTATTGGTATGATACGTTAGACTAAAATAACCAGCAACAATACAAATATAAACATCGAAGCCAAAATTACAGTAATAAAAAAATAAAAAAATTCTAAAGTAAAAACAAAATATTCACATTGTATTTATGGTTTCCCTTTCAATATGGAAGCTTTTTTTCTGAATAGAAATGTTCTGTAAGCTTTGGTAGAAAAATATTTTGACTTGGTACATCCAAAATGAGAGTTGGGGTCGTTCATTTTTTCCCCCAACATTTATGCTTTCTCGTTTCGAATGGCTTTGAATTTTCAGTATATCTTGCTTGTGGCAAAATCAATAGAGCGAAATAGATGTTCCTAATTTAGTTTTGTTTAATATTCTTAAGACAATGTTGTTTAGATCTAATTAATTAGATCGCTTTGTTTTTATGCCGTTTTAGAGAGGTGAAGATAGCATGAATTAGGAAACTCAACCACTTTGAAATTCCTGGAAAATTAAATATTTAAATCTCTCTCTCTCTCTCTCTCTCTCTCTCTCTCTCTCTCTCTCTCTCTCTCTCTCTCTCTCTCTCTCTCTCTCTCTCTCGTAAAACAACCATGATTGCCATCATGTATAAATTCAAGTGATGGCATGACCTACAATAAGAAAATAGAGTAAAATGTAATTAACAACAAGGGGTTAGATTACTTTGAAAGGAATTATAATTTTAACATTACCATGCAAAGGTTAATCTCTCTCTCTCTCTCTCTCTCTCTCTCTCTCTCTCTCTCTCTCTCTCTCTCTCTCTCTCTCTTAACTAGATGATCAATAAATTGTTATAACGAATATAATTTATTGATATTTTGTCTCTATAAAAATAAGAAAACATTTATAATCAGAACTCCGCCTCATAATTACATTATATGATCCAGGCTTAAAAATGTTTGAAGCTCTTTTTTTCCACAGAGGATTTTTTTTTCTTTTCAAACAGTGTAGAGTTTTTATAAATATGAAATATATCTGAAAACTTTTAGCAGATTTTTGTTTTCAACAAAAGAATAACTTTCCAACTCAACAAGGAATTTTTTGGTCAAACATTTCACGTAATTATTTTTTATTTTGAATCTGATATTGAGTTAGAGTGCTTTTGAAACTCAAAAATCCTTAAAAGGGTTTATAAAACACGATAGAAAAAAAAGGGAAATTCGTGAAATTTTGGGTCCAATGAAAACATATCATCATTATTACTAGCTAAGCTATAGCCTTAGTTGAAAACGCAAGATGATATAAGCCCAAGGGCTCTGAAAAGGAAAAAATAGCCCAGTGAGGAAAGGAAATAAAAACATAAATAAACGTTATAAGAAGTAAAAAAAAAAAAAATAAAGTATTTAAAAAAAGAAACATTAAAACAATTATTCTTTCAATTCATACATCCAAAAGCCATTCTTCATCCAAATATACTTTATGTACCCTAGTAAGTCTCTTAATTACTCTCTTAATTACTCTCATCTCCGTGCCATAGCATCTCGCTTTTAATTATATTGACTCTTTACACCAAAAGTGCATGAATTGACTCTTTGCTTTCTTCTTGATGTATTGCGTTCGTAGGGTAGATGCCTGGTATTAATAATGATTATTTTAATGATAATAATTATCATTAATAATAATAATAATAATAATAATTATTATTATTATTATTATTATTATTATTATTATTATTATTATTATCAACAATGATATTTAATAATAATTATCATTATTATTAATAATGATTGTCAATATCAATAATTATAATAAATAATAATAATGATAAAAATTATTATTGATAATAATATTATTAATGATGATAATAATTATAAATAATAATAATAATAATAATAATAATAATAATAATAATAATAATAATAATAATAATAATAATAATAATAATAATAATAATAATAATAATAATAATAATAATAATAATAAGGTAGAAGCATGTTTTGGTGTGCTAAAGATTATTGGGAATGTCCATTGCGTTTTTAAGGTATTTGTGGAAAGGAATTGTTGCTTTTATTCTTCATTGTAGACTGGGTTGGTATTATTCAGAATTTATTGTGTAATGTCACAGATAATTTGTTATAATAACAGTTTTAGTTATTGTATTAATGCTGGGATTTCTTACTCACTGTTAAGGATCTAAACAATGACAATAATCTTTAATTATCTTGATTGTTGTCCCATGAGATTAGATTATTTAGTTCATGTCCTAACGTTTCAGACGAAGAATCATTTCTGCAGTTTAAAAAGGTTGTAGTTATGTGTCCATTACAACCCATAACCAGAGCTGCTCTTAGTTGAGCGCAGACCTTCGCCGCCGCGGCAGCTTATTTCTCGACCTTTTGCTCGACCTAGACCTTGAACTTAACATTTATTAATTTGTATTAATTGGCGTGGATATTCATTCACTCAAATATGAACCAAATTTGAAGTCTCTGTGACAACGATGTTCAAACGTATGGCCTATTACGTGAATTGGACATTTTGCTTGATAATGACCTTGACCTTCGACCTTGACCTTCCAAAATTTATTAATTTCCAGCATGTTATATAACAGCTAATCAAAGCAGGTTTCAATAATCTATGATGAAAATCGTGGCCAGGAAGCTATTCACAAACAAAAACACACACACGCACAAGCAAACAGGGACGAAAACATAACCTCCTTCCAACTTCGTTGATGGAGGTAATTAGGATTACTTGATCTATAATTTCAGTCGATAAGAGACGTTGATAAATAAAATATTTGAATCGCTGGTTGAGGATAATACCACAGTAAATTGAATACTGTAGTATGCAGTGCTTAAATCATAACGTGGGTGTTGGATCATGATGCATATATCAATAGAGATTAAAAAAATATATTAACGACGAGAGGTTTATCATATAAAGTTTAGTCTTTAACCCTGACAGCCTTGCTTGATTTTTTGCTCATTTTCTTAATTAGTTCACTCTGTCTGTGGAAAGTTTGTTCTTATTTGTAGCATTTTTAATTTCGCTTATTACATTTCCTTTTGTATTTTGGAATAATTTTCCCCTCGAGAGGTCCTCATTATCAAGAACGAGACGAACAATATATCAATACACCTTTTTGTCGTGATGAAATTTCTAACCTTTAATCCGTATTAGAAATAAAATAATTAACGCAGTGACCCTTTAAGTTCTTTAGTAAATACCTCTGAACGATTATAGTCTAAAGGAAATTTAATGACAACGATATAACTTCCTGTAAAGGTTTAAAGGTCGCTCATAAATGACAGAGGGAAGGGACAGTGACATTGCCTTTGTAGGACAATGTCCTAGAGACTGACTATATATATATATATATGTATATATATATATATATATATATATATATATATATATATATATATATATATATGTATATATATGTATATATATATATATATATATATATATATATATATATATATACAGTGTATACATTATATATATATATATATGTATATATAATACAGTGTATATTGTATATACATATATATATATATATATATATATATATATATATATATATATATATGTGTGTGTGTGTGTATATATATATATATACATATATACAGTATATGTATATACACATAATATATGCATATATATACATATTTGTATGTATATATATGTATTTGTGTATATATACATATATATACATATGTATATATATACAGTATATATATATATATATATATATATATATATATATATATATATATATATATATATATATTATGTATGTATATGTATATGATCAGCGTCCAAGTCCCATCTCCACCCAACATAGGATCAGGGAGGGCTAGGTAATGGCTGCTGATGACTCAGCAGGTTAACCAATAGACTTTCCCAAATCCCCCAGTCTAAGCTCACAAGGATGATGAGGTTGCAGACACTTCAATTTACTATAGAGCTTGAGCGGTTCTCGAACCCCCGTCCAACAGATCGCCAGTCAGGGACGTGTCCAATAGGCTGCCACAACTGGAGATTGTGTGTATATGTTCCTTGATGAACACAATAGTGTGGCCTATTGGTAATGTCTTTGCCTGATGATCGCCAGACGGGTTCAAGTCCCGCTCAAAGTCGTTAGTTCCTTTAGTGTCTGAAAATTCACCATCCTTGTGAGCTAAGAATGGCGGGTATGGGGGAGCCTATAGGTCTACCTGTTTAGTCATCTCCAGTCATTGCCTAGTGTTCCCTGGTCCTAGCTTGGGTGAAGAGGAGGCTGGGCCGCTGATCATATGTATAAATGATCAGTCTCTAGGATACTGTCTTACTAGAGCATTGTCACTGCCCCTGGCCTCTGCCACTCATGAGTGACCTCTAAACCTTTCAACATTTACGTCATAGAGTTATTAATAGATTTTCATATCCAGTGACCGTGTCATTCGAGGAACTAGGCCATTGTAGTTTATTGGGGTTATTTGAGTTTATACATGATTGTTCGCGTGATCTCTGGGCCCTGAGGATTTGATCAGAAATGAAGGGGATATTATTATTATGATTCAATTTAGTGTCTTTATTGATATTCTGCAAATGGTCTTCATTGCTCAAGGGACATCATTTATTTAACGTCATAATTGCTGTGACGTCAAGATTTTTTATGACGTCAATACACGCTGTTTAAGAATAGATTTCTTATTACATACAAAACGCATGTGAGAATTCGTTGTCTAAGAAATATTTTCTCTCTCTCTCTCTCTCTCTCTCTCTCTCTCTCTCTCTCTCTCTCTCTCTCTCTCTCTCTCTCTCATAGTATAAGATGTGGAACTGATAGGCCTATGTTATAATTTAGGTACCGTATTAATTTTTTTTTCTAAACTAGGATTTTTACCCCATTAAAGTATTGATTAAACTTAGTTTTTATTAATCTATTGATTTACCCTTAATTGCTACTTCGACTTTGTAAAGGATTGTCTCTGTTTAGATAAAATTAAAATAAAAACTAGTAATTTGTGAGAAATTGTCCAACACGGGAGGATAACTTGGTCCCTCGTGATGATAAAGAGTGAAAAATGGCCGAGAATGGAAACACATAAGTTGGTTATACACCATGAGCAGTAATACTGGATAAGCCGTATTGATAGCAGGCCTAGTCTTTTCCACATCCAAAACAAACATTTGATCTTCGATTATTTTTCGTTAAATGCTCTCGTTACGAATCTTGAAAATATGATTACGTTGTAAGATCTGTTTTGGGAACAACAATTTCAGAAAATTTCTCTCTCTCTCTCTCTCTCTCTCTCTCTCTCTCTCTCTCTCTCTCTCTCTCTCTCTCTCTCTCTCTCTCTCTCTCTCAGCAGATATGCATTTAAAAGGGATCTCAGCAGGTAGCAGATTAGCGTTCCGGATATGAAATTTCCGATTTCTATTGAAAGTTCGACAGTTAGGACCCAGAAGTTTGGAAGGTTTTAATGCGAAGTTTTCACTTGCATTGGCATCGATTTCTGAGACATCACGTCAGCGAGCTTACATTGGATTAGAGTGTTTAAAAGTCTAGTAAATGGTCGGCCATTAGCAAGTCCTACCTGTTATGGATTAGCCAGAGTTCAATTTATAAATGGAAATATTAGTCTTCGTTCATGTTTTCAGGGAATCATGTGATTTCCACCATTATTATTATTATTATTATTATTATTATTATTATTATTATTATTATTATTATTATTATTATTATTATTATTATATAACCTACAACCCTAGATGGAAAAGCAGGATGCTATACGTCCAAGAGCTCCAACATGGACAAAAATAACCCAGCAAGGAAAGGAAATAATGAAATAAACTATATGAGAAATAATGAACAATTAGAAAATATATATATTTTAGAAACAGTAAATAAAATGTTTACGTATTTTGCCGGTACTAATTAATGTGAGTTTTTTTGTAAGTCAATGATATGACAGAAAAAAATATTTCTTATTTTCTCCTACTCATTTCTGTCCATTCTCTTATTTCTCTTCCACCTGATTATTAAAGTGTTTATAGTTTACATATAAAAGATGTATTTCAATGCTGTTACTGTTCTTAGCTTATTTTATATAGGCTGTTGATTACTTCTCTTGTAGTTTTTTAATTTATATCCGTGTTTCCTTTCCTCACTGGGGTATTTATCTCTGTTGGATCCCTTTGGCTTATAGCATCTTACTTTTCCAACTAGGGTTATAGCTTAGCTTGTAATAATAGTAATAATAATAATAATAATAATAATAATAATAATAATAATAATAATAATAATAATAATAATAATAATAATAATAATAATAATAATAATAATAATAATAATAATAATAATAATTGTCGCAAACGAAGTGAGTGACCATATATGAAATGCTAAATATTTTTTGGAAGATATCTCGCTCAACCCCTAGCCCAATTATTCCATAACCATAGATTTCGGAAGGGGGGGGGGAGCAACTGATATTCTCGGCGCAGAGTCAGTAACCCTATACCAATAAATATATTCAAATTAAACTTTAAGGGATTATATATATATATATATATATATATATATATATATATATATATAATATATATATATATATATATATATATATATATATATATATATATTATAAGAGCTTTGTTTCTGCCAATTTTCATGTTCATCCTTGCTATAGGCATTCCCTGCCTGTCACTTTTGTTCGTAAGTGACGACTTTTTGCTAAATAATCAGTGAGGAACCGCAAAATACTCGTAGAGTTTTACAGATATCCAAATGATTTTCTCAGGGTTAGATGGGTGTTATGTGAACTGTATTTATATCAACTTTCGTATTAATACTTGCCATTAAGAAGTCATGGTATCCATTTTTCGATATCAGCGAGAGGCTGATTTTCTTTTGTGCTGTAAATTACTCGTAGAATATTTCACAGATCTATATGAAATTTTCAGGGATTTATGGGATGGATATTTACTTTGTCCTTACCAATTTTCATTTTGATATCTGCCATAGAAAAGCCACAGCAAAAGTTTATTTCGGTATGGGTTGAATGGTTATTTACCATTACTCTCTGACTATCTGTCATTACTGTCCGCCATTACTCTCAGAAATACATAAGGAAAAAAAAAAAAAAAGCCAAATGTACACCGTTTAGAAAAATTTTACCAAATGGAACTCCACAACCTAAATGGTTCAACAGAGAAATAGCCAATGCAATAAGAAGCAGAGACAGGAGACATATATCAATGGGTTCTCAGCCTTCAATTCATAAAATTTCCAAGCACAAGAAATTAGGCAGGAAAACAGATAAACCAGTTAGAACGGCCAAGATTAATGAAGAGAAAAAGAGTTGCTTCAGTTAGTAAAGAAAACCCCAAAGAATTATTTCCAAATGAAAACACTAGAAAACCAATCGAAACAACATTAGCCCATGATTTGGGAAAAGCGGAACTGATGAATGCATCTTTCACAACTGTATTTACTAGGGAAGTATTAACGACCCTCCCCAAACCAGTTATCAACTATGAAGGGCCACAACCATTAAATAGAATCACTTTTACAATGGATGATATCAAAAGGAAAATAAAAGGACTCAGTAAGTCTAAGGCACCAGGTCCAGGTGATATTCATCCAAGAAAGATTATAGAACTAGAAGAGATAGCCTCATATTTGTATAAAATGTTCAGATACACAGCCAACTAAAACAGGCGCCACAATGATGGAAACTAGGCAATGTGCCTCCAATTTACAATAAGGAGCCATAAGAAGAACCTAGTAACTACAGACCAGTATGTCTAATATCCGTGCCTTGCAAAATTTTCTAATCAATTATAGTACAGTAATACCTTGAATTACGAGCTTACTGTGTTCCGGGACCCGAACTCGTATGTCAATTCGCTCGTATCTCGAATCAATGTTTTTCCAAATAAAATACCTGAAAAAAATTAATCCATCCCTACCCTCTGAAAATCACCTAAAAATAGTATATAACAGTAGAAAAACATGTTTTTAAGTGTTCTAATTCACAACCTACGCTCACAAAATAAATACTTATGCACTGGTTATGATCTGCAATAAAATGTGACATTAATATGGAGTTCTTACCTTCGAGACAGACGGTAGCGGCTAACGGTGGTGTGTGCGGAGGAAGAGGGAGAGAGAAAGGGGAGGAGAGAGACTTGACGGCAATGCGTTCGGTACATTACACTTTTGTAACACTACCTAACATAACTTAAACTTTAAATTTAACTTAAATGAAATTAGCTCCCTGTACACACACTTAAAAATAAATGTTAATCTTACGTTACTCTAAACTTAATTCTAATTTTTTTTTTCTTCTTCCGGCTTGGCTCTTTTTGCCTCGCTTTTTGACTCGCTTTCACCTTCACTTTTTGCCGGCCTTTTCAAAAGGAACCTATCTAGGAATGTTTGTTTATGTCTCCCCTTCAAATTTTTACGAAAATGACGTACACAAGTGTCGTCACAAAAGGCTAAGGCACGACCACACGACAACTTGTCCGGTTGGCTCTTTTCCATAAAATCAGAAAACCCCTGCACTTCGCTATGATGTCCCTGATTTCCTTCTTTATAGCATCCTCCTGCTTGAGGATGGTCCATATTTCTTACGTACTCCTCTCATATTGGCGAGACAGCTCAGTCACTCTTACACGACTCTCATGTTTTTCAATTATTTCATGATTTATTTCGATTATCATCATACGCATTTTCTTTTCACTACCCTTGTTTGCACTTGCTTGCTTTGGACCCATTGCTTATTCAATTAATTCAGCACTGATTAACGCAAAAAAACACGTAAAAAAAGGCAAATACTGACCAATGCTCAGAGATAACTTTACACAACGGAGAGCCAGCGATGCTGTCCTCGTGACCAGCCTTTCGCACACTCGGCCACCTAGCGGCCGCATAGGGAACTGTCTCGTATCCTCTCATCTTAAATTTGTCTCGTATCTCGAGGCAAAAATTTGCTCGAAACTTTCCACGTATCTCAAATTTGTCTCGTATCTCCGGGCAAAAATTTGCTCGAAACTTTCCACGTATCTCAAATTTGTCTCGTATCTCGGGGCAAAAATTTGCTCGAAACTTTCCTCGTATCTCAAATTTCTCGTATGTCGAGGTATTACTGTAGATTCAATAGTAGAACATATAGAGAAAAATAGTCTTTTGATATACAACTACGAGGGTTTTAGATAAAAGAGATCATGTGTAACAAATCTTTTGGAATTATTCCACATGCTCAGCATTTATGACAAAAGCAGGTCAATAGAGATCATATACCTAGACTTTCAAAAGGCTTTTGACAAAGTTCCTCTTAAAAAAATCAATTGTCAAAATTAGAGTATTAGACATCATTGACAAGCCAGCTGAATGCATCGGAGATTGGCTAACAAACAGAAAACAGAGAGTTGTAATCAATGGAGAAGCTTCAGAGGGGCCAGCTGTTACAAGCGGAACACTTCAAGGATCTGTCCTTGGACCATTGCTATTTCTGATCTACATTAACGACATAAATTTAGGATTAACTAGTAAAATATCCAAATTTGCCAACGATACTAAATTAGGCATAAATCTTGCGAACTCAGAAGACGTAGAAGCCTTAGGAGAGGCTCTAATGAAGCTAGAACAATGTTCCAGAAAATGGCCAATGCCTTTCGACTGTGGGAAATATAAAGTCATGCACATAGGTTACAGTTATCCGCAGTCAGATTACGCACTGCTGGGTAGTGAAATAGAAAGTGTGTGGAACAGGAGAAAGATCTTGGTATTATTATCAACAAGGATTTGAATTTCACCAAACAGGGCGCTAATAAGAAAGCACAAAAACTAATAGGATACATAAAGAGACAGTTCTTATACAAAAAGAAAGACACTGCACCACAGCTGCACAAATCAGTAATAAGACCCCATCTAGAATACAGAGTCCAATTCATGGCTCCAAGAATTCAGAAGGATATAGATAGACTGAAAGCAGCTAAAGATAGGGTCACCAAACTAGTTCCAACACTAAGGCATTTTGTATATAGGAGGAGGGAACGTTTGAACTTATTTGATCTACAAACTTGACGACTACGGAGACAGTTAATCGAGGAATTCAAAATACTTAAGGGAATAAAAAAATGTAGAGTATAACAATCTATTCACGCTCAGCACAAATCAGTCCAGAGGTAACGGATACAAACTGGAATTGAAAAATACAACACCACTCAATAAGGCAATTTCTTTACATACAATATAGCAAATACTTGGAATAGACTTCCGGGGGGTGTAGTAAACAGTAACACGATAAACGAGTTCAAGAATAAGTTAAAAAAGATCGTAAGAACTTTTTAATGCTTGAACTAAATCTCTCTACCAAAAAGGAAATCGAGTCTCCAAGGATGGAATAAAAAATCTTTGAGACATCCAAAATTTGTGTAACTCTCTGCTATTACTGTCCGCCATCACTAAAAGAGATTCATTGTTTGGGAAGCTTTGGATTAACTCCATTTGACAGAGCTCAATGTTTTCCAGCATAATAAATTATCAAAAGGAGACAATCAAATGAAAAGGAAAGTCCCAATTTGTTTGTGGATTCAGTTCATTAGTAATTTCCATGATAATGCACAGAAATCCTTATGAGGAAAAAACATAAAAAGTCAACGGAATCTTTTAGCGAAGTCCTTACTAGGTTTATGATAGATCTCCATATCCGAAAATGACCTATTTCTTAAAAAGCTCAATGTTTCCTCAGGAAACAAATTTTGTCAAAAATTGCAGTGGAAGATTTTCAATTCTCTTCGTCAGCAAATTTCTATTTTACTTTTAAACAAAGTACAAGCTAAGATAGGGAAGTATTTGCGTCATTGCGTTCTTAATGGACTGGAAAAAATGCTGGAATGATTCGAGCATTTCCTGAAACCAAATAATTTTTCAAAGAATCCTTGCAAGATAGAACTCTCTATAACAGGGATTTCACGACATGCAGAGGAATTTCTGTTTTCCATTGTAAGAATATTCTTCGTTTTATGTATTTTCAATATCATAAAGTCTTAAACAAAAACAAGAGCCAGAAGTGATTGAAGGTCTATTACACATTTTTTTAGATCTATTTATGACTTGGATTACATAAAGTCGTTCCTATAATTCTTCACTTCAAATTTCTTCACATCTTTTCTTTAACATTCAATATTTCCTCTTAAGTAATTAGGATGTTACCTCACCATTTTCTGACAAGATCTAATTTATTTCACTATTTGCTAAACTTTCTCTCTCTCTCTCTCTCTCTCTCTCTCTCTCTCTCTCTCTCTCTCTCTCCTAAGAACGAATGATATATCATTTCATACATCTAGTAACCATAGAGAAAGTAACAGAAAAGGTCTTGCAAGTAAACTAAATCTGCAAAATTCTTTTCTATTTCATTTCTTGCAATGTCTGCAATTTCCTACAAGATCTGTTTTCTGCTCTTATACGTCAGTTTCGAATTTACTCGTTTTCGTACACCATTTGCAGGGAGTCGTAAACATGTTATATTAGGTTAACACCGATAGGAATACTTTCTATGTTTTATATGTTTTAATTATATTTTCAGATTCCTGATTTTTTAAAAAAATTTCTTCTATATTAGTCTTCAGATCATTGCAGTTCATAATAATAATAATAATAATAATAATAATAATAATAATAATAATAATAATAATAATAATAATAATAATAATAATAATAATAATAATAATAATAATAATAATAATAATAAAAATAATTAAATCAAGCTAATTTTCAAACAAAGTTTTGATTGAAGACAATGTTTTAAACAGCTATCATTAACTCTAAAATACACAATTCACACATACTATTCTTATCATCTTAGATGATAAGGTGCTCTGCTTACAATCTTTATCCTTTTGGACTCTTTATAATATCAAGATCCAGTAAAAAATTAGACGTAAAATATATCCTATTTCTCTCTTACAATGAAAGCTCGCGTTTCCTAATGTTACTTTGAAGTAGGTTACGTTTGGTCTGTACAAATCCTTCCTTATAACTGTTTTTTTTTTTCAAGGTGATCAGTTGCATTAATAATTAGGGTGTTTTCTATTTAACTTGTTATCTCTCTCTCTCTCTCTCTCTCTCTCTCTCTCTCTCTCTCTAAAAACAAGAAAGATTTTCTGATTAAAATTTCTATTAAGAATTTTTTTTCTCTCTCTCTCTCTCTCTCTCTCTCTCTCTCTCTCTCTCTCTCTCTATATATATATATATATATATATGTATATGTATATATATATATATATATATATATAACAAGAAAGATTTTCTGATTAAAATTTGAAAAAAGAAAAGTTCTCTCTCTCTCTCTCTCTCTCTCTCTCTCTCTCTAAAAAAAGAAAGATTTTGTGATTAGAATTTTAATTAAGAAAATTCTCTCTCTCTCTCTCTCTCTCTCTCTCTCTCTCTCTCTCTCTCCAGGTTTAAGGAATTATGCATTGCTATCTTTCTATAACATGAAATGTGAATTCACTTTGCAAGGCTTTTTGTAATTTTCATGAAATAGCACCAGCCAGATATAATAGGAGACAAAAGTTCAATATTATCATAGAAGGATTAATTGAAAATATGCAAATATTCAAGGAAGATATTGTGGATTAGAAATGGCTAATGATACTTCTCTTTCACAGTTTGGTATCGCAATATTTGTTGATATTAAGTGAAAAAGAGACTTATTGATTATTCACGATAATATTTCGGTTTTGTGAACAGAACACATGATAACAAAACCCATCAGCAATTTCAGACCAATAAATATTGTCTACGGAACAAAAACTTTCTTTTTTCATGTGCTTGCCTGACCGTGAATTAATATAGTGTGTCCTTTATTGGAAGACTACGGACACAACACTTCGTTTTTGATATGCTCACCGTGAATTGATGTACTGTAACGTTTAACTAAGTCTACTTGCGACACACTTCCATTTTCACGGTACTGTAGATGGTGAAAATGTAAATCTGAATATAAAATCATCTCCAACATTTATCAGGATCGTCTAAGAATTGAGTTCTATCTGTGTTGAATATTTCGTCAAAATCTGTTGGGTAATATTCACGTAACCCTGTCCAGAGACAAAAAATAAATTAATAAATGAACCAACCAATTTATGATAAAGATGATAATAATGATGATTATAATGATAATCATTATCATACATTAGTAATCTACAGTCAGTGTGATGATTAAATTTTTTTCTTTCATGATGGTGTATTATTCGAAATACAACGTATTTGAAGAAAATCCCGAATTTAATTTTAGAATCGTTAAATAAAAATCCGTTATGAATATCATATCGCCCAGTTATTTTCTGTATTAAAATTACACCCATAAAATTTATATTTTTTTCTTATATATATTTAGGCAATATGATATTTTTCTTGGGTAAATTCCTCCCATTGCAAATAGTTGTTGCGTGAAAAAAAACCTTTTTTTTTAAGTATAGAGCATATGCCATGGATGAATTAAGCAGACTTCATACTTCACAATCACATGGTCGTATTTAACTTTAGGTAATAAAAAAAAAAAAAAATTACCTTTTTTTGGTGAGAAATTCTATAATCTGTTTATACTTCCATATAAAAACTGAATGAAATATGATTTGCCTAAAATAGGTTATTATTGAAAGTATGGT
>NC_090756.1:52458360-52463941 GCF_036898095.1 Palaemon carinicauda
CGCTAGCCCCTTCTAATGAAAGGCCAGGTCGAAACCAACCATGTCACGAGAGCCCATAAAAAGAATTGGAACCTGACCGCCACCAGCTGTCCGAGGATTTACCTGGCGAGACATCAGTCTCTTACCAGCGAGTTTTACCCAATTCCCCGGGCCACCACGTGACACAATTGGTAGTAATTCATTCAAATTACCCCTCATGAGTCAATATGGATTAATATCAACACAACATCGTGTTCAAATAGAAATAAATTTCTACCTCATACCTGGGATCGAACGCTAGCCCCTTCTAATGAAAGGCCAGGTCGAAACCAACCATGTCACGAGAGCCCATAAAAAGAATTGGAACCTGACCGCCACCAGCTGTCCGAGGATTTACCTGGCGAGACATCAGTCTCTTACCAGCGAGTTTTACCCAATTCCCCGGGCCACCACGTGACACAATTGGTAGTAATTCATTCAAATTACCCCTCATGAGTCAATATGGATCAATATCAACACAACATCGTGTTCAAATAGAAATAAATTTCTACCTCATACCTGGGATCGAACGCTAGCCCCTTCTAATGAAAGGCCAGGTCGAAACCAACCATGTCACGAGAGCCCATAAAAAGAATTGGAACCTGACCGCCACCAGCTGTCCGAGGATTTACCTGGCGAGACATCAGTCTCTTACCAGCGAGTTTTACCCAATTCCCCGGGCCACCACGTGACACAATTGGTAGTAATTCATTCAAATTACCCCTCATGAGTCAATATGGATTAATATCAACACAACATCGTGTTCAAATAGAAATAAATTTCTACCTCATACCTGGGATCGAACGCTAGCCCCTTCTAATGAAAGGCCAGGTCGAAACCAACCATGTCACGAGAGCCCATAAAAAGAATTGGAACCTGACCGCCACCAGCTGTCCGAGGATTTACCTAGCGAGACATCAGTCTCTTACCAGCGAGTTTTACCCAATTCCCCGGGCCACCACGTGACACAATTGGTAGTAATTCATTCAAATTACCCCTCATGAGTCAATATGGATTAATATCAACACAACATCGTGTTCAAATAGAAATAAATTTCTACCTCATACCTGGGATCGAACGCTAGCCCCTTCTAATGAAAGGCCAGGTCGAAACCAACCATGTCACGAGAGCCCATAAAAAGAATTGGAACCTGACCGCCACCAGCTGTCCGAGGATTTACCTCGCGAGACATCAGTCTCTTACCAGCGAGTTTTACCCAATTCCCCGGGCCACCACGTGACACAATTGGTAGTAATTCATTCAAATTACCCCTCATGAGTCAATATGGATTAATATCAACACAACATCGTGTTCAAATAGAAATAAATTTCTACCTCATACCTGGGATCGAACGCTAGCCCCTTCTAATGAAAGGCCAGGTCGAAACCAACCATGTCACGAGAGCCCATAAAAAGAATTGGAACCTGACCGCCACCAGCTGTCCGAGGATTTACCTGGCGAGACATCAGTCTCTTACCAGCGAGTTTTACCCAATTCCCCGGGCCACCACGTGACACAATTGGTAGTAATTCATTCAAATTACCCCTCATGAGTCAATATGGATTAATATCAACACAACATCGTGTTCAAATAGAAATAAATTTCTACCTCATACCTGGGATCGAACGCTAGCCCCTTCTAATGAAAGGCCAGGTCGAAACCAACCATGTCACGAGAGCCCATAAAAAGAATTGGAACCTGACCGCCACCAGCTGTCCGAGGATTTACCTGGCGAGACATCAGTCTCTTACCAGCGAGTTTTACCCAATTCCCCGGGCCACCACGTGACAAAATTGGTAGTAATTCATTCAAATTACCCCTCATGAGTCAATATGGATTAATATCAACACAACATCGTGTTCAAATAGAAATAAATTTCTACCTCATACCTGGGATCGAACGCTAGCCCCTTCTAATGAAAGGCCAGGTCGAAACCAACCATGTCACGAGAGCCCATAAAAAGAATTGGAACCTGACCGCCACCAGCTGTCCGAGGATTTACCTGGCGAGACATCAGTCTCTTACCAGCGAGTTTTACCCAATTCCCCGGGCCACCACGTGACACAATTGGTAGTAATTCATTCAAATTACCCTTCATGAGTCAATATGGATTAATATCAACACAACATCGTGTTCAAATAGAAATAAATTTCTACCTCATACCTGGGATCGAACGCTAGCCCCTTCTAATGAAAGGCCAGGTCGAAACCAACCATGTCACGAGAGCCCATAAAAAGAATTGGAACCTGACCGCCACCAGCTGTCCGAGGATTTACCTGGCGAGACATCAGTCTCTTACCAGCGAGTTTTACCCAATTCCCCGGGCCACCACGTGACACAATTGGTAGTAATTCATTCAAATTACCCCTGATGAGTCAATATGGATTAATATCAACACAACATCGTGTTCAAATAGAAATAAATTTCTACCTCATACCTGGGATCGAACGCTAGCCCCTTCTAATGAAAGGCCAGGTCGAAACCAACCATGTCACGAGAGCCCATGAAAAGAATTGGAACCTGACCGCCACCAGCTGTCCGAGGATTTACCTGGCGAGACATCAGTCTCTTACCAGCGAGTTTTACCCAATTCCCCGGGCCACCACGTGACACAATTGGTAGTAATTCATTCAAATTACCCCTCATGTGTCAATATGGATTAATATCAACACAACATCGTGTTCAAATAGAAATAAATTTCTACCTCATACCTGGGATCGAACGCTAGCCCCTTCTAATGAAAGGCCAGGTCGAAACCAACCATGTCACGAAAGCCCATAAAAAGAATTGGAACCTGACCGCCACCAGCTGTCCGAGGATTTACCTGGCGAGACATCAGTCTCTTACCAGCGAGTTTTACCCAATTCCCCGGGCCACCACGTGACACAATTGGTAGTAATTCATTCAAATTACCCCTCATGAGTCAATATGGATTAATATCAACACAACATCGTGTTC
This sequence comes from Palaemon carinicauda, assembly GCF_036898095.1. NCBI lineage: Eukaryota > Metazoa > Arthropoda > Malacostraca > Decapoda > Palaemonidae > Palaemon > Palaemon carinicauda. Next base: position 52,461,337 of record NC_090756.1, read on the forward strand.
AAATAGAAATAAATTTCTACCTCATACCTGGGATCGAATGCTAGCCCCTTCTAATGAAAGGCCAGGTCGAAACCAACCATGTCACGAGAGCCCATAAAAAGAATTGGAACCTGACCGCCACCAGCTGTCCGAGGATTTACCTGGCGAGACATCAGTCTCTTACCAGCGAGTTTTACCCAATTCCCCGGGCCACCACGTGACACAATTGGTAGTAATTCATTCAAATTACCCCTTATGAGTCAATATGGATTAATATCAACACAACATCGTGTTCAAATAGAAATAAATTTCTACCTCATACCTGGGATCGAACGCTAGCCCCTTCTAATGAAAGGCCAGGTCGAAACCAACCATGTCACGAGAGCCCATAAAAAGAATTGGAACCTGACCGCCACCAGCTGTCCGAGGATTTACCTGGCGAGACATCAGTCTCTTACCAGCGAGTTTTACCCAATTCCCCGGGCCACCACGTGACACAATTGGTAGTAATTCATTCAAATTACCCCTCATGAGTCAATATGGATTAATATCAACACAACATCGTGTTCAAATAGAAATAAATTTCTACCTCATACCTGGGATCGAACGCTAGCCCCTTCTAATGAAAGGCCAGGTCGAAACCAACCATGTCACGAGAGCCCATAAAAAGAATTGGAACCTGACCGCCACCAGCTGTCCGAGGATTTACCTGGCGAGACATCAGTCTCTTACCAGCGAGTTTTACCCAATTCCCCGGGCCACCACGTGACACAATTGGTAGTAATTCATTCAAATTACCCCTCATGAGTCAATATGGATTAATATCAACACAACATCGTGTTCAAATAGAAATAAATTTCTACCTCATACCTGGGATCGAACGCTAGCCCCTTCTAATGAAAGGCCAGGTCGAAACCAACCATGTCACGAGAGCCCATAAAAAGAATTGGAACCTGACCGCCACCAGCTGTCCGAGGATTTACCTGGCGAGACATCAGTCTCTTACCAGCGAGTTTTACCCAATTCCCCGGGCCACCATGTGACACAATTGGTAGTAATTCATTCAAATTACCCCTCATGAGTCAATATGGATTAATATCAACACAACATCGTGTTCAAATAGAAATAAATTTCTACCTCATACCTGGGATCGAACGCTAGCCCCTTCTAATGAAAGGCCAGGTCGAAACCAACCATGTCACGAGAGCCCATAAAAAGAATTGGAACCTGACCGCCACCAGCTGTCCGAGGATTTACCTGGCGAGACATCAGTCTCTTACCAGCGAGTTTTACCCAATTCCCCGGGCCACCACGTGACACAATTGGTAGTAATTCATTCAAATTACCCCTCATGTGTCAATATGGATTAATATCAACACAACATCGTGTTCAAATAGAAATAAATTTCTACCTCATACCTGGGATCGAACGCTAGCCCCTTCTAATGAAAGGCCAGGTCGAAACCAACCATGTCACGAGAGCCCATAAAAAGAATTGGAACCTGACCGCCACCAGCTGTCCGAGGATTTACCTGGCGAGACATCAGTCTCTTACCAGCGAGTTTTACCCAATTCCCCGGGCCACCACGTGACACAATTGGTAGTAATTCATTCAAATTACCCCTCATGAGTCAATATGGATTAATATCAACACAACATCGTGTTCAAATAGAAATAAATTTCTACCTCATACCTGGGATCGAACGCTAGCCCCTTCTAATGAAAGGCCAGGTCGAAACCAACCATGTCACGAGAGCCCATAAAAAGAATTGGAACCTGACCGCCACCAGCTGTCCGAGGATTTACCTGGCGAGACATCAGTCTCTTACCAGCGAGTTTTACCCAATTCCCCGGGCCACCACGTGACACAATTGGTAGTAATTCATTCAAATTACCCCTCATGAGTCAATATGGATTAATATCAACACAACATCGTGTTCAAATAGAAATAAATTTCTACCTCATACCTGGGATCGAACGCTAGCCCCTTCTAATGAAAGGCCAGGTCGAAACCAACCATGTCACGAGAGCCCATAAAAAGAATTGGAACCTGACCGCCACCAGCTGTCCGAGGATTTACCTGGCGAGACATCAGTCTCTTACCAGCGAGTTTTACCCAATTCCCCGGGCCACCACGTGACACAATTGGTAGTAATTCATTCAAATTACCCCTCATGAGTCAATATGGATTAATATCAACACAACATCGTGTTCAAATAGAAATAAATTTCTACCTCATACCTGGGATCGAACGCTAGCCCCTTCTAATGAAAGGCCAGGTCGAAACCAACCATGTCACGAGAGCCCATAAAAAGAATTGGAACCTGACCGCCACCAGCTGTCCGAGGATTTACCTGGCGAGACATCAGTCTCTTACCAGCGAGTTTTACCCAATTCCCCGGGCCACCACGTGACACAATTGGTAGTAATTCATTCAAATTACCCCTCATGAGTCAATATGGATTAATATCAACACAACATCGTGTTCAAAGAGAAATAAATTTCTACCTCATACCTGGGATCGAACGCTAGCCCCTGGTGGCTGTCAGGTTCCAATTCTTTTTATGGGCTCTCGTGACATGGTTGGTTTTGACCTGGCCTTTCATTAGAAGGGGCTAGCGTTCGAT
>NC_090756.1:52464441-52469441 GCF_036898095.1 Palaemon carinicauda
GATAATTCGTAGGAGGGGAATTTAACATTGCCTTATTTGACCGCCGTAGAAGATGATACTAGGGGCGTTGATTATCCCTATTATGATGTAAAGTTTGTTAGTGCGCCTTCTTGTTAGTAGGGGTATCCTTGGATTTAAAGCGTTTTGGTTTTCCATGTGGATGGGTATTTGATGAAAACGTAATGTTGTTAAGTTTTTTTTTTTTGAAGCCTCGTTCTTTTAGCAACGGGCTCAAATAGTATCTTGTGTTTATGTTTCAGAGAAACGCGTCTAGCTATTGAGTCTTCTGTATCATCGTCAGTTTCTCTGTTTTTTCTTTTAAGGTTGAGATTTATATCTAATTGGACGATTTCTTCTTTTTGATGTTGGTTTGAAGTCGTTTTCACTGGGGGAATATCCTTTACTTCAACTTTGTATTGATTCGAGGGGAATTCCCCCTTTATGGTGGTTTCCTTTACTTCAAAAATCTTCTTTTCTTCATCTTTGTTTAGATTAGATAAAACTTCTAGAATCCATAGATTCACTGCCTCCTCTGCCCCAAAAGTCTTCTTTTTTTCTTCTTTGTGTGGATTCGAGGGAAATTCTTTTTTTATTTGTTTAAGAACCTTCTTTACTGGGTTTATGTTTTCTTCGTCTTTGTGTTGGTTTGTAGTAATCTTCACTGGGAGAATTTTTGTTTTGGTGTTGATGCCCCCTTCTTGTTCATGGTTTAAGAATTCCTCCAATTCTTGAAAATGATCATCTTCCCCCGACTTTGAAAAATTTAGATGATTTTCAATATCCAGAAAAGGCAAGAAACTATCATGTTCCAAATCTGTAGTATCCCCAAACAGTGAAATATTTTCAAAATCATTATCTATTTCTTTTTTGGGGGTACAGATTTTATTTTTACAACATGGACATTGCACTTGAACCATTTTCATATTTACAAATCTTGTAATATGGTGGTGGTAGTTGAACTGATCCAGTCTAAGATACAACTAACCAACTGAAACCTTCTTTGGGTTGGTATATATATATACTATGTGATTATACCCCCCCCCCCATCCCCATCCCCCCATCTAAGACAAATGAAGCATATAAATAGTGGACTGAGATACGATTATGCCCAGTACAGCTTCAACCTCCGGTTGGTGTTTATTCTTTTGGTTCTGATCTTGCAACAGAAAGGTATCAATATAAAAGAACCCAAAAAGAATGTTTTTTAACATAAAAAACATAACACAAGACGATGAATTGGTTTGTTTGCGAGAAAAGAGCAAACAAAACCTATCATCACCATTCAACCCAATTCTTTTCCACGGAGAAGATATGGACACCTTGAAAAAAATCATTATAAACACTATAATGACAGGAAAGGTTTCTGATCTCTATTTATGGTGCATTAGAGAAATTCATCTCATTAATATATTAAACGTAAACAGAAAAAACAATTCAAGAATGAATTCCATACTGAATTTCTTACAAGGAAAGGCCCTAGACCTAATTTCACCAAGAGATACAGTTTCTCTATATTTTTTTTTTACATTTTTAAACACATACAAAGAAAAAAATTATAGAGATATTGAGTTTCTAACCAGGGCCCTTACTATTTTTCTATTCGCCTTAAAAGCCCAAGTATGTTGTGATTTACAATTGGCTGCATCTAATCAAATACCAGAAACTACCGACAAAGAAAATTATGAGAAAAAATTTAACGACTCTCTTGAAGTTGGTAATCGTTTGAAGCCGTTCAATATTTGGCTGCTGTTTATAGAAATTTTATGGGCTTAGAAAACAATGAGGATATTTCTTCCGTGTGTCTAGATAATAAGAACACACGGAAGAATGAATTCATAGAGTGGTTCCGTCCCATCATAATTAAGAAAATTCACAGTGTAGAAACCGAATCATTAGGATGCTCATGTAAAAGGGTTTTGGAATTATCCTGTGTAAAGAGGCTTCATTATTTCAGAGACCGACCATATTTTTATGGACAATTTAAAGTCCTAATTTCAATAGTAGAATCATTGATGGCTTTTAAATTGGACCCAAGAGCAATGTATTCCGTAAATTATGCGTCGATTCAGTTTTTTGACAAAATCCACCCCATTGAAATGAACCAAGAGTTTTCTTGGAAAAACGACCACCAATTCATAGAAAACTACACTTGCACAAATAAACCTTTATGTAATCCAAAATTCTTGGATACTTTCTGGGAAAATCCAAGTTGGAGGAAAAATCACCACACCACCTTGAATGTTGTTAAAAAAAGACGACGCTCATCATTGTCATCAACAATGACAAAAAAAACAAAAGTGGATGGCTAATAACATCAAATTGATCGTAGAAACCCAATACTGATTAAACGACGAAGATTTGGGCCTACAAATCATGAAAAAGGCATTGTTCCTGCTAAACTCATAAGAAAGGAAAAGCATTCTACATTTTTTATGACTGTAAACTGTTTCTCGTTGAAATATTATAAAAAAACTGATAGATAATAGATTTAGTACAATATATATTATAACTCGAATTTTTTAAAAATGATTGGTTGCTTTTAATTCTACAAATGGGGTATGTTTCATTGCCAGGACCAAAAGTAATATCGTATAATGATTCATTCATTTTTTAATAAGAATAATTCATTTTTTTCATAAACAAAAGTTGTGTTCATGCATTATATTTTGTCTCAGATCCAATATAATTGTCAAAGAAGAAGGACTACCAATTACGCTGATGTGAATACCAACAAACAGACCACCGAAGATGACGAAATATAAAGGATCATCATATCCAGTTCGTCAAAAATGTAACCAGAAACTGCGTTATCGTTCTAGTGCCACACCTTTCCTCGCATTCCCAAGTTCTAGTTATAAAAGAAAAATGAGAATTTGGGAAAATGTTCACGAATTCTTCAACATAAATCGTGTCAAAGGCTGGGAAAATATTCCCGAAGGCAATTATATTTTGTCGTTGGTTATTGCCGTTGACATTGATAATTTTTATACAAAAAACAAGAGACTCAAACACTCAAAATATAGGTTTACGGCGACGGCTATACAAAGTAAAAAGAAGTTTAAAGGTGGTGTTTTGAGTTATCATATAGTTGAAGACAACCAATTGGTGGATAAACTTTATTTACATAAAATTCATCAAACTGGTTTAACAGTATTAGATAATCTTAAAAAAAATAATGTAATTCAATTATATTGGAATAAAAGAAAAGATGTATTTGAAAATATCAAAATTATTCCAGTTTGATAATCTTTGTTCATGTTTTGGAATAGATGTTTTTTAAAAAAATATTCCAGTTCAATATTCTTTGTATATATATATATGTTATTTGTTTAATCAATTACCAAATTTTCCAATAACTAGCTAGGACTTTTTTGCAATTATGTTAAGTGTAAAAGATTTCATTTGATAAATATCAAAGGGGAAATCTTTTAATTCCCCTTATTTGAAGTTGAAGAAATTTTATTTGTTAATTAAGGATTTTGTTTACTTTTGTTTAGTGTAATCTATATTTGTTTGTTCCATTTCATATATATATTTTTAGTGACTTTCATTTTTTTGGTAGAGTCGCTGTATGTCATTTTTTTATTATAACAAACACTTTTTTTTATTCTCAATTCATATATTTATATTTTGCTTTACTTTTTGTAAAATCTAAGCAAGCAGAAAATGGAGGAAACATGATACATATACGTTTCCCACAAAATGTATTTACAGATGTAATTAGTACTTTATCAATGTATCCTTGTTTTGTAATTGGATTGTTGCGACAAATAAAATGTTATTATAAAAGATCAAAACTTTTTTCTTTACTAGGTGCCATAGAATTTGGAATTTCGCAATATTTACCAATAAAATTAGAAGAATTTCTCGTCTACCTACCTACCTACCTTACCTACCTACCTAAATTAATATTAATAATAATAATAATAATAATAATAATAATAATAATAATAATAATAATAATAATGTTTCTGAAGTTCTTCGGTAATTATATAAAATAAAAAGGAAAAAACAAATCTTCGCCGCCTGTAATAAAACAGAGATTTCAATATAGTTGTTGAGCTGTTTGAGCTCTTCTTTAATGAGGAAATTCTAGCGTACACAGAAAAAAAAATAAAAATAAAAATGACAGTGTACTAAAACTACTGCTTGACAAAATATATATATATATATATATATATATATATTTATTTATTACGAGTTTTCTTTGCGCCAGACAAACACATAGAAAGAAAGAAATAGTTTATTTTGGTATACTGGTATGTTATAACTTAGAAGAATTTCATTTCTCGTCTGTCTATCTATATACCTACCTACCTACCTACCTACCTACCTAAATTAATATTAATAATAATAATAATAATAATAATAATAATAATAATAATAATAATAATAATAATGTTTCTGAAGTTCTTCGGTAATTATATAAAATAAAAAGGAAAAAACAAATCTTCGCCGCCTGTAATAAAACAGAGATTTCAATATAGTTGTTGAGCTGTTTGAGCTCTTCTTTAATGAGGAAATTCTAGCGTACACAGAAAAAAAAAATAAAAATAAAAATGACAGTGTACTAAAACTACTGCTTGACAAAAAATATATATATATATATATATATATATATATATATATTTATTTATTACGAGTTTTCTTTGCGCCAGACAAACACATAGAAAGAAAGAAATAGTTTATTTTGGTATACTGGTATGTTATAACTTAGAAGAATTTCATTTCTCGTCTGTCTATCTACCTACCTACCTAAATTAATATTAATAATAATAATAATAATAATAATAATAATAATAATAATAATAATAATAATGTTTCTGAAGTTCTTCGGTAATTATATAAAATAAAAAGGAAAAAACAAATCTTCGCCGCCTGTAATAAAACAGAGATTTCAATATAGTTGTTGAGCTGTTTGAGCTCTTCTTTAATGAGGAAATTCTAGCGTACACAGAAAAAAAAAATAAAAATAAAAATGACAGTGTACTAAAACTACT
>NC_090756.1:52476941-52479441 GCF_036898095.1 Palaemon carinicauda
GAAAAGCAGGATGTTATAAGCCCACGGGCTCCAACAGAGAAAATAGCCAAATGAGGAAAGGAAATCAGGGAAAATAAAATAGAAGGCCTGAGGGTACCCTCAAGTAAGAAAGTTTTAACCCAAGACAGATGGTGCTGATTATATTATATATATATATATATATATATATGTGTGTGTGTGTGTGTGTGTGTGCGAGTGTGCGTGCGTGCATATGTGTGTGTTTGTGTGGGGGAGGGGTTAAAATTAGAATTCAGTAAAAGATAATAAAAAAAAGAATCAGACTACGGCTGAGTTAAGTAATATTTTGAAATTAAATGGCCTAAAATTATTTATAAAAATCAAGCTATACTTCAGTTTAGTGAGAACAGTATTACTATATGGATATAAGTCATGGCATGACAATGAATTAATATCCAACATATTTTGAAGATTTGAAAAAAAAATAAACTCAGAAGAATATTGAGAGTTAAATGGCAGGACATGATGAGAAATGAAACTATAAGAGAAAGAGAGGTTACTCGAGTGTCATATAGGCATGAAATCATAGTGAGTGGTAGATGGAGATGGTTTAGGCATGCTCTTTGCACTCACCAAGAGACTTTAGTTCACCAAACTTTTAACTGCGCTGCAAAAAGCACTAGGAGAGTTGGATGACCCAGGCCTATAAGGCTATGAAGCGTGGAAAAGAAGATGATGAATGGAGAAGTATGGAATTAAAGCTCAATATAAAGACGACTGACGAAATCTAACCGAGGCTCTTTGCGTTAATAGGCGTAGGAGGAGATGATGATGATTATGATGATGATATATACCTATATAGACGCATACATACAAACATTAGATATACACAGACAAACACACACACACACACACACACACATATATATATATATATATATATACATATCTATATATATATATATATATATATCTACATATCTATATAAATATATATATATATATATATATATATACATATATATATATATATATATATATTATCATTATTATTAGCTAAGCTACGAGCTTAGTTGGAAAAGCAAGATGCTATAAGTCCAAGGGTTCCAACAGGGAAAAGTACCCTAGTAAGGAAAGGAAATAAGGAAATGAATAAACGATGTAAGAAGTAATGAAAATAAAATAAGATATCTAAAAAACATTAACAACATTAAAATAGATATTTGATATACAAATTATAAAAGGACTTATGTAAGACTGTTCAACATAAAAACATTTGCTGCGAGTTTGAATTTTGAAGTTCTACTGATTCAACAACCCGATTAGAAATATCACTCCACAACTTAGTCACAGCCGGATTAAAACTTCTAGAATATTGTGTAGTATTGAGCCTCATGATGGATAAGGCCTGACTATTAGATTTAACTGCATGCCTTGTATTACGAAGAGGATGGAACTGTCCTGGATCATCTGAATGTAAAGTATGGTCAGAATTATAAAAAAAATCTTATGCAACATGCATAAAGAACTAATTGAACGACGGTGCCAGAGATTTATTATCTAGATCAGGAATAAGAAATTTAATAGACTGTAAGTTCCTATCAGACAAATTAAGATGAGAATCAACAGCCGGAGACCAGACATGAGAAGAAGGCAATATGGAAGAAATAAAACTACTTCAGAATAGATTGATCGCCAAAAAGCTGTAAAGACTTTCTTAATAAGCCAATTTTTGTGCAATTGAAGACATAGATATAATGTGTTTCTCACAAGTAAAATTGCTGTCAAAAATCACACCTAAAATCTTAAAATAGTCATACAAAGTTAAAAAAAAAATCATTATCAATGCTGAGCTCTGTATGTTGAGGAGCCACAGTCCTTGACCTACTTACAATCATACTTTGAGTTTTGTTAGGATTCAACTTCATACCCCATTAATTACACCATGCACTAATTCTAGCTAAATCTCTATTAAGGGATTTACAAACCCCAGATCTACATTCGGGAGATAGTATTGATGCAAAGAGAATAGCATCATCTGCATATGCAACAGCTTGTTTTCTAGACTAAACCGCATGTCATGTGTATATGTATGAAAAGTAATGGGACAAGAACATTACCCTGAGGAACACCAGATACCACATTCCTATACTCACTATAGTGCCCATCAACAAAAACTCTGTGATATATAACTTAAAAATTCAATAATGATGGTAAGAAATGACCTAACTACTCCAAACTGTTTGAGTTCGAAAACAATGGCCTTATGATAAACACGCATAAAGACAGCAGTAAAATAAAGTCCAATCATACGAACTTCCTGACCACAATCTTTACAGCATTGGAAATTATAAGATGGGCATCACAAGGTCTTTACGAAAACCAAATTGGAAAAGAGGGAACAGATGATTACCTTCAGCACATCTATCAAGATGTTTTGCCAAAAGAGGCTCAAAAATATTGGATGATATTGGAGTTATGGGAGTTGGGCGATAATCAGTTCAACTAGAGCTACCGCAAACACAATTACATAGTAGAGTAA
>NC_090756.1:52484441-52489441 GCF_036898095.1 Palaemon carinicauda
TAGCCCCATATTTGTACAAAATGCTCAGATTCACAGTCAACTAAAAAGGCACCACAATGATGGAAACTAGGCAATGTGCCTCCAATTTACAAGAAGGAGCCAAAAGAAGAACCTAGCAACTACAGACCAGTATGTCTAATTTCCGTGCCTTGAAAAATTTTCTTATCAATTATAGTACAGTGATACCTTGAATTACGAGCTTAATGAGTTCCGGGACCCGAACTCGTATGTCAATTCACTCGTATCTCGGATCAATTTTTTTCCCAAATAAAATACCTGAAAAAAATTAATCCATTCCCACCCTCTGAAAATCACCTAAAAACAGTATATTGCAGTAGAAAAACATGTTTTTAATTGTTTTAATTCACAACCTACGCTCATATAATAAATACTTATGCACTGGTTATGATCTGCAATAAAATGTGATATTATTATGGAGTTCTTGCCTTCGAGACAGACGGTAGCGGCTAACGGTGGTGTGTGCGGAGGAGGAGGGAGAGAGAAAGGGGAGGAGAGAGACTTGACGGCAACACATTCGGTACATGACACTTTTATAACACTACCTAACATAACTTAAACTTTAAATTTAACTTAAATGAAATTACCTTGCTGTACACACACTTAAAAATAAATGTTATTCTTACGTTACACTAAACTTAATTTTAATTTCTTTTCTTCTTCCGGCTTGGCTCACTTTGCCTCACTTTTTGACTCGCTTTCACCTTCACTTTTTGCCGGCCTTTTCAAAAGGAACCTATCTAGAGATGTTTGCTTATGTCTCCCCTTCAAACTGTTACGAAAATGACGTACACAAGTGTCGTTACAAAAGGCTAAGGTTCAACCTCACGCCAACCTGTCCGGTTGCCTCTTTTCCATAAAATCAGATAACCCCTGCCACTTTGCTATCATGTCCCTGATTTCCTTCTTTATAGCATCCTCCTGCTTGAGGATGGTCCATATTGTTGATGTACTCCTCTTATATTAGCGAGACAGCTCAGTCACTCGTACACTATTCTCATGTTTTTCAATTATTTCATGATTTATTTCAATTGTCATCATACGCATTTTCTTTTCACTACCCTTGTTTGCACTTGCTTGCATTGGACCCATTGCTTATTCGATTAATTCTGCACTGATTAACGCAAAAAATCACGTAAAAAATGCAAACACTGACCGATACTCAGAAACTTTACACAACGGAGATCTGACGGGAAAGAGCGAGCGATGCTGTTCTTGTGGAGCAGCCTCTCGCACACTCGGCCACCTAGCAGCCGCATAGGGAAACGTCTCGTATCCTCTTATCTTAAGTTTGTCACGTATCTCGGGACAAAAATTTGCTCGAAACTTTCCTCGTATCTCAAATTTGTTTCGTATCTCAGGGCAAAAATTTGCTCGAAAACTTTCCTCGTATCTCAAATTTCTCGTATGTCGAGGTATTACTGTAGATTCAATAGTAGAACATATAGAGAAAAACAGTCTTTTGATATACAGCTAAGATGGTTTTAGATAAAAGAGATCATGTGTAACAAATCTTTTTTAATTATTCCAGATGCTTAGCAATTATGACAAAAGCAGGGCAATAGAGATCATATACCTAGACTTTCAAAAGGCTTTTGACAAAGTTCCTCTTAAAAAATCAATTGCCAAAATTAGAGTACTAGACATCATTGAAAAGCCAGCTGAATGCATCGAAGATTGGCTAACAAACAGAAAACAGAGAGTTGTAATCAATGGAGAAGCTTCAGAGTGGCCAGCTGTTACAAGCGGAGCACTTCAAGGAGCTGTCCTTGCACCATTGCTATTTCTGATCTACATTAACGACATAAATTTAGGATTAACAAATAGAATATCCAAATTTGCCAACGACACTAAATTAGGCATAAATACTGCGAACTCAGAAGACGTAGAAGCCTTAAGAGAGGCTCTAATGAATCTAAAACAATGTTCCAGAAAATGGCATATGCCTTTCAAATGTGGGAAACGTAAAGTCATGCACATAGGTTACAGTAATCCACAGTCAGATTACTCACTGCTGTGTAGTGAAATAAAAAGTGTGTGGAACAGAAGAAAGATCTTGGTATTATTATCAGCAAGGATTTGAAGTTCACCAAACAGGGCATAAGAGCTAATGAGAAAGCACAAAAACTAATAGGCTACATAAAGAGACAGTTCTTATACAAAAAGAAAGACACTGTACCACAGCTGCACACATCAGTAATAAGACCCCATCTAGAATACGGAGTCCTAGTCAGGGCTCCAAAAATTCAGAAGGATATAGATAGAATGAAAAAAGCTAAAGATGGGGTCACCAAACTAGTTCCAACACTAAGGAAATTTGTATATAGGAGGAGGGAACGTTTGAACTTATTTGATCTACAAACTTGACGACTACAGAGACAGTTAATCGAGGAATTCAAAATTCTTAAGGGAATAAAAAAATATAGAGTATAACAATCTATTCACGCTTAGCACAAATCAGTCCAGAGGTAACGGATACAAACTGGAATTGAAAAATACAACACCACTCAATAAGGCAATTTCTTTACATACAATATAGCAATTACTTGGAATAGACTTCCGGCGGCTGTAGTAAACAGTAACACGATAAACGAGTTCAAGAATAAGTTAAACAAGATCGTAAGAACTTTCTAAATGCTTAAAATAAATCTCTCTACCAAAGAGAAAATCGAGTCTCCAAGGATGGACTAAAAAATCTTTGAGACATCCCAAATTCTTGTAACTCTCTGCCATTACTGTCCCCACTACTAAAAGAGATTCATTGTTTGGGAAGCTTTGGATTAACTCAATTTGACAGAGCTCAATATTTTCCACTATAATAGATTATCAAAAGGAGACAATAAAATGAAAAGGAAAGTCCCAATTTGTTTTTAGATTCAGTTCATTAGTAATTTCCATGAAAATGCACAAAAATCCTTGTGAGGAAAGAACATAATAAGTCAATGGAATCTTTTAGTGAAGTCCTTACTAGGCTTATGATAGATCTCCATATCCGAAAGTGATCTATTTCTTAAAAAGCACAATGTCCCTCAGGGAACAAAATTTGTCAAAAATTGCGGTGGAAGAATTTAAATTCTCTTCGTCAGCAAATTTCTATTTTACTTTTAAACAAAGCAACGAGCTAAGATAGGGAAGTAGGTGAGTCTTTGTGTTCTTAATGGATTGGAAAAAATGCTGGAATGATTCGAGCATTTTCTGAAACTAAATAATTTTTAAAAGAATCCTTGGAAGATAGTACTCTCTATAACAGGGATTTCACGACATGCAGAGGAATTTCTGTTTTCTAATGTAAGAATTTTCTGCCTTTTATGTATTTTTAATATCATAAAGTCTTGAACAAAAACAAGGGCCGGAATTGATTGAAGGTCTATTATACTTTTTTTTAGATCTACTTACGACTTGGATTACCTAAAGTCATTCCTATAATTTTTCACTTCAAATTTCTTCACATTTTTCTTTAATATTCAACATTTCCTCTTAAGTAATTAGGATGTTACCTCACCATTTCCTGACGAGATCTAAATCTTTTTTTCAATATTTGCTAAACTCTCTCTCTCTCTCTCTCTCTCTCTCTCTCTCTCTCTCTCTCTCTCTCTCTCTTAAAAACGAAAGATATATCATTTCATACATCTAGTAACCATAAAGAAAGTAGCAAAAAGGTCTTCCAAGTAAACTAATACTGCAATTTTTTTTATCTCATTTATTGCAATGTCTGTAATTTCCTGCAAGATCTATTTTCTCCTCTTATACGTCAGTCTCGAATTTACTAGTTTTCGCACACCATTTGCAGGGAGTCATAAACGTGTTATATAAGGTTAACACCAATAAGAATATTTTTTTCTATATTTTATGTTTCAATTATATTTTCATATTCCTATTTTTTTTTTCTTCTAAATTAGTCTTCAGATCTTTGCTGTTCATAATAATAATAATAATAATAATAATAATAATAATAATAATAATAATAATAATAATAATAATAATAATAATAATAATAATAATCAAATCAAGCTAAATTTCAAACAAAGTTATGATTGTAGACAATTTTTTAAACAGATATCATTACCTCCAAAATACACAATTGACACATACTATCCTTATCATCTTAGATGATAAGGTGCACTGCCTACAATCTTTATCCTTTTGGAATCCTATATCAAGATCCAGTAAAAAATTAGACGTAAAATATATCCTATTTCTCTCTTACAATGAAAGCTCTTGAATCCTAATGTTACTTTGAAGTAGGTTACGTTTGGTCTGTACAAATCATAATTTCTTTTTTTCAAGGTGATCTGTTGCATTCATAATTGGGGTGTTTTCTATTTATCTTGTTATCTCATACTCTCTCTCTCTCTCTCTCTCTCTCTCTCTCTCTCTCTCTCAATAATTAGAGCTTTTCTGCTTCATATTGTAATAATGAACATCTCTCTCTCTCTCTCTCTCTCTCTCTCTCTCTCTCTCTCTCTTAATAATTAGAGATTTTCTGCTTCATATTGTAATAATGAACATTCTCTCTCTCTCTCTCTCTCTCTCTCTCTCTCTCTCTCTCTCTCTCTCTCCAGGATTAAAGAAATAAACATTTCATTCTTTTAATAACCATGATATATGAATTCAATTTGAAAGGGCTTTGTGCAATTTTCATGAAATAGCACCAGTCAGATTCAATAGGACACAAAAGTTCAATACTAAAATAGAAGGTTAATTGAAAATAGGCAAATATTCAAGGAAGACATTATGGATTGGAAATGGCTAATGATACTTCTGTTTTACAGTTCGTGATCGTAGCATTTTTTTTTATATTAAGTTGAATAAGAGACTTAATGATTATTTAAGATAATATTTACGTTTTGTGAAAATAATACATCATAACGGGACCAATCGCAAAAGATTGTCAACATTTGACTCAAGTCTACGGACAGAACACTACTTTTTTTCACATGCTGACCGTTGATTCTTCTATAATTATTGCAACGTTTATCCAT
>NC_090756.1:52494441-52509441 GCF_036898095.1 Palaemon carinicauda
ATTGCCGGATAAAATGCCGATGGACATCATGTCGACAGACATTATATCACCAATCATGATGTCGACGGACATTACGTTACCCATCATAATGTCGGCGGACATTACGTCACCAATCATTATGTCGACGGACATTACATCACCGATCATAATGTCAGCGGACATTACATCACCGATCATAATGTCGCCGGACATTACGTCATCGATCATAATGTCGGTGGACATTGCGTCACAGATCATAATGTCGATGGACATTACATCACTGATCATAATGTTGGCGGATATTACGTCACAGATCATAATGTCGACGGACATTACGTCACTGATCATAATGTTGGCGGACATTATGTCACTGATCATAATGTGGGCGGGCATTACGTCACCGATCATAATGTCGACGGACATTACGTCACCAATCATGATGTCGACGGACATTACGTCACCGGTCATAATGTCGGCGGACATTACGTCACCGATCATAATGTCAGCGAACATTACGTCACCGATCATAATGTCGACGGACATTACGTCACCAATCATAATGACGGCGGACATTACATCACCGATCATAATGTCGACGGACATTACGTCACCGATCATAATGTCGACGGACATTACATCACCGATCATAATGTAGGCGGACATTACGTCACCGATCATAATGTTGACGGACATTACGTCACCAATCATAATGACGGCGGTCATTACATCACAGATCATATTGTCGACGGACATTACGTCACAGATCATAATGTTGACGGACATTACGTCACCGATCATAATGTCGGTGGACATTTTCCTAAGAGTATCTCTTAACATATAAATATTAGAAGCAACTTGGAATATTATAACTTTCATAATGTCCTGCACTGAATAACAAATACCAGAATTCTTAGTTGGCTGATGCTAAGAGGAAATTGGCTGGATTTTAATTTCGTGCAATCCTAGTTCTGCCACAGAGACAAAGATTTTGGAAAGTATTGATCTGTAGATTCATTAGAGACATTCTTAATAACTTTAGATTAAAAATCATTTATCTTATATTTAAATAGATAGTGAAATTGTCCTTCACTTCGCATAGATTGTTGAAGATCTTCATTCTTAAAACTGAATTAAAACTAGAAAAGTTCTCTGAGAGTTCAGACCTCAGCCATGGCAGCTTATTTTTCGAAATCCGCTTACCTTTCCCAGAATCAATTTCGGTTAACATTTCGTTTGACCTTGACCTTGACTTTTGGCCAAGGACTTTCAAAATTGAATCACTCCCACTTCTCAAGATAAAAGTTAATCCCTGAAAGTTTACTACTCTATGAGTAAAATTGAGGGCAGGAAGTTGTTCATGAACAAACAGACAAACGGACAAACAGGGGCGAAAAGATAACTTCCTCCCAACTTTTTAGCAGAGGTAATAAATTGCTCGAAAAACAGTAAACGAAATAATCCTTGAAAGCGCTTTTGGAGTCCAAGCTTTAAACATTTTAAGTTTTCATAAAACTATCAAGAGGTTGATTTCCTTTTATAGATAATGAAATGATCACCAGAAATACTCATATTATCATTCTACCTCCAGTCGATATGTTATAAATGATTAAAAGTTGTCCTTTAGGTATTTCCATTATGTATCGCTTGATATACAGGACAAGTCAAAATTCCTAAATGATTTTTCTAAATATAATGATGTATTGCAAATCCTGTTTTTTTTTTCTATCATTTAACCTTCACTGATATTTTTTTTAATTTCAAAGTATATAATCTATTTACAAAATTAATACTTCTCAGCAAGAGAATGCGATTGCATTTTCTCATCTTGGTTTAATATAGTCTTGTATTTTGTTACCAAGGGTTATTTTAGTGTTGTCGTGTCTTATCTTGGGTTATCATATTCTTATATTTTCTTATTTTGAGTTACTATAGTCAAACAAGTCATACAATCTAATCTATTAACAAAGCATAAATGCATACTAATTCATTCAAAAATCAAATACGCTGCAAAAAACACATAACAGCCTGCAAAGTTAACATCAACCGTGGTTGAAATAACCTCCCATTAATAACTGATCCGTATAAATCATGAAAATGAAATTCACTCTAAACATTACAAAAGTCAGACATTTAATGTCACTGACTCTGACATTTATTAGAACGCAAATTGTTATTTGACTTTTGAAAATTATATCAAATGATTGATAAAATGTTATAAACTGAACTTAATAGTATTACCTGGTATCAATGAATGAATTGCAGAATACCACTATACGTATTTTTTTTCTGTTTTATCGTTGTAAAAAATAAATGAATGAAATGGAAACCTGTCAATATTGCGATAGAAAAATAGAGATATGTTTTTTTTTTTTTTTTTTTTTTTTTTGAATATAATAGGCCTTTTATTTAATCATAATATAATTATACACAAAAGGAAATACTAAAAGGTTATTTTCAGGCAAATGCATTGAGCTTGATAGTGGTACCTGTCATTTATGAATGAGCTGCCACATACCACTACACGCTACGTTTCATCGTTGCAAAAATAGATGGATGAATTTGAAAGCTATCGATACTAAGACCGGAAAGTAGATAGAGAGATATATTTATTTAAATATGAGCAGCTTTTGTTTGTTGATTGTAGAATTATATATGACAGTAAATCATATTCAAAAAGATTTATTTTGTAGAAAAAAAGTTGCTGGAATATTAAATTGTCCGTTTTTCTTAGTTCAAGTACATTCTATTGTAATTTCTACATTATGTATATTAATTAAAATACACAAGAAAATACAAGAATTTAATTGGAGATTACCTTTTTTACATAGATCTACAATCGAGAAAAACGTTTGAATTTCTCAGAATGGAAAAGACGGCAGAACACTGATATTGGTCCATCGATGGAAAAAGGTTTCTATGCCTCTGAAATAATGATGACAAAGGAGATGAAAGTAATCAAAGGGAGAAATAAGTCTTTGTACTTTTTCACAGGATGCCGATTCGGGTAATGAGGATATAATTATATTGTAGTATAGTGTGACATAAAAGATTTCTTTTCTTTACTAATGGAAAATGATCCTTTTTATTCAAAGTATCTAAAGAAAACAATTATTATGAATTGTTCTTTGCAGATATATATTATTATATCTTTATTAGTAATTTGCTTTAATATTTCATAAGAAATTGACCGTTCGATATTTGTTCTTTATCCATTTTAAATACCTCTTCTATTACATATGCGTTCATTATATATATTTATATATATATATACATATATATATATATATGTGTGTGTATATATATATATATATATATACACACACATATATATATATATATATATATGTATATATATATATATATATATATTTTCATATATATATATATATATATATGTATATATAAATATATATACATAATTAATTTATATATATATATATATATATATGTATATGTATATATATATATATATATATAATATATATATATATATATATATATACATACTGTATATATATATATATATATAAATATATATATATATATATATATATAATGAACGCTTATGTAATAGAAGAGGAATTCAAAATGGAAAAAGAACAGTATATATATATATATATATATATTTATATATTTTTATATATATATAAATATATATACATAATTAATTTATATATATATATGTATATATATATATATATATATATAAATATATACATATTTAATTTATATATATATATATATATATATGTATATATATATATATATATATAAATATATATACATATTTAATTTATATATATATATATATATATATACATATATATATATATATATATATAATGAACGCATATGTAATAGAAGAGGAATTCAAAATGGAAAAAGAACAAAGATATATATATATATATATATATATATATATATATATATATATATATATATATAATAGATGCTCTCAGATTATAAGTAATAATGATTGTAATATGCAATACGTGAGTATTAACTATTTTTTTTTCTTTAGGTACATTGGAAATTATTTCTTTCTTTGAAGATGATTAAATGAATTATTTAACGTAATTAACGGAATAAAAATTTGCTTTAAACATCAGTTGGAATTTCATTATCTCTCCTCTCGTAACAAACTGGGAACCGTAAATTCGCAAAGTCGGCCATAATTAGGATGCAAACATTACGAAAACATGCTGCTGTTGCTAAGAGAGAGAGAGAGAGAGAGAGAGAGAGAGAGAGAGAGAGAGAGAGTCCTTCAGTGTATTCATTTACATCAAGAACAGAATTGGAAAAGTCTTGATTATCCAACTGATTTTTGAACATTCAAAACACCTGAATATATATATATATATATATATACAGTATATATATATAATATATATATATATATATATATACTGTATATATATATATATATATATATATATATATATATATATATATATATATACAGTATATATATACATATATATATATATATATATATATATATATATATATATATATATATATATATATATATATATATATATATATAAATATATATAAAACATCACATCACTAATATTTCCTCCTCCTCTTTAATAAAATGTTTATCAGTACCACAATATAAATCAGTCCAATAGAATTATTTTTCATCATTTTTAATTAACTGATTATATGTCAGTCCTTAATTACCTAAGCAAAAATCAATAAATTTTCTTCAACGAATATTATTTTCTCTAATGGTAAAATTACACATCTCGTCTTGTGTAGTGGCAAATATCCCCCTCTTTGTCTGAGTATCATTCATTGAAAAATTCATTCATTTGTTGTGATCATTCGTATTATGAGAATCAATTTAATTAATTTAATCTCCTTTATTTCTTGCACATATTTATTCCCGCAAATCACAGAGGAATCAATTTCCGCTTAACTAATACCTTTTAGTGTCAAAGCATTTTTCATATTGGTAATAAACTCCAAAATCACAGATTTGAAATCTGGATTTAAGCATATACATACCCATATATATATATATATATATATATATATGATAAATTTTGCAAATTTTTACGTGTTTTTTTCATATTCAAATAAGCCATATATATTTTTGATATATTAATGTTTGGATTCTGTTAACGACCTCGGGATCAGAGCCCCAGGCGAAATCACACAAAGACAAGAGCTTGGCTCCGGCCGGGAATCGAACCCTGGTATAGACAGTGACTAAGCCACTTGGATTCCCGGCCGGAGCCAAGCTCCTGTCTTTGTGTGATTCCACCTGGGGGTCTGATCCCCAGGTCGTTAACAGAATCCAGATATTAATATATCAAAATATATATGGCTTATTTGAATATATATATATATATATATATATATATATATAGATAGATAGATAGATAGATAGATAAATATATATCTTTCCGTTCACGCTCAGCAGCATTGCCAGATGTATAATCATTTGGTTTCTCCCTATCGCTTCGGGTAGTGAGACAGTAGTCATACCTTGGTGAGAAGAGGTGAGAAGGGTTGACTCTATCTGTGTGCGTAACTGTGCATTCTATTTAAATATTTAGCCATCATTTCTGACGGGTCGCGTACACTAGTTTTTAAGACTTTACATTTGGTTATTCATTATTATTATTATTATTATTATTATTATTATTATTATTATTATTATTATTATTATCATTTTTTTTAAGATTTTGATAGTTATTTTTAGTTCCATTGTGGCTTCATTTATATGAAATCAAATTGAAATCAATTTTATTAGTAAGAGGTGTGCATAATAAATATACTATTTGGAATTCTTCCCTGTTGAAGCCCTTGTACTTGTAGTATCCTGCTATTCCAACTAGGGTTATAGCTTGGCTAGTAATAATAATAATAATAATAATAATAATAATAATAATAATAATAATAATAATAATAATAATAAAAATATCAGTTATTATTATTATTATTATTATTATTATTATTATTATTATTATTATTATTATTATTATTATTATTGCTAGTGTACGCAACCTGTGACACATGACCACTAATATTCAAATGTATATGCACACATGCGCACACGAAAGCGCAACCCTTTTCACCCCATCCAACTTTATTTTCGGGTAGCCGTTCTCAACAGAGTATGATTATTTTCTCTCTTCCTACCCTAGAAATGGGGAGAGAGCGAGTAGTTATGCGTCTGGTAATGCTGCTTATCGCAATCTGAAAATATATATATATATATATATATATGCATATATGTATATATATATATATATATATACATATATGCATATATATATATATATATATACATATATGCATATATATATATATATATATACATGTACAGACAATTGCTCTTTATTGTAATTTGGATGCTATTATTATTATTATTATTATTATTATTATTATTATTATTATTTTATATTATTATTATTATTATTATTATTATTATTATTATTATTATTATTATTATTATTATTATTATTATTATTATTGTTATTATTATTATTATTATTATTATTATTATTATTATTAATATCCAAGCTAGGGTCCCTGTTGGAAAAGCAGGATCCTATAAAACTTATAAATTATCCAACAGGGAAATAGAGACCAGTGAGGAAAGGAAATAAGGAAATAAATAAATTACATGAGAGAAGTAATGAATAATTAATGTACACTATCCTAATATCAGTAACAGTGTTAGAATATATGTCATATATAAACTATGAAGGAAGACTTATGTCAGCTAAGAGAGAGAGAGAGAGAGAGAGAGAGAGAGAGAGAGAGAGAGAGAGAGAGAGCTTTACCTTATCGCCCTATTCTATGTTTGGGTTCCCGGAGGTCCCTCAGTGTGAGGCACCTCGTATATCCACTATAGTTTCTAATGCATCTTCCGATGTATTTTGCATCTTCCAGTCTTGGATGGTCTGAGATGCATCTTAGGTATTTATCGAACTTATTCTTAAAAACATCTACGCTCTCTTCTGATGTGTATCTTTGATGAGCTGGCAGAGCATTAAATAGTTGCTGCATTATCGATGCTAGTGCGTAGTGGATTATGGTCCTTCTGTGCCTCCTTTATTTTTCCTGGTATAGTTTTGGGCACTTTTAATCTACCTCAGCTTGCTCTTTCTCATATTTTTAACTCCATGTTTTATTCAGTAATTCCTTCGATTTGCTTCCATGCTTTTATTATCATGTATCGTTCTCCTCTCCTTTCTAGACTGTATAGTTTTATAAATTGCAGTCTTTCCCGGTAGTCAAGGTCCTTAACTTCTTCTATTCTTAGCTGTAAAGGACATTTGTACACTCTCTATTTGAATAATATCCTTTTGGTAGTGTGGGTACCATATCACATTGAAGTACTCCAGTGTACTACGTAAATAAGTTTTGTAAAGCATAATCATGTGTTCAACTTTTCTTGTTTTAAAGTGTCTGAATGTCATTCGCATTTTTGCTCTACAATCAGCCAACAGTGTTGCTATTTGGTCGTTGCATATCATACTCCTCTTTAACATTACACCAAGGTCTTTAATAGCTTCTTTGTTTGTGATTGTCTCGTTATTAGGTCCCCTGTATGCACATACCATTCCTTCTCTGTTTCCTTAGTTTATCGATTTGAATTTACCGGAGTTAAATACCATTCTATTTATCTCCGCCCTTTCATATATTTTGTTTAGATCTTTTTGTAGTGAGTTCCTATCTTCATCACCAGAAATTTCTCTACTTATTCATGTGTCATCGGCGAAACTCCTTACTACCGAGTTTTTAACATTACGGTCTATATCTGAGATCATAATAACAAACAGCAGTGCAGCTAATACCGTACCCTGTGGCACGCTAGATATTACCTGATCTTCATCTGATTTCTCGTCATTTGCAACCACTATCTGTTTTCTGTTTTGTAGAAATTCTTTTACCCATTTTCCTATCTTTCCCACAATATTATGCTTCCTCGTTTTTTCTCTAATATATTATGGTCTTCCTTGTCAAAGGCTTTTGCAAAATCTAGATAGATCACATCTGTGTCTTTTTAATTTATCATATTTTTGTATATGTTTTCATAGTGTGCTATCAGTTGGGTTTGTGGACTTTTTCCGAGCACAAAACCATGTTGACCTATATTAAATAAATTATTTTTAACCATATGATTCAATATTTTCTTTTTTATTACCATTTCATGCACTTTCATAATATGTGATGTTAGACTAACAGGTCTATAATTGCTTCCCTCTAGTCTTGATCCACTTTTGAAAATAGGGGTTATATAAGCAAGATTATGTTTAACATATATCTCGCTTATATCTACACTTTGTCTTAGCAGTGTTGCAAACGGCTTTGCGATAGTGTGTGCAGTTTTTTTTAACAAAACCGATGGAACTCCATCTGGTTTGGACGCCGATCCATTTTTAATTTATCTT
Source organism: Palaemon carinicauda (assembly GCF_036898095.1). Classification (NCBI taxonomy): domain Eukaryota; kingdom Metazoa; phylum Arthropoda; class Malacostraca; order Decapoda; family Palaemonidae; genus Palaemon; species Palaemon carinicauda. The sequence continues at coordinate 52,502,835 of NC_090756.1, forward strand.
ATAGGCTGCACAATATCTGCTTCATAGATATCTATATCCATTAGATATTCAACATTTACTTCTCTTATTTCAGTTTCATTATTCTCAATCGCAATTCTTGGCGTGAACTCACTCTTATATTTTTCTTCTAACATGTTGCATATTTCTTTTTTTTTTATACGTTAACCGTCCTTTAATTCTTAGATGGCCTATTCCTAATCTCCCTTTATTCATCCTTTTTGCATAGGAGTAAAGTACTTTGGGTTTTTTTTTTATCATTTGAAGTGTTCTTTCTTCTCAGTCCCTTTTTTCATTTTCTTTCGATTGTATAATGTTTTTTTCTGCATTATCTATCTTACTTTTTATATGCATCATTTCTATAGTTTTTTTTTTCTTTTGCAAGATTTTTCTTCATCTTTCTAATTTTCCGAAATAAGATCCTTCTGTCTCTTGGTATGCTTGTCTGATGTTTATTGTTTTCTTTCGGTACATATTTTTCAAAAATTTTCTCCAGTATTTTGTACAGTATATTCGTATTTACCTGTATATTATCACTTACGAATATATTTTTTTTCATTCTTTGTTCAATTTGTCGGTGATAATATATAGGTAAATTATTCTATGACATAGTAGTCTGAAGTTTTCGTGTAATACACCATTGTTTCTTTAACAGGATTCACCCCATTCACAAATACTAAATCTACGGCATTGTCCTTTCTTGTTGGAATGTAGTTTATTTGTTGCATATTATTTTCTAATAGCATATCTTGAAACTTTTCAAATTGACTCTTAGCTTCTGCACCACTATTACTCTCTTTATATATATATATATATATATATATATATTTATGATATATATATATATATATATATATGTATGTATATATATATATATATATATGTATGTATGTATATATACATATATATATATATATATATATATACAAACACTTTCTTCTCCGGATAGGAATATATTCCAGTCTTTTTAGTTTTTAAATATATTATCTGTTTTTTTTTTCATTATTATGTCAAACTCCTTAGTATTTGGGGGTCTATAAACTTCAATATTCACTACTTTTTCAAATTCAAATTCTACTGCAATCAATTCATATTCTGTCTTGCTGTATTTTTCACAGACTTGTCCTTGATTTATATCTCTTGCATATATTGCGGTTCCCCCTTGATTCCTATTTGTTCTGTCTGTCCTTTATGTTTGGAAACCCTTTATCTGGTCATCACTACCAATCTCTTGTGAAAGCATGTTTCACTTATATTTAATATATCTTTTTTTCAAATTTGGGTTAGTTCTTCTTAGAACTCTATTTTCCTTTTAGAGTTACCCGTGACTAAACCTTTTGCATTCATTACTATTATGGTTTGTGTTTCATCCCCATTATTTAATATTGGTATTAATATGGATTCTCCCATGCTGCCTCTCTATTCTGATATGATGTTTTTTTTCTTCATTTCTAGGAATTTTGCCATTAAAAAATCCAACTTTTCTATTATATTTGCTCATACGCCTTCATATTTATTTTTATATGTATACCTGCAAGTATCCCCATTTCTGCACCAACCCTTGGGATTAAAGATGCATTCTTTGTAGTTTGGCTCTAATTGTGCATATTTGAGTTGAAAGGCATCATATCTTGGGGCCTTTTGTGCATAGCGCGGTATATACTCGGCTTGTTTATGTTTTTTTTTATTTTCATTTTTGCTTTCATTTCTCTTTTCTGTTTGCTGAGTTTTTGTCTTTCATTCATGGTTACAGGATGCATATATCAACAATTTTTGTTGAATTTGCATCGTTTTCCTTCTTTCATTTTCTTTTTTTTTTTTGCATATTTTTGGATGGAGATCTCTGGATTTTTCTCCATATCCGTCTAAATACGCATATTTACCATATATTTCATAATTATGGCATATATTTGGATGCTTGTAGTTGCATTTTTCGCCAAATCTACAATTACCTCTTTTCAGTGAATTGCAGACTATATCTTTTATTTTTTTTTTCTTGTTCTTGCTCTTCCCTAAAATTATGTAGGTCCAGGTAGAGTCTCTTGGGTCTATTATTTGTTTCTATCTGATAATTCATTTCTTCGTAAGTATGTTGTTAGATGGCATCATATGTCGTATCAATGATTTCCTCAGCATCCTTACACATATCCTGTTAATTTTTCTTTTCTTCTTCTTCTTCTTTTTTTTCTTCTTCTTCTTCTTTTTCTTTTTCTTCTTCTTCTTCTTTAAATATTTGCATATTCAGTCTCAACTTAATTATATTTTCTATCCAGACTAAGCATGTTGAGCAGAATACCTTTGTGTATTTATTTTTAATTTTTTTTTGCACTTCAGCGCAAGTAGGATGGTTGGTACATGACATGCATCGCATTTCTGATAAGCTGTTGTGGATTAATAATGGAATACCAAATCTTACATGTATTGCACCATTTTGACATTCTTTTTCCAAATGCATCAATCAGCATCTTCACCATTCTTTGATGGAATGTGTTGATTGGAGTAAACTTTCTTTATAAGTCTCTTTATCACCAGGATCTTTTTTGTAATTTCTACTATTATTTTGCTGATGTTTTCCGCAGACTTGCTCTAGTTTGTTGGACCATATTGTTTCAATAAGTCTGAGAATATATTTCCGTCACACTGGTTTGAACTACTAGCGACCTCTGTTACCAAATGTTCTAGTTCTTGTTTCGCCAACTCATGGAATTTACTTTTGCTGATTGCACCAATGTCCTTCCAAGCTTTGCCTGTGTGATAGATAACCGTCTTGATCAGATTTTTAGTAATTCACAAGATAAGTATCCTATGCCGAAGTTTTATCCCACTTTTCTGACATCAAACTAATCACCGACTATTCACGAAAACTTGTAGCTATATTGCACTCAATAGCCTTTTGTTATCCACGTTAAATCAGCTTATTTATCGGGTCACACAAGTGTACTCACTCAACGGCATACAGAAACACGAGAGAGAGAGAGAGAGAGAGAGAGAGAGAGAGAGAGAGAGAGAGAGAATCACAAAAGCTAGATTGACACCTATGCACTTTTTTGTTGCAACGTGTTGCAAAGTTGGGTTGTAGTACAAACACCCCAAAATGTGTTAATGTTGCGACAGGAGTACGCGAGGTTTTGTGGCATGGCACCAGTTTGTGTTGCAATGTCTTGTGCAGTGCCACAACATGGACGCAGTGTTTCTTGTGAGGTATCAGGGGAAGAGACGAGGTGTTTTCGCACCCTTGTGACGTAACTACGCAGTGTTGCAAGATACCTGCAAAGTGTCACGAAGTTTCACATAAAACAGTGTAAGTGTTACAAAGTACCTGCAGAATGTCATGAAGTGTCAAAAGTTGTCACATAAAGAGCACCCAAGGTACAAGACGTAGTATATATAGTGCTCAAAGCCTGGGGAAGTCACTAATTCACTGACCACCATAGAGGATGGATCAAGAGTACTACACAAGCCGGGGGGGGGGGCAGACACCATGATTGCCAGTATTCTTTTGGTAACTGCTGACCATGTCATCTAGAAGTATTGTTCAAGAAAACCCAAGAACAACCAAAGGAACAAGACACCAACAAAAGCCAAGAAGAAAAGCTAGGGACTTCCCCTTCTTCTGCATCAGGATATTGGTCTTGTGCAGGGGTCCCTCTTGGTGTGTCCAGATAATGTCTGCTCATCTGTTGTGGTGGAGGCTACTGTATCTGCTGGCTTACTTCTCTTCCTCAGGTTCCTCCTCCTGATGATTGATGCAGCAGACAAACCAGATATCTCACTGGAAGATTCGTCAACTTTTATGTGTGAAGTGGCCCTTCGCAAGCTGGGAGAGAGCCTGTCGCATGATAGTGTATTTTCGTGGGCTTTATGACCCCAAGGAACTCCCAGTTGATCATGACTTCTTCCTCTCGTGATATCCTCTTCTTTGCTGGGGTAACACTCTTGCTCTCCTTCTCTATTTTGCCGAAATCTGTCCTTTTGATCTCAAACAACTTCTTCACTTGCAGGGTCTCCTTCAGTATTGAGTTGCACCACTGATCGTCCCACTTGTTGTAGAGAAGTAGATTCTGCTTCACAAACTCAGCAATCTTAAAAGCATAGGCATCCATGAAGGGGTATGTCCCTCTTTCTGGGCAGATACCTCTTCTTTTGTGGTTGCTGTAGTCCACTAGGTCCTACTACAGGATTTTATTCGACAACAGGATCGTCAGCAGACTCCGGGTACACCACTATCAGAGGAGAGGGCCCCTCTGATTCCTGGTGCAGGTTGCTGGGGTTGCTTGGATTGCTTGGTGGTCTGGCATTGTTGAGGCTGTGATAGTATTTCGGCATGTGCTGGAAAAAGACTGATTGATACTTTCCATGGCGACCCTTTATATGCCACCCACTCGCTGGTATCTACCAATCAGCATTCAGCATTCAACACGGCCTAGACTCCAACCAATCAGCGTTCAAAACGCGACTCCTCTTAGAGGAATTCACAACCAGCTCGCCAGACATCGTAAGCTGTATTCAAGAATGGATAACATTTTGGGGTAAGTCCTTGCAAGGAGACGCTCAGAACTGTTTCTAGCACGAGGGGCCACGAACCCATGCCGCATCTTACGAGGTGATTGTATGATGTCGCAAAGTAAATGATGCAACGAGGCATAAGGTCATCACCCACGCACCACCTCGCAACAAAATTTAAAACAGTTTTAAAAACCTTGTGACGACATGTTATCTTACATACTTCTTGTGAGGTCTTTTCACGAGCTGTCGCGATTTGTGGTACGCTTTCTTGTAAGGTGGCGCGACCCCCACATCGCAACACTTCCCAACAAAAAAGTGCGTAAGTGTCAACCTATCTTAATGGTTCAAGGAATACAAATACACTATAAGATGGCAACGTAGAAAACAAGGTGTTGCCATTAATAATAATAAAAATAATGATAATTCCCGTAAACCTCAAACCTTAACTCTATGCTTTAACTTAGGTGCCGGCTGTTAAACCAAAGCGGTTAATTACTCCAACATATCAAACAAAGCGTTTAATGTCAAATATAACTAACATCTATCACAAACCATAAAAGACATAATCACAAGTTATGAACTCTTTTATTAACATTTACTGAGGAAAAGTTAATTGTTTTTCCAGAAAGTCATTTTAAAAAGTCTTATGTAAAAAAGGCTGTAATTAGAAAAAGGTATTAACCATTATTCAAAAAAGGAGGTTTTTCCTAAATTTCATGGACTATATACATCAACTGGAAGGAAAAGCGATTAGAAAAATGTTATCATCTAAATTAGATTTCCGATAGAAACATAAAATAGAAAATGCTGTAAAAAAGAAACATGTTAAATAGACGAATGAAGAGAACGTGCCTCATAATATGATTGTTTTTTCTTTTATATTTCTTTTTTTTTATAAATAAATGAGATTTAATAGAGGCTGAGAACGTATTTAAAAATATAAATATTCCAAGAAACCAAAAATAAAACTTCCAAAGAAGATATATTTCAAATCCTTCAATTTCTCCTTTTCCAGACATCAAAGACTCCCCATAATCTGGTCAATTTTCTGATTCAATCAACTCTGTTCCTCAATTGACCTCACAACCACTTTCTGGAGGTCAACTCCCAGCCACTCCATCTGATTTGCATTTTCTGTTTTCCACTAAATCATTCGCCCTAATAAAAAAGAGTACCACCCCCCCCACCCCTATCCCCCTCGCCATGCAATCAGATCTTATTCAAAATGTTGCTCCATCTTTCCCCATATTTTAGTTTGTTTGCTACGTGAAATATTATCTTGAAGATTAAGATTTTCACTATCCCGAAGCCATATTGCCCATAACAGGTCATTCGCATTTTGTATCTAACCCCCATTTCATTTCAATTATGTTATACACAACTTAATTATTCATTTAACAAACTGTACTCTTAACTATTCTATGCAAATCTTTATATCATATATTTCTAATGTCTTGTTATCGTAATTCTACCTTTGTTAATGTTCCATTTCAAACCTTTTCATGATCCTCTACAGGACTTCTTCTGCATCAAACATCAAACATCAATCAATTTTCATCACATTAAGGTAAGTTGCTACTAAATCTTTTCTATGAACCTCTTATTGCCATATTTCATGAACAGATATTAAATAGCCATAAAACAATTCATTTTTCATACAATTCAGTTTTATGTACACAAGGTTTGATTTCTCTATAAAAAATCCCCCATTCACCAGCACTGAATTTGCTTCAATACCATACAATTTGCTTTCTATATTTGCTGCTCAGCTTATCACACTAAGCTTTTAATCTGCATGTTAAGAACTCAAAAACGAGATAACACTGTCTTCTTTGCTAGTTTCTTAAAACAACTTTTTTTATCTGCAGGTTCCCAAATTAAAGAAGAGACAATACTTTCTTAATTTCTAGCTTCTTAAAAAAGGCATTTTATCTGCAGTTTGCAAATTAATGATGAAATAACACTTTCTTTATTTCTATCTACTTAAACAAACCTGTTGATCTGAACGCCGCAAACATAAATACGAGATAACACTTTCCTTATTTCCAGCTTTTAATACAAGACTTTTTTTCCACATGTTCCAAAATTAGAGACGAGGTACCAC
>NC_090756.1:52511941-52515204 GCF_036898095.1 Palaemon carinicauda
CACACACACATATATATATATATATATATATACTGTATAATTAACAACTATCTGTATTAAGTTTGGTGTAATTAAATCTAACCCTCTTCATTATAGATCTCAATAGGAAACAAAAGGAAAAGATACTTTAAGAAAAAGGAATTTCTGACTTGATATAGTTCACATGAGTAAATATCAGCCAAGCCCTTTTCAATTAAGTAATATATTGTGTACTTGCAAGTAACGAAAATTGATTATATATTAAATAACCATCAAACGTTAGTAAAACCATAAAAAAAATCGAAACAAGATCGAATTAAAATGAGCTCAAATAACAGTATTCTAGGAAACTGGGGTTACTCTGGTTTAAAATTGGACAATAGATCTAGCAAATAATTTTATATTTATAAAATTCAAAAGGGAGTGAAGTGTAAACATAATGGGAAAGGGGTCGATGAGATGAAGAAAAGAGAAAAAAAATATTGATGTTGAAAGAAAACGTACAGAAGTGGCTTGGAAAACTTGTGTGTTTATAACTTGGTGCTCTCTCATTTTAGATATTTGTAAAATAAAAAAGAGGTATTTATGCAAAGGAAGAATGGCAAGATAATGTGAGATATAGAGATCGCTCGTGAGTGAATTTACAGAATCGAATAGATTTCATCTTGTAGTTCGTAATTGGTGCTTTTTTCCTTTTCATAAAGTTGCAAAATAATTTAGTTGCTTATTAGGTCAATTATATATGTGTAAATAATCAAATATTGTGCTCGTCCTATCGATAAATGATAATACAAACCTAATTTTCACATCCAATATCATATGAAATTAAAGCACTTTCTTAAAGGGTTACTAACATAAAAATAACGCAATACTAAAATTAATGAACCTGACACAAATGCATATTTAAACGTAACGACAATATAACAGATAAGAAGCGGGTTAAAAGAAACAGCATTTCTACAAGCATTAAATATCTTTCAATCAGGAGAGCCTTTGCTCTTCGAAAACCCCCATCCCCTTCCCAAAGTTACACCCATGCAAGAACAGAATAATATACGATAAGCATTAAGTGTCGTCAGAGATAAAGGGAGAAACTAATTGGATCAAACCCCCCTCAGTTCCAAGCTAAGGAGAGCGGCTCCCCCCTACCCCTGCACAAGTTAGCTTAGCAAACGATGCCTCACTGTAAATACCATTACCTCATTTAATGACCGATGATTATGGGCTGCATATAAATCATCTAACGTTACTTCCAAGGATTATGGGCTGCACACAGGTAAAGTCACCTAACGCTTTGTAGCCCCCCCCCCCCCCACACACACACACAAGAAGAGAGTACTCATGTTACGGTACACTTGTGTCTTCACTTTTTCCTTTTCATCTCAAATGTTTCTAACGACGTTCTTAATGAATTACGAAGACCCATGTTAGGCTTAGTCCTTCAGCGCTTCCAAGACCCATTTCATGGTCATTAGATAAGTTTCTTCATTGTGCCTAAATAATGAACAAAGAAGAATGCACTTAGAAGGATTTGAATTAAAAGTCATATTTCTGTTTGTACTCGCTTTGGGGGCCAGAGTTAGTGAAATAGTGGCTTTCTCTAGAGAGGAAGGCCACGTCCAATTCTTGGAGGGAGAACTGAATCTATTTCCAGACCTAACGTTTATTACCAAGAATGAGCTACCCACCAACAGGTGGGGTCCCTAGAGATTCTGCCCTCTGAAGGAAGATGCATCTTTATGTCCAGTGGAGTGCCTAAAGGTCTATCTTCATAGAATTTCAGACTTTTAAGGGAGGACAGCTGTTCAGAGGAGAAACCTCGGGTTCAAAATTATCTCTGAAACAACTAATGTGTCCTTATGAACTGTTCCATTGACTCTGGTGAACTATAGCATAATACGGACACTTGTGCTAAGCATTTCTTACGCTAGTGTAAATAAACAGTATGCAGACTGTATCATTATTATTAATAATTCGATTAAAGTGGCCAATCAGTTTCCTGTTAGAAGAAACAATATTTTCTGTTGACAGTTTTTTTTTTATGTTTTAACGGATATAGTCCACATACATAAATTTTATAAATGTTGATCTGATATGCATGTTTATTGAATTTTCAACAAACTAGCTCATAGTGAACTCTGCGGCTTATTCGCCCACACTCATTTTATTAGAAATGTACTGAGCATTAAGATGAAAATACGGATAATTTTATCACGGAATGTCTTTTAGGATTGTTCCTTTCTTCAAGCAAAAATCGCTCGCTTTAACCCTTCCCTAGGAAGGGTTGACGTTGTACTCTAAGGGGATGGTGGTAGAGATGCAAAATTTGTTCCTATGCGGATAAAAACTGTTATCCAATAGTTAATAAGAGTAGATACATTGGGGGATATGTCAGGAATTCATACTGACATTGGTGACTCTTATACAAACTTTGCTTTATAATGTATAGGGCAAGACCACTATACAAGCTTGTCATTTTGTCATCCATCGTTATTATGTACTCCTCGAGACTTTTTCCAGAGTCTAGTACGACTCCTCCCTGTAGGGGGGCAGGAAGCACTAACATAGTTCATGCTTAGATGAAATGATGTATGACGGTAACATCATAGGTCTCTAGGTCTAGACGAACCAGGAAAATACTTTCTTGAGGGTACGGCACCGGTTGAAAATCCACATATACAGTAATGCTCTGGTAAACTTCCATCAGGACGACAGGGCCTGAGCCCAAAAAACGTATTTTGAGCGAAGCGAAAAATCTATTTTTGGGTGAGGTAGCCATGTCGTCCGGATGGACCCGCCCCTCCTTTTATCGTACAAGGGCTTATTGACCCCTCCCTATAATACAGTATCTTTAGCACCTCGTATATCGCTACAAGGAATAGAGATGGCGCTGCCACCTTCATCAGATACACACTGGAAACGGAATAGGAGAGATTCCTTATGAACAGCTATCTTTTCATTCTCGTTTAAGATTCTTGTCACTGTAACCCCTCGAAGCGTTACTACTGTTCAGGGTGAAGATAGCTATGTGACGTGTCAAGAATACGTCCTCTGATATGTTGCGATATCCCTGTTAGATTTATTTAGGGATATTCGCTCCAGGAGTTAGAATTCTAGATGCCTTAAGGTAAAATTCTCTGGGAATATCAATGTAATCAAATATACCCTAGGAAGCTACCCTTTAGGAACTTCCATCATGACGACAGGGATACCTCATCCGTTATATATATACACACAAACACACACACAGTGGAGAAATGTTTTCTTGGTTCCAGGGTGTTTTA
>NC_090756.1:52538204-52552649 GCF_036898095.1 Palaemon carinicauda
CAATTAATGAACCAATCAACCTTACTTTGAGAAATCCATTGACATTGTCTACATGCCAAGCTGATATACTCGTATCAAAGTATTCATTAGCTTTGCTTTTCCAAAATAATGATATCACCAATTGCTGGAAACCATAGATTTATGATGGATGAAAAAAAAAAAAGAAATGGACACATACATTTTACTCATCATCACTCTCAAGGAAAAAAAAATGTTTTCTATTTCTACTAATGTTTTTATTTTATTTTCTTATTTTTTTTAATTTTTTAGTCGCCAAATCTAAAATTTGTAGGGGTCCGAGTAGAATATCTCTCAGTACGATTCCACACCCCTGTTTTAAACCTCTTCTATTGTGTTTGATAATTTGTGTTAACCATCTAATCATTATCTACCACCATAAAACATTTTATTGCTCTTCCGGCTCATTTTATATGTGCAGTACACAGTCTTTCCTAACAGGGATTTACTCGGTAGCCTAATAAACAATGGGAATGAAGGAAAGAAGGCAAAAAGGAAGGGGGGGGGGGAGTACTAGGATAGCCATAGGTGTAAACACCGAAGGAGGGTTGGGGGAACCTCTGTGTCACAGTTACGTGATTAAGTAACACTTCTTCGAAACGCTGTGAAGGAAGGGAAGAAGTTCCTCTTTTTTCTAAGAGTAAACGGGTTAATTAAGCACATCTGTCAATGTTTGAAACATTCATTGCTGTAGTTTCATGGAAATTCATAAGCCGGTGTGTTAGATATTTGGGAAAAAACACTATTACACGGCCTCTGGAAACGATAGTAGGTTGGTTTGCTGTGAGAGATCAAACGAAAATCTCTTAACATTACCAATTCGCTGTTGGTCAGCGTGGCGATGAAAACTGGCTAAACCCAAGAAATGAATAAGGGCATCATTAAAGATTTAAAGACCCACTCATGAATGGCAGATAAACGGGACAGTGACATTGCCCAAGCAAGCAGGATAATGCCCTAGAGGACGGACCATATATACATATGAGCAATGCCCGAGCCCCTCACCACCTAAGCTAGGACTAAGGGGGGCTAGGCTATGGCTGCTGATGACTTAGCAGGTAGGCCTATAGGCTCCCACAAACGGCCCGGGGCATCCTTATTTTTACAGGAATGATAAGGTTGCAGACACTATAGGAAATTACGAGTTGAGCGGGACTCGAACCCCAGTCGGCAATCGTCAGTCGGAGACGTTACCAATAGACAACAAGAACCCTTTGTACTACAGTGGACTATAAACGGATGCATTTGTTGTTGTTGTTGTTGCTATTGATGTTGTTTTTGTTGTTGCTGTTGTTAATATAAAGGTACCAGAAATTTGTTATATTCAGCATTCAATCATATATACAATTGCCATCACTGGGAAGGAATATTCCAAATATATATATAAATATATATATATATATATATATATATATATATATATATATATATATATATATATATATATATATATATATATATATATATATATATATAACGATTACCGAGAATAATCTAATTGAGGATAAGTCATAAAAAATCAAAATGAAAAGAACTGAAAGTCTGCAAGATGTGCTTTCAAATAAAAAATATGGATTCATAGAAGTATAAAGGGAAGTGCCAATTTAGAAAGGTAGTCTTATAAAAGGTACAATAAATATTTGGTGTTCAGATAAACAGAGAGAAACATTTGACCATCAACAATCATCAACTTTTGATGTTTTCCTTTTTCCAACAATAACGAAATTCTTTCCTCGTTTAACGACTCCATTTTGCGAATGAAAAAGTACAAAGACTCGCATTGCTTTTCTCTGATTACTTTAGTCCCCTTTCGTCATTAATATTTCTGTGCCATAGACACCATTCTGCTATACTTTCTCAATCCACACACACAGGACAGAGTGCTGCTAGCCCATCTTTCCAATTTAGTAAGTTGCAAAATTATCTTACGATGGGAATTTTAATATAAATTCTTTTTTATTTCTATTTTGTTTTGCGATTGATTTGAATGACTTACCAAACTTTGTTTACACTTGTGGTGATGTCCAACCTTCGATTTCTTAAACTAGAGTTGCAAAGCAACGTGAAAAGATCTAAGACTTATTTGGCCAATCTTTGTAAAGCTAGATCTATTGGGTCCTTTGACTGGTAAAAAAAAGTACTACACTGGATCCCTCTCTGTGGTTACGGATCATTTTTACTTAGCCTCCACATACACAGAATAGTCTTGCCTATTCTTTTAACAAGCTACTCTGTCCTCATACATCTGACAACACTGAGATTACCAAGCAATTCTTTGCTCAAGGGGTTAATTATTGAAATGTAATTGTTCAGTGGCTACTTTCCTCTCTTAGTAAGGGTAGAAGGGATTCTTTAGCTATGGTAAGCAGCTCTTTTAAGAGAAGGACACCTCCAAAATCAAACCATTGTTCTCTAGTCTTGAGTAGTGCTATACCCTCTTTTACCATGGTCTTCATTGCCTTGGGTTAGAGTTCTCTTGCTTGAGGGTACACTCGGGCAGAATATTTTATCTTTTTTCTCGTCCCCTCGTGTTTTGTTAAAGTTTGTATAGTTTATATGGGCGATATTTATTTAAATGTAGTTAATATTCTTAAGATATTTTATTTTTTCACGTTTTCTTTCCTCACTGGGCTATTTTCCCCTGTTGGGCTCCTTGAGCTTATAGTATCTTGCTTTTCCTACTATTGTTGTAGCTTAGCAAATAACAAAAATAATATTAATAGTAACAGTCGACAATAAAATGTTCGGTATAACTGTAATTTTTGCAAATGCAAAATGTGAAGTGGAAAAAAGAGTATTTTCAAACATCGCCAGTGGGTCTTTTGTAAAAAGCTACTCAAAATGATTTTTCGTTGAAGCGGGGGCAGTGTACAGCCACAGTTTACCATATGCTCTTTCATGCTTCAAAAAATATAGAAAGGAAAATGGACGAGGGACCCCTCTTTCTAGTCTCTGAAAAATTCCAAATTTAATTAAGAAATTGCAAAATATATATAATAAAAAGTGTAGTAGGATGTAGTAGCAACTCGGGTTTTGGTATTATTTTTTTCTAACATTTACTAAATAAACGTAAAGATACACAAACACACACACACACACACAAAAAAGGATTTGTCTAAGTAGTCATATATAGATAAAAATTGATTTTCGAATTATCTATGAATATTTAAACGTTCAAAGCATGAAAAATGTCTTTAACAGAAACAATTCTCTTAAAAAAAAGACGGAATATATCACCTGAAACTCAGCCATCTTAATCTCAAGAAACTTGACCTAACCTAGGGAGCCCTGGGCTACCCTAAAGAATTGGTCTTTCTTTCCTTATCAATCCCGAATAACACAGGACTCAAAATTGAATTTTGCTGATTCTGGAGGTAACCTTTTGAAAACTTCCCTGCCCCTCTATCCGCTGGAAGGGAGTTCGAACACAGCTCCAGCGCGATACTTATAATTGTAACCTCACCATCCTTGTGAGCTAGGGATGGTTGTTTGGGGGAGCCTATAGATTTACCTACTAAGTCATCTGCAGCCATTTCCTGAAACTCCCTGGTACTAGCTTGATGGAGAGGGGGATTGGGCGCTGATCATATGTACGATAGCCTTACTGTAATCTGAGAAAACAGTTTCAATAAAAATATTCCAACTTAAATAGAGAGAGAGAGAGAGAGAGAGAGAGAGAGAGAGAGAGAGAGAGAGAGTAAATCCTCGTGATACTAACTGTAAAAAAAGACAGCTGGAAGCATTTCCTTTCTATTGCAACAATCCCGTTGTTGGAATCGCCTCTGGAGGATTTATAATCATTTGGTAAGCTACAACCCTAGTTGGAAAAGGGAAAAAACAACCACGTGAGGAAAGAAAATAAATAGACTAGAAGAAAAGTAGCAAACGAATAAAATATTTTAAGAACAGCAACAGCATTAAAACATGTTTCATTATAAGATTCCAAAAAAAATCAGGAGGAAGAGAAATAAAATAGAATAGCGAGCTCTAGTATACCCTCAAGCAAGAGGACTGTACCCCAAGACAGTAGAAGACCATGGTACATAGGCTATGGCACTACCCAAGACTAGAGAAAAAAGGTTTGATTTTAGAGCGTCCTTCTCCTGTGAGTGTATATATATATATATATATATGTGTGTGTGTATATATATATATATATATATATACATATATATATACATATATACTGTATATATATATATATATATAAATATATGTTTATACATATATATATATATATATGTATATATATATATATATATATGAATGTATATACCATGTATCAATTGTGAGTGTATATATATATATATATATATTTATAATATATATTATATATATATACATATATATATATATATATATATGTGTGTGTGTATATATATATATATGTGTGTGTGTGTGTGTATATATATATATATACATATATACTGTATATATATATATATATATATAAATATATGTTTATACATATATATATACATATATATATATATATATATATAATATATATATATATATATATATGTATATATATATATATATATACATATATATATATATATATATGTATATATATATATATATATATATGAATGTATATACCATGTATCAATTGATACATGGTATATACATGCATATATATATATATATATACATATATATATATGTATATATATATATATATATATATGTATATATATATATATATATATATACATATATATATATATATACATATATATATATGAATGTATATACCATGTATCAATTGTAACTCACACAAGATCAACATGTTTAATCCTTTCTATTTATAAAATTGAGTTTACACACATAAATAATTTTTTTACAAAATAAAAACGATCAAATATTAATACAATATTTGATAATACATCAAAATCTTTCTTTTAATGAGAGATTGAGTTTCTTGAAGTTAAAATGGCAAACTGTCAACCACATTTTGATTTTAATGAATGTACAAAATGTTCCAAAACAAGATATTTTACACTATCGTGATCATGAATATGTCTATTCCATATACTAAACTAAGAACAATACGAACTTCAAAAATTCAAACTATATTGAACAGACTGGCATAAGTCTCTTTTTATAGTTAATATATGAAAGGTATATTTTAATGTTAATGTTCTTAAATATTTCATTTCAATTGCTCATTACTTCTCTTGTAGTTTATTTATTTCCTTATTTCTTTTCCTCACTGGGCTAATTTCTCCTGCTAAAGCCCTTGCTCTTATATCATCCTACATTTCATATCAGTGTTGTTGCATATATAAGAAATGAAACTATAAGAGAGATTACTCAAGTGCCATATGTGGATGAGATCATGTTGAGGGATAGATGGAGATGGTTTGGGCATGCTCTTCGCACTTCCCAAGAGGATTAGTTCACCAAACATTTGACTTGGTTACATGAAGTACGAGAAGAGTTGGAAGTCCCAGGCCTACATGGCTGAGGACTATGAAGCGTGAAGCATATGATGAATGAAGTATTGATTTAATAACTCAAGATAGAGACGATTGAAGAAATCTAACAGAGAACCTTTGCGTCAATAGGCGTAGAAAGAGATGATGATGATATATAAACATGTTAAAAAATTGTACATAATTCTCTCTCTCTCTCTCTCTCTCTCTCTCTCTCTCTCTCTCTCCTCTCAAACTATCTATACACCCCACAATGCGAGTGTTGTTCACCTAGTTAAAAACTAATCAACTTCTCAGAAACTCCACTTATTTATAGCGTTCTGCAAATAGCCATTCACCTGCCGAGAAATGCAACCGGAGTTACTATTTACAATGGGAATTCCCGGCAAACCACAAACATGCACGCTAATGACGTCATCATGGCGGAGAACACTGTTTAGTCATGCGAGAATCTATGTTCCTTCATAGATAACTATAACTATAGCTATAAAGGTGATGTGGAATTATTAACTGTTTGATTAAACACTACCACAACTTTTAATAGACACAACATTAAGAATTTCTGCTTTCTAAATACTAATGTGTTATTTGTGCTGGTGAATAGTTTTTCATTTAATTGCATTTTTTTTATGGAAAAGTTGCCAGTGTTTGAAGGGATTATCCTGCATAGTGAAATACTGGAAGAGATTTATCGATATACGACTAATTTATTCTGAACAGGTTTGATTTCTTCATAAATAACAAGTTGATATCTTCGTGAAAGCATCGGCCTAATGGATCAGAATTCGAAAGTAGATCCCAGTAAGTGAGTATTTAGAAAAAAACAGACGAATACGAGTCGATAGATAAGAGAAAACCCAAAGATATTTAAATGGACGCCTGGCCTGATTTATCTTTCTGTTTTCCTGCCTTTTGCTATTCGCGAGAAAAGAAGAAGTAGAAGATGAAGAAGAGTAAATGGCAGCGACGGAGAAGTCAATTGATATCTATTGTACTCTATTGTATTTCATCCTGTAAAATAGTGAGAAAATATGAGATAACTGAAATACAAAGAGTACAGTATAAGCAGAATTAATCCGATTAATTTAGATTTAATCGAATTGTTTTACGCAATATTGTAATTAGGCTAATCTCTCTCTCTCTCTCTCTCTCTCTCTCTCTCTCTCTCTCTCTCTCTATCATAATCAATCAAAGAAAATAAAATATACTGTATATAATGACTCTTACAACACCGGTAAGCCTATGTTGTTCTTCAGGCTACGTAGAGAATTATTTAAAGTTAATATTAAAAGTTTTGTCCATAATATCTGATTACTTCTTCGGTAATCTTTACTGACAATATATACATATGGTCAGCGCCTAAGGCCCTTCTCCGCTCAATCAAGGACCAGGGGGGCCAGACAATGGCTGCTGATGACTCAGAAGGTAGCCCTATAGGCTCCCCTCAAGCCATCTAAGGTTAGTGAGATTCCAGACACTACAAGAACCTATTGAGCTTGGGCGGGACTCGAATCCCTGTCCAAAAGATTACCAGTCAGGTATATCCCTCTCTCTCTCTCTCTCTCTCTCTCTCTCTCTCTTATAGATCTATATATATATATATATATATATATATAATATATATATATATATATATATATAAACAAAGGTTTCAGACATGTCCTTAAGTCATGTCTGGAGATTGGCCAGTTCAAGACCACGCTGGCACACTCTGGATTGGTGATGGTGGGAGACACTTTTTTCTGATCCCTAACAACAAACCAAGCTAGTATGGGTGACCCTAACTAGTAGAGCTTTGCTGATCATAGCAATACACAAACCCTTTAACAACATTATATAAGATATTCCCTCTGCGAAAGGGATATATATATATATATATATATATATATCAACTGCAATGGCATTAATATCGAATTCTACCATTAAGAAAGTATATCCACAGTAAATTAATTTGTGATGAATGCTTCTGACTTGGCAAAAATTGGAATTACTCTTCGAGTCGAAATATTACCAGCAGGGACCTCTAACCAACCCTGCTATCAAGAGACAGTGGCATAGGTTCGAATCCCTGCCCAGTCCATGGCATTTATCACAAATGAATTTCCAGTGGATATACATTCGTAAAGTTTGAATTCGATATTAAATGGCATTATGGTTGATATTTACATTGATTATAATCACGAGTGGTAGGGATAAACATTCATATATATATATATATATATATATATGTAATATATATATATATATATATATATCACAAGCACACGTGATTTTAAATCAATGTAAATATCACCCACGAATGGCATTTAATACCGAATTCTATCTTGGGAATATATATCCACTTGGAATTCATTTTATGGTAAAAGCTACAGGCCGGGTGGAGATTCGAACCCCCACCTAAGCGGCTGGAAACTATGCCTACAGTGACTCTACCGGGTGAGCTATCAAGAGAGATAAAAGTTTATGACAAATCTCCGTACATATTCCTGTCGAATTCAGGAATCTGTTCATAGACCTGAAATAAACCCATCTCCACCATGATAGCTGAATCGTGAGTTTGTAACACGTGGTTATTTTAAATGAACATATATCACAAGCACACGTGATTTAAATCAATGTAAATATCACCCACGAATGGCATTTAGTACCGAATTCTATCTTAGCTCACTCGGTAGAGTCACTGTAGGCATAGTTTCCAGCCGCACAGGTGGGGGTTCAAATCTCCACCCGGCCAGAAGCTGTTACCATAAAATGAATTCTAAGTGGATATATTCCCAAGATAGAATTCGGTATTAAATGCCATTCGTGGGTGATATATATATATATATATATATATTCTGTATATATATATATATATATATTGTATATATATATATATATATATATATGTATATATATATATAAATTTATATAAAATATATATATATATATATATAAATTTATATAAAATATATATATATATATATATATACATATATATATATATATATATATGTATATATATATATATATATATATTAATATATATATATATATATATATATGTATATATGTATATATATATATATATATATATATGTATATATATATATATATATTAATATATATATATATATATATATACATATATATATATATATATATACATATATATATATATATATATATAAATGATTAATATGATTTTGAATCCATCAAACGTCAACCTCTGTTACAGAGACATAAATCCAGCCACTTTTTCATTTTCCTTTCCAAAGCCATATCACAAACATAGGTAGATTTTAGCGCAATAGAGGTTTGTTTTATTGAATGGTATTTTATGTAAATATATTTCTTTATCATAGAAAATAAATGATTATTTGAACACATCCTTTATCATTGGGGAGAATTTTGTCTGAAAATTACTTTCATATATTCTTCTATACTTCCAATTTAATCATATAGTTTAGTTCTCTAATATTTAGTAACAATATTTCCCTTATTTTTTTTTCGGTTTTCTGTTCAGTAAGGCTGCTGTGAAAAAGGACCGCCATTTTTCAAATTAGTTATTATTATTATTATTATTATTATTATTATTATTATTATTATTATTAGCTTAGCTACAGCCCTAGTAAGAAGAAAAGAATGCTATGCGCCCATGGGCTCCAACTTGGAAAATAGCCCAGTGAGAAAAAGAAATAAGGAAACAGATAGAATAATGTGCCTAAGTGTACCCTCAAGCAAGTGAACTGTAACCCAAGACAGGGGTAGACCTTGATACAGATCCTATGGATCATAGGGTATTCGACAGGAGTCAACCCCCATGATTAGATCATTTACAAGTTTCCAAAAAAAATGCAAATTCATAGAAATGAGATAACTTTGCAAATAGTGTAAGAAGGTGTCTCTAAATATAGTGACTTGTAGTTAGTGTGTAATCACTTCTAATCATACACTATGTGAAGCAGGTGGAGCAACTTAAGAGGTCTGTGGTAGCAGCAGGTAGAATTCTTTAACCTTCTGTTTTAAATCTGCGAGGAACGGTGTAATTAATTTGGGATGATTAATTAAGAGGGTGCGTGTGTAGTCACTGTATGTTACTATACACTGAGCAATGGGCCAAGAAAGTGTCCTTACGAACTGTTCCATTGACGTCGGTGAACTATAGCATAATACGGACACTTGTGCCAAGCATTTCTTACGCTAGTGTAAATAAACAGTATACAGAATGTATCATTATTATTAATAATTCAATTAAAGTGGCAAATCTGTTTCCTGTAGACGAAATAATATTTTCTGTTCACTGTTTTCTTTATGCTTTAACGCATATCATCATCTTTTTATAAATTTTATAAAGGTTGATCTGATATGAACGTTTTTTAAATTTTAATAAACTAGTTCATGGTGAACCCTGTGTTTTATTTGCCCACACTCATTTTATTAGAAATGTACTGAGCATTAAGATTAAAATATCGATATTTTTATCATGGTATGTCTTTTAAGATTGTTCCCTGACTCAAGCAACAGTCCACTCACTTTAACCCTTCCTTTGGAAGGGTTGACGTGGTACCCTAACGGAATAGTGGCAGAAATGCAAAATTTGTTCCTATGAGGATACAACCATTATCCAATAGTTAATAAGAGTAGTCACATTGGGAAAGGGGGTCACAAATTCATACTGACATTGGTGACTGTTATACAAACTTTGCTTTATAATGTATAGGGCGAGACCACTATACAAGCTTGTCATTTTGTCATCCATAGTTATTATGTACTCCTCAAGACTTTTTCCAGTCTACTACGACTCTTCCCTGTAGGGGGCAAGAAACACTAACATAGTTCATGCTTAGATGAAAATGATGTATGATGGTAACATCATAGGTCTCTAGGTCTAGACGGACCAGGAAAATTCTTTCTTGAGAGTACGGCACCGATTGAGAATCCACAGTTACAGTAATGCTCTGGTAAACTTCCATCAGGAATACATGGCCTGAGCCCAAAAAACGGATTTTGAGCGAAGCGAATAATCTATTTTTGGGTGAGGTAGCCATGTCGTCCTGATGGACCCGCCCTTCCTTTTATTGTAAAAGGGCTTATTGACACCTCCCTATAATACAGTATCTGTAGCACCTCGTATATCGCTACAAGGAATAAAGAGGGCGCTACCGCCTTCATCAGATATACACTGGAAACAGAATAGGAGAGATGCCTTATGAGCGGCTCTCTTTTCAATCTCATTTCATATTCTTGTCACTGTAACCCCTCGAAGCGTTAATACTGTTCGGGGTGAAGATAGCTATGTGACGTGTCAAGAATACGTCCTCTGATATTATGTGATATCCCTGTGAGATTATTTAGGGATATTCGCTCCAGGAGTTAGAATTCTGGATACCTTAAGGTAAAATTCTCTGGGAATATCACTGTAGTCAAATATACCCTAGGAAGCTACCTATTAGGAACTTCCATCAGGACGACATGGCTACCTCACCCAAAATTAGATTTTTCGCTTCGCTCAAAATCCGTTATATATATATATATATATATATATGTATATATATATATATATATATACATATAAATATATATATATATATATATATATTTATATATATATATGTATATATATATATATATATATACACACACACATATATATATATATATATATCTATACCTATATATATATATATATAGATATATATATATTTATATATATATATCTATATATATATATATATACATACATATATATATATATATATATATGTATATATATACATATATATATAGATAGATATATATATATATATATATAGATATATATATATATATATATATGTATATACACACACACATATATATATATATATACATATATATATATATATATATTTATGTGTATATACATATATATATATATATATATCTATATATATACATATATTTATATATATATATATATATCTATATCTATATATACATATATATATATATATATATACATATATATATATATATATGTGTGTGTGTATATATATATATATATATATATTTATATATATATGTATATACATATATATATATACATATATATATATATATATATAAATATATATATATATCTACATATATATATGTATATATATATATATATATATGTATGTGTATATTTACATATATATATATATATATATGTATATATATATATATATATATATTTATATATATATATGTGTGTGTGTGTGTGTGTGGGTGTGTAATAATTTTACCACTATAACTTAAACATTGTAATTCTAGAAGAGTTTCACTAAGAATCGCTCTACTTATATAGCGGCAAATTAAATGACATGTTAACTTCGTAACATCAGAATTTTGTGGTCGGAGGCTTAGGAACATTGCCTATCTTACTATATATTACTATATATTAACACTATATGTTAATAATATATTTTAATACTATATCTACATATTATATCTTAATAATATATCTTAATACTCTATACTGATACTATATCTTAATACTATATCTTAATAATATATCTTAACTGTGGTTTGGGAAATTCCCCATACGGTTTTTCACATTCAACTGATTATTACGAGCTAAGCTACAACCCTAATTGGAAAAGCAGGAAGCTATAAGCCCAAGGGCTCCAACAGGGAAAAATAGCCCAGTGAGGAAAGAAAATAACTAAACAAATATAGTATCAAAGAAGTAATAAACGATTGAATTAGAATATCTTAGAACAGTAACAACATTAAAATAGATCTTTCATATATATATTATAAAAATTCCAAAAAAAAAGGTGGAAGAAAAATAAGATAGAATAGTGTGCCCGAATGTACCCTTAAACAAGAGAGCTCTATCCAAACGCAGTGGAAGACCATGGTACAGAGGCTATGGCACTGCCCAAGACTAGAGAACAATGGTGAGATTTTGGAGTGTCTTTGTCTAAGAAGAGCTTGAATGTTTAATCTTCGAGAGGTTTTGTAACAAGAAAATATACTTTTTCTAGTCCCGACTGAAGATCAGTTACTTTAAAAAAAATCTTATCTTCAAAATATTTGTGACTACATATTTCAAAGGCCTCAAATACAGAGGATTCTATACTTTATTCGTTCCAAATATCAATAATTTCCCTTTCCCTTTTCTTACAGTGGTATATGGAACCAATATTTATTTTGCAATCAGTAACATAATGTTATTTTGTTTAAAGCTAACTCTGGTCTCAAATGGATTGTAATGCACATGTTTCATACACGCTCATACAATACAGTGATGTTTTTTTTTTTTTTTTTATCTCTCGCGCTCTTCCGCACTGATAATAGAAAAACCTTTTCAATCTTGCCCTCGCATGTTTCATATTGTTTGAATTTTTGTAACATTGATGCTCTCAACTGCATGTATATACAGTAAGCTCGTTATCTGTTAAATAAACCTCACTTACATTCACCTCGCCTCTCTCGTTAGAACCTAACAGCCATAATGATGGTTTTCTATTATCAGCGCGGGAGAGCGAAAGATTAAATAAAAATCAATAGCATTACAATGTATGAGCGTATATGAAACACGTGTGGTACATGATCAACACGAAAAGATAACGAAATGAGGATAATTGTATGAATAAATTGCATTTATTTAAAACAAAAAAAAAATGAATGGGCAAAACTTCACCTCTGTGTGAAGTTTAAGATTTTCTTAATGTCAGAAACTCTTTATGAAATTAACCTCCAAATTTCCTTGACTTTCATCAAATGAAGTTTTCCTAAAACTTTACGAAGTTTTCTGTATACGTTTAATGGATTCCATTGTTCTTAAACAAATGTAAAAAAATTTATATTTCTATTTTATTTATTTATCTTTTTGCAAAACTCATATATCTTTTGATAAATGGCATTTGAATCGAAACATTATTTAAGATCATTTTGATTTTTGGAATGATATCATGAAAGTTCTTTTTTCCTTTTTTTTTACTTATTTATTCTTTAATTCTTTCCTCAATGATTATGTTTCTAAATCATTTGTTCTAAAAATAAAAAAAAACGGTATTTTGTAGAGAGGTGGTTTGCATATTTATTGCATGTGTCAATATCTCAAGATTTAAATTCATTTGTAGATTCATTTTTATTCAAGAATAATTAGTACAGTTCAGTATTTCAAGTCAAATACGTCCGGTATTTAGGAGAGAAAGAAAAAAAAAATAGCGGTCTGAATTTCTATGTTTCCTAATGAAGTAAAGTAATTAGTCTTTTCTGTGTATATCATATATCATTAGACATGATCCTCCTCTAATTTGACTTTTAGGAAAAACTCTATGTTTTTTATAAATATATTTTAGGAAACATCTAATCAAAGGAGATTGATCAGTTCTGGATTTCGAAAAATAACTTTTTATTCTCCCAATCAATATATTCTGGAGTGAAGTACAGAAAATTAGATTTGCTTTTGTAAGTTAAACTTTTGAAGGTAATATAATGATTAGGTCCTCCATTCAGGTATCAAATAATAGTAATGATAATAATAATAATAATAATAATAATAACAATAATAATAATAATAAGAAGAAGAAGAAGAAGAAGAAGAAGAAGAAGAAGAAGAAGAAGAAGAAGAAGAAGATACTACGCTACGAACCAAATAAATTTGGATTTATGATGAGGATATAATAATAATATTAATAATAATAATAATAATAATAATAATAATAATAATAATAATAATAATAATAATAATAATAATATTACACAACGAAGCAAATTTACTAATTGAATTCATATTACTTACTCCCATATAATCCAACAATAATACGAATGAAATAACTTCTAATTTTGACCTGATAACATCCAAAATTTTAGATAATCAAATTACGTGATTATTTACATTAAATCCAAAGTAAACAAACTCACAGATGTGTGTTTACATCTTCCCCGACTATTTACTCTACGATGATACTCCCTGATTCATCAAATTCCATCTCTCCGCCGTTTCATAACCTCATATTGAAGAAAGAAAATG
>NC_090756.1:52560649-52563149 GCF_036898095.1 Palaemon carinicauda
AACATGATCTCATCCACATATGGCACTTGAGTGATCTCTTATAGTTTCATTTCTTATATATGCAACAACACTAATTGGAAAAGTAGGATGCTATAAGAGCAAGGGCTCCAGCAGGAGAAATTAGCCCAGTGAGGAAAAGAAATAAGGAAATAAATAAATTACAAGAGAAGTAATGAGCAATTGAAATTAAATATTTAAGAACATTAACATTAAAATATATCTTTCATATATTAACTATAAGAAGAGACATGTCAGTCTGTTCAATATAGTTTGAACTTTTGGAGTTCGTAATGTTCTTAGTTTAGGATATGGAATAGACATATTCATGATCATGATAGTGTGAAATATCTTGTTTTGGAACATTTTGTGAATTCATTAAAATCAAAATGCGGTTGACAGTTTGCCATTTTAACTCCAAGAGAAAACAAACTCAATCTCTCATTAAAAGAAAGATTTTGATATATTATCAAATATTGTTTTAATATTTGATCGTTTTTATTTTATAAAAAATTTATTTATGTATATAAACTCAATTTTATAAATAGAAAGGATTAAACATGTTGATCGTGTATGAGTAACAATTGATACATGGTATATATATATATATATATATATATATTCACACTCACTGGAGAAGGACGGTCCAAAGTAAAAACTTTTTTCTAGTCTTGGGTAGTGCTATAGCCTCTGTACCATGGTCTTCCACTGTCTTGGGGTACAGTCCTCTTGCTTGAGGGTACACTAGAGCTCGCTATTCTATTTTATTTCTCTTCCTCCTGATTTTTTTTTTTGAAAGCTTTTATCGTTAGTAAATAAAACATATGTTTTAATGTTGTTGCTGTTCTTAAAATATTTTATTCAATTGTTTGCTACTTTTCTTGCAGTCTATTTATTTTCTTTCCTCACTGGGTTGTTTTTCCCTTTTCCAACCGGGGTTGTAGCTTACCAAATGATAATAAATCTTCCAGAGGCGATTCAAAAGCAACGGGATTGTTGCAATAGGCAGGAAATGCTTTCAGCTGTCTTGTTTCGAATTAGTATCACGAGGACTTATTCTCTCTCTCTCTCTCTCTCTCTCTCTCTCTCTCTCCATATAAGTTGGAATATTTTTATTGAAACTTTATTGTCTCAGATTACAGTAAGGCTATCGTACATATGATCAGCGCCCAATCCTTCTCTCCATCAAGCTAGGACCAGGGAGTTTCAGGCAATGGCTGCAGATGACTCAGTACGTAAATCTATAGGCTCCCCCAAACCACCATCCCTAGCTCACAATTATGGTGAGGTTACAATTAAAAGTATCGCGCTGGAGCTGTGTTCGAACTCCCGTCCAGCAGATAGCGGGGCAGGGAAGTTTTCAATAGGCTACCTCTTGGCACAGCAAAATTCAATTTTGGGTCATGTGTTATTTGGGATTGATAAGGAAAGAAAGACCAATTCCTTTGGCTAGCCCAGGGCTTCCTATTTAGGTCAAGTTTGTTCAGATTAAGATGGCTGAGTTTCAGGTGATATATTCCGTCTTGTTTTTCAGAGAATTGTTTCTGTTTGAGACAGTTTTCATGCCTTGGACGTTTAAATATTCATAGATACTTCGAAAATCCTTTTTTTTTCATCTATATATGGCTACTGTACTTAGAAAAATCCGTTGTTGTTTTATTTTATTTTGTGTATCTTTACGTTTATTTGATAAATGTTAGAAAAAAATAAAACCAAAATCCGAGGTGCTACTACATCCTACGACACTTTTTATTATATATATTTTCCAATTTCTTAATTACATTTTGGAATTTTTCAGAGACTAAA
This sequence comes from Palaemon carinicauda, assembly GCF_036898095.1. Classification (NCBI taxonomy): domain Eukaryota; kingdom Metazoa; phylum Arthropoda; class Malacostraca; order Decapoda; family Palaemonidae; genus Palaemon; species Palaemon carinicauda. Next base: position 52,562,453 of record NC_090756.1, read on the forward strand.
AAAACGTGGTCCCTCGTCCATTTTCCTTTCTATTTTTGAAGCATGAAAGAGCATTCGGTAAACTTTGGGTTCACATTGGCCTGCTTCAACGAAAAATCATTTTGAGTAGCTTTTTACAAAAGACCCACTGGCGATGTTAGAAAATATTTTTTTTTCCATTTTACATTTTGCATTTGCAAAAACTACAGTTATACGGAACATATTATTGTCGACGGTTACTATTATTACTAATAAATAAAATATCTTAAGAACATTAACAACATTTAAATGAATATCACCCATATGAACTATACAAACTTTAAAAAACACGAGGAAAAGAAATAAGATAAAATATTTTGCCCGAGTGTACCCTCAAGCAAGAGAACTCTAACCAAAGGCAGTGAAGACCATGGTACAGAAGCTATGGCAGTCATCAAGGCTAGAAAACAATGGTTTATTTTTGGAGTGTCGTTCTCTTAAAAGAGCTGTTAACCATAACTAAAGAATCCCTTCTACCCTTACTAAGAGGAAAGTAGCCACTGAACATTTAAATTGCAGTAGTTAACTCCTTGAGCAAACAATTCCTTGGTAATCTCAGAGTTATCAAGTGTATGAGGACAGAGGATAATGTTGAAAAAATAGGCCAGACTAATCGGTGTACGTGTAGGAAAATGAAAAGCCATCCGTATCAAGAAAGAGGGATCCAGTGTAGTACTTT
>NC_090756.1:52568149-52583149 GCF_036898095.1 Palaemon carinicauda
CATTGAAATAATAAATAACATTAGATGTAAGCAATGGAAGAAATATATCCCATTTTGACCTTAAAAACAGAATTTATATTGATTAACAAATTTTTACCTAACATAAATTAAAACCTTGTTTCAGTATTTTATTACTAAAGAGGTTTTATTCCTTAGTGCAAACATTCTCATCCACCCATTCCGGTATTTCAGTTTTCCCTGCACAAACTCATTCCTACGTAGGTTCCCTATTCAGGTTGTAACGTAGAGTCCCTATTCAGGTTGTAGCGTTCGACCAATCAGAATTAAGATGAAGGTGCGTGACGTTTATCCAGTCAAATGAGAGACTAGAGAGTCTGCGTAATTCTCGTCTGGCTACAAGTGAAATTCCCGCTTGACTAAAGGTGAATCTGGATGTGAGTTTCGGGGACTTCTATTGTTCAAAACAGCTTCAATAGATATTCTGTGATACAAAAAAAATTAACTGTTACCGGTAGGAAGTTTTTGTGTTTCTTTTTTTTTTTGTAAATGAAGTTATTCAATCTGTTTGGAAGTTAGAGCGTGAGAAGATGTCATGCAATAATTCTTTCGAAAACTTTTACTTATTCGATCAATCTGATCTTCTTCTTCTTCTTCTTCTTCTTCTTCTTCTTCCCACCGATATCTTTAAATTAAGGGGTTGGTTGCTTGATGTGTTTTCTCCAGTCATTGGAATCATCAGACTAAATCAGATTTACCAAATAGATAATAGAACACTGAAATGTTAAATTCATAAAAAAACAGTTTTTTAACCTCAAAAATGTTACGGCCTATCTGATATGCGTATTTTCCTAAGCTAAATCTTGCATACATTTGGAAATCCAAGCTTTGTTAAGCACTGTAATAACGTGTTTGAAGGCTTAAAGACCTCTCATGAATAGCAGAGGCAAGGGACAGTGACATTGCCCTATCATGCAAGACAATGCCCTAGAGAATGACCATATCTACATATGATATGCACCCAAGGCCCCTCTCCATCAAAGTTAGGACCAAGGAAGGTCATCGATGACTGCTGATGACTCAGTGCATAGACCTACAGGCTCCCCGAAACAGCCCATCCTTAGCTCACAGGGATGGTGAGGTTGCACCGACCAAAATAACTAACGAGTTTGAGCGGACTTTCAACCTCAATCAGGCATTCACCAGTCAAGAACGTTACCACATCGACCACCACAAAACTATGATATATTTTCATTTATATAATAATATCTTCTCAAAAATAACTAAAATAGCCATTAACATTAATCTATAGAAATGTCCTTTTTGCTAAGCTTACTACATTTTGTAGTTCTAATTATCTCTGCCCAGGATGTCATGAAATGACCTGTGTTTATTTACTTATTTATTTATCTGTTTGCTTCTCTGTGAACAGAATTGTCACAACATCTTGCGGGATTTTTACCAAATATTAACATCGGATAGTCATTATGCTCTGGAAGAACCCATTAAATTGTGTAGATGATCCGAATCAAGATCGGAATGTTCAGTTATTATTGTTTTTATTATACTGTAGATTCATTTGTAGTCAGCATATGGTAGAGGTCGGAAATCTCTGGTTGTTCTTTGTACTTATTTACTTATGGATTTATCTACAGAGTTATAGCCAATTGTTCATTGAAAATTATTATTATTATATTATTCACAGAAACACGTTCACTACAATAGCTTCTTTTATTATAACTAAGCAATGACTGTGACCTTGTTGAAAATGAATGTTGCTATATCATCATTTTCAGAAACATGGCCTCTACAAAATCAAGAGATTATTAAGGAATTTTTACCACAAAACGAATATACATCAAGAATAATCCCATAATATGATCGATTCGGTTCCTTAAGGATGAAGGCTTAGCTTAGCAAATAATAATAATAATAATAATAATAATAATAATAATAATAATAATAATAATAATAATAATAATAATAATAATAATAATAATAATAATAATAATAATAATAATAAAGAGGTCTCCCGTGATATTTATGGGGAAATGGGTACTGATAAATATTTATATAATTTCTGTTTGCAGTATTTTTCCTTGTTTTCTTCTATCTGTTTTTCGATGATTATTATATATTACATTGGTTTCCTTTCTCATTTACCTGAATTCAAGGCTTGCAATTATATATATGTATATATATATATATATATATATATTATATACATACGTACACACACACGCATATATATATATATATAAATATATATATATATATATATATATACATATATATATATATATATATATGTATTATATATATACGTACACACACACGCATATATATATATATATATATTATATATATATTATATATACGTACACACACACACATACACACACATATATATATATATATACGTACACACACACACACACATATATATATATATATATACATACATACATTCATATATATATATATAATACATATCAATATATATATATATATATATATATATATATATATATATATATATATATATATATATATATATATATATATATATATATATATATATATATATATATATATTCTATTCACTATAATTAGCACGATGCACTATTTTTGGCCAGAAGTCTATTAAGGGATTCACCAACCCCAGATCTATATTTAGGGGATGGAATTGTCGCAATGAGTGTAGCATTATCTGCATATGCAACGAGCTTGTTTTCTAGGCCAAACCACATGCCATGTGTTTATAGCATGAAAATTTATGGACCAAGAACACTACCTTTGGAACACCAGATACCACATTCCTATACTCAATATGGTACCCATCAACAACAAACCTTTGTTATCCGTTACTTAAAAATTCAATAATAATGTTAAGAAACGACCCATCCACTCATAACTGTTTGAGTTTGAAAACAAAGTCCTCAAGATTAACACGGTCAAATACAGCACTAGAATTAAGGCCTATTATACGAACTTCCTGAGCATAATCAAGGGATTTCTGTAGAGTATTGGAGATTGTAAAAAGGGCATCATATGCTCAAAGGCCTTTACAAAAACCAAATTGTAAACTTGGGAACAGATTATTCTTATTAATATTATTATTACTAGCCAAGCTACAAGCCTGGTTGGAAAAGCAAGATGCTATAAGCCCAAGGACTACAATAGGGAAAGATAGCCCACTGATGAAAGGAAATAAGGAAAAAAATGAATTATGGCAGCTTAAAAGAATTTTTTATCACATTTCCTTATGTTTTTTTTGTAACAAAGACTTATGTTTTGAGATTATTTTAATTAATCTATTTGGACGTTCTTAATGACCTTAGAAATTGTCTATTAATTAATCATTACATCTCATTTAATTTCGTTATTTCCTTATTTCCATTCCTCACTGGACTATTTTCCTCTGTTGGGGATCTTTAGCTTATAGCATCCTGTTTCTCAAACTAAGGTTGTAGCTTGGCTTGTAATAATAATAATTACAAACTACAACTGCCTTGTTTCCTTTTTAAAAAATTCTATTACTTGATACGAACTATTTAAAGGGTTTAAAGGTACCTCATGAATGGCAGACAAACGACAGTGACAAAGCCCTAAAGACTGACAATTTATATATATTATCCGCACCCAAATCCCTTCTTTAAGAAGATAGGACCAGGGACGGCCGGACAATGACTGTTGATGACTCAGAAGGGAACCTCTAGGCTCCTCCAACCTCACCCCACCCCTCATTAGCTCACAATGATGGTGAGGTTACCGAAACGATGAGAAACTATTGAGGTTTAGCGGGTCTCGAACACAAGTCCAACTGATCTCCATGCTGGGACGTTTCCAATAGGCTAAAAGTCTTCTTTTGCTCTTCCAAAAATCTTTATAAAATTCATGAAAAGATAATCTAAGAATATATTAGGAAAAGTTAAATTTTTCATATATATATATATTTTTTTTCATTTTGATGTTTTTATTTCGAATTCTTGAATGCTCAAAGAAAGAATAAAGTAATTGAAAATCTCTGATAAGTGAAATGCATAATTATATTCCCTTCTCATCTAGTGAAGTGTGGGAGAGGCGGAGGAGATCAAGTCAATCTCCAATCAGTTTATCAACGCTCATTTCTTGTGCTTATTTGGAAGGGGATCTGGAAATAGCTCTCCTTCATTTTTTTTATATTTAATTAATGTAAATTATCATTATTATTATTATTATTACTTGGTAAGCTGCAACCCTACTTGGAAAAGCAGGGCACTATAATCCCAATGGCTCCAATAGGGAAAATAGCTCAGTGAAAAAAGGATATAAGGAAAGAGATAGAATGGTGTGCCTCAGTGTACCCTCAACCAAGAGAACTCTAACCCAAGACACTGGAATTCCAGGTTACAGAGGCTATGGCGGTACCTTACACATTTTTTTTCTTTTTCTTTCTTTTTTTCTTTTGCAATTAAACGTTACATTAATATAATACATCTTCCCTTCGAGCATCAGATTTTATGTTCATTGTACTTCTTTAAAAAGAAAAAAAAATCTCTGTACATCAATTTTATATGCAGGGAAATGTTACGTCTAATCACGTGGTCTGAATTAGCAACGACTCTCGAAGATAGATTCTTCAAATTTCTGGCAAATAATTACTAATTTGTAATTGTTGATAACGTATTAGCTCTTCGTCATCAGAACCAAAGTTATCAGGGCCATATAACGAATAAAAAAATTAAATAAATTTTTCAAGGTTATTTGAAAGAAATAAGAGATTATGAAGTTTAGAGGGTCACTTGAATAATTCAGATTTTGAAGTTTTTAAGGTAAGATATAAAATCAGAGATTTTGAAATGTTTAAGTGTACATTAAAAAATCGGTGATTTAGACGTTTTTAGGGTCACTTGAAAATTAACTGTTTTGGGAAGAGTTTGGTGTTCTGGCTTATGTGTAATAAATTAGCCTTAGTAAATTCCTGAGAAGTTTATTAGTTTCTCTTTTTATGATATACTCATAGTTCAAAGCTTTGCATTTTTCATTAAATTTCATTGTTATGCTCAAAAACCACCTTCTAGAAGGGATCTCCTTCGTTTCACACTGGGAAGATTTTGAATAATCATAACAGGCCACTTTCTGTTTTCCTTTTAAAATTTTCTTTGATTAGATTTTGTTTATTTTTACTTAAAGGACTACTATCCCATCACACAATGAAACTCTGCGCCTTTTGGAAACTAACAGATCAGTTTCTCGTAATTAGGTAATTAGATTATCACATGGGGTATTTTACGTTTATTATCAAACCACATTATGGAAGCACTAAGAAAGCAATCAAGGACTTTTTTTTTCTTTTTTGAGGATACCAGATCAATCTGTACTGAATAACTTCCTTTGCCTATAATGGTTATAGCCCAGATCAAAGAGGACAAGATGGTGACTCAATACCCAGGAGTGAAAGGGATGGCAGTCTGAGGTAGCCAATGAAAAATTCGCTGCCTCTCTGATTAAGCCAGAATTGCCATATATAAGGACGTAGCTCTCATCGTTTCCAGCACTGAAGCCTGAGGAAGGGAGACAGCACTCCCGAAACGAGTAGCTTGTTCTCTGTATACTTTTACCTGAATTGTGAATTTTACCTGAATTGTGAATCTTACCTAATTTGCGAGTTTTATATTAAAACTTTGACTCGCCAATTATTCCTGAATTCAACTACCCACCATGAAGGATGAAATTTGCTCAGTTACTGGCTGTATGCAGTAGTCCTGAAAAGAAGATAATTAGAGCCATCGAGAAGACAGAGTATAAGATTAATGCAACTGAGGCAGCCATTGTTGTTGTTGTTGTTGTTGTTGTTGTTGTTGTTGTTGTTGTTGTTGTTGTTGTTGTTGTTGTTGTTGTTGTTGTTGTTGTTGTTGTTGTTGTTGTTGTTGTTGTTGTTGTTGTTGTTGTTGTTGTTATTATTATTTTCATTTTATTATTATTATTATTATTATTATTATTATTATTATTATTATTATTATTATTATTATTATTATTATTATTATTATTATTATTATTATCATCATCATTATCATTAATTTTATCTTTTTAGTAGTGTTAATATTATTATTATTATTATTATTATTATTATTATTATTATTATTATTATTATTATTTTCATTAATTTTATCTTTTTAGTAGTGTTATTATTATTATTATTATTATTATTATTATTATTATTATTATTATTATTATTATTATTATTATCATTATTATTATTATTATTATCATCAAAAGGTAAACTTGATATTCTTGATAATCTTGGAATTGAATCGAATTGGAGAAAAGGCCCTTTGAAAATGCTTTTAGTTTAAAATTATATCCAGGATTAATATAAAAGAGAAAAGACTATAGAAGAGAAACACTTGAAAGAGATGATTGAAGAGATCGTGTTTTGTTACATATGAAAATTGATAAGAGGAAAAATGAGAATATAAGATCTTGTATATCAATTCTCTTTTATATCATTTTATCATTCTTCAAAGCAGATACGTATCATGGTTTTACAGAGCCCTTTTTTGTGTCATAAAAAAAAACGTACCCTGAATATCATAAAACATTGATATAAAAGATTCAGAACTTTATAACAGTAACATATTAGTGTCAACAAGAAATTTGAAACAATATTGTTTTTCGATTTCGAAATCTTTTTCCCGCATATTCAAGAGGTCAGGTTGCAATTGACACTTGAGTTAAGTATTGCAACATTGCAACATTTATTTTCTCTGCTGATGGAAATGCTTATGGCATTGCTATTATCTTGTTCTGCTTTATATGAGCCGCTTCGTACGAAAAAAAAAGAAAAAAAATATGTATTTTTATAATGTAATATCACTTTTCAAAGGTATATATTATTTATTCCTCGTTCGTCTATGTAGTTTGTCACTGATTTGTCGTTGTGTTTAATAAAATAATAAATATTTATAAAATTATAATAGTTTTATCAACACTCGGTCACATTGTTCTATCTTATTCATCTTCCTTCTGGAGCTCAAGGGTTCCAACAGGGAAAAAAATAGCCCAGCGAGGAAAGGAAACAAAGAAAAATTAAACTCCAAGAGAATTAATGAGCAATTAGAATATAATATTTTAAGAACAGAAACAACATTGAAATATATATTTCATATATAAACTATGAAAAAAAAAAAAAAAAAAACTAGAGTAAGGGAAGGAAGATAAAATATTGTGTCCGATTGCGGAAAAGAAAATAGTTTGGTCTGAAAATTCATAGTAAATGGGGTAAATGACCTCTGCAATAAACTCTGATAAAAAAAAATAAAAAAACACCCAACCTTTGTTTATATTTACAATGACCAGTGATCTAGAAAAAAAACATTACCCTGAAGAGGTACACCCGGGCATTCCCTTACTTCGCAGCGAATTAATGCAGTAAGGGTGTGGCTGGGTGCACATCCTGAGAGAGAGGTGTACTAAGAGTCCTGTGTCCAACTGTACATTGTATTTTACAAAAAAAAATATTTCTTATGTTTCTCATATTAAAATAATATTTTTTAATATATATTAAAACATTAGGCATCTCGTCTAATTGTACTCTGATCTTTCGAATATGAGAGGAATCTTTTTCAAAGTCAAAAGAGCCAATTTAATTTCATATTTCTTGTCTTCAATTTTTCCTATTATTATTACCCCTGTTCTTAATATAACACTAACATACAATTTAAAATCTTTTATATCACTGTGACATTTTATTCATCATACGTTCGTTTATTCACATAATGAAAAAAGCTTTGAAAAAAACTTTGGAACACTGATATATATCCACTGAAAATGTCATTTACTCTGCTTTTTTTATAGAAATATATCGATATTATTTGTTTATTGTCTTTATTTCAGTCCTCTGTAAAACATTCGATCAATGATAGAAGAGAAAGATCCTATAATTTGCAAACGTCAATAATGATTGTGTTTTTTAATGATTGATGTCTATAATTTGTATTAACATATATTCATTTATTTCCATAGAACATTAAATTAAAACGTAAGATATTATTTCAATTACATGCCATAAGTTTCTTTCGTGAGTAACCTCTTGAGAGAGAGAGAGGGGGAGAGAGAGAGAGAGAGAGAGAGAGAGAGAGAGAGAGAGAGAGAGAGAGAGAGAGAGAGAGAGAGTCCTGCATTTAGGATAAATCATTTAAGATAATCAATATTATGATAAAAGATGAAATGTTTTGTATATATTTTAGTGTAACTATAGGAGTCATTTTATATATATATATATATATATATATATATATATATATATATATATATATATATATATATATATATATATATATATATATATATATCAAAATACGCATACACACGCACACACACATATAAATACGCATACACACACACACACACATATATATATATATAATACAACCTACTAGGTTGTAATGCAGATTCTTTTAGGAAATTTAAATTCTCATGGATTGCAGTCGGTAAAAGTACGTCAGTGATAAGGAAAGACGGAAACAGAGACCCAAGAAAACTTAATATTTATTATAAACAAGAACAATAACTTAAATCAACCTTGTGAGATTAAATACACTTAATTATACACATATTCAAGAAAACAAATAATGGTTCTCGGGAACTCACAAGAAAATAACCTAAAGCTACTACACTAAGCCCTAAACATGAGAAAATTACAAGAGAGAAAACACATAAAAATAACAGGGTGGATCCAAATACAGCTAGCCAAAATAATCAATAACCTAATAATAAGGTAGAAGGAAGTAAGAGAGGAAAACAATGAAAACCTCAATACTCCTACCTACAATACAAATCTAAATGTGGAATTCTGATTACAAAAATTAACATACGACATACATCAATGAAACTCCAATTTATACAAACAATTATAAACAAACAAAATGGGTAAAATAAACACCTTCACCTCAAGTGAAGTACCAGAAGATAAGTTGAACTCAGGGCCGTGCTTAATTCATTAAACTGCTAACGGAAGGGTAAAGCTGCACGCCAGGCATTGAAGGGCAATCCACTTCCCTATACAAGAGGAATAATAATTTGTCTTACCTGACGTCAGCCGCCCTACGTATCTCCTCACGAGCCAGTTTGCTCTCACTTCCGTATGTAACAGCTGGACAAGAAGGACACGGCAAGCAACTGCAAAACCCCAGTGTCGGGAAGCAGCGACGACACAACTCCCGTGCAAATCCTCCGACGGGAACAAGTAGCAGAAAACTACCGTCGCAGATGACAGAGCACCTGCTAAACACTTCAACGGAAGTGCGAAAGTAATAGCCAAGGTCGTCCTTCAAATCACAAAGAATGCTGAGACGGGAATTAGTGTTGGTGAGAGCTTGTCAAGACCCGAACTGCCTTCACCGGTCGACTATGTCCACTCATCACCTTCCCAGCGTTCATCAACACTCACAGCAAAAAAAAAAAGAAAAAAAAAAAAACAATCGTTAAAACGATAGTCCACTAATACACAACGGAGGAGGAGGAGGAGGCGAAAAAACACTATCCAACAATCGGAGAGCCACTTAACTTACATTAACACCATAGTAAACAAACAACAAAAATACTTTAACTTAAAAAGAAAAACAAGAATGATTTAAATAAAACAAAGAAATAATTTTACGTTAACCTAATACCTTCCTCCCCCAAAACAAAAAAAAATATTCACATAGAATACATTTTTTTTTCAAAATTAAATACTGTAAAAATGCTGAAATGAAAAGGAATTAACAATTTTATAGAAATACAAAACCTGAAAAGAAGTTATAAATATAACAATACACATGCCCCCCCCCCAAAAAAAAAAAAAAACAACACATTGCTTCATGAAGAAGACTTACCAAAACAGAAAGTAGGACTCTTAAATTAAAGGCTAAACTATACATCCAACGAGTACAAAATAAAAAAAAAAAAATTGATGGACCTTACTAAGGTTGAACATACAAAAACAACGCACTTAACCAAACCTACATCTAAACTAAACTCTGAGATAAGGACTCACTCATACTCACACCCATACTCGCCATTAGATTTTACTATGGAAAAATAGTTTTATACAAACCCAATGAAGACACGAGAAGGGCGAGTGAGGGACAAAAGCCAAAATTACATACGAGAAAGGGCATCAGGAATGCGGTTCTCCGATCCCTTAATATGTTTTATAACCAGAGTGAATTCCTGCAACTGCAAAGTCCATCTCAAAATTCTCTGATTGGACCCTTTCATCCTTTCTATGAACACTAGAGGATTGTGATCAGTCCAAATCTCTATCGGGAAGGAGAAATTGGTCACATAGGGTTTAAAATGTAACAAAGTACGAACCAAGGCCAATGCCTCCTTCTCGATAGTTGAATACCGTTTCTCTGCTGCCAATAGTTTACGGCTAAAGTAAGACACGGGAAGAACCTCTCCAGCCCCATTTCTCTGAAAGAGAACACCTCCAATGCCCACATCACTAGCATCCACTGCAATAATGAAAGGTCTCTGAAAATCAGGGGACATTAATATTGGGTTTGATATCAACACCAGCTTAAGTTTAATAAAAGACTCCTCACATTGAGGAGACCACGCAAATTTCTGTCCTTTCTCCAATAACTTAGTAAGCGGCTGAGCAATGTCCGAGAAGTTTCACACAAACCTTCTATAATAACCCGTCATTCCAAGGACTCTCCGAACTTCCCTGACATTACTCGGCCTCTTCAAATTTAAAATGGCATCGAGATTGGCTTGTTTAGGGGCTACCTGACCCAAACCAACCTCATGACCCAAATAGCACACTTGGGCTTTACCAAATTCAAACTTACCTAAGTTCACAACAAGACCGGCATCCCTCAAAGCTTCAAACACTTTTCTCAATCTTACTATATGAGTTTGCCAATCATTACTGTGAACAACTAAATCATCAATATAAATCTCAGTGCCTTTCAACCCACAAATGATTCTGTTCATAAGCCTCTGAAATGTGCATGCAGCATTTTTCATCCCAAAGGCCATCACTTTGCATTCGTAAAGCCCAAAGGGAGTTACAAATGCGGAAATTTCCCGGGCTCGATCAGACAGGGGCACTTGCCAATATCCTTTCAGCAAATCCAACTTTGTTATGAATTTTGCAGACCCTATCTGATCGAGACAGTCGTCAATGCGAGGCAAAGGAAAAGTGTCATTTTTGGTACTGGCATTAACTTTACGGTAATCCACACACATTCTGTACTTTCCATCAGACTTTTTAACTAAAACTATCGGAGAGCTCCAAGGACTTATCAAAGGTTGGATGAGGTCATGTTTCAGCATATACTTTATTTCCTCCTCGACTATGTCCCTTTTCACTGGATTTAGTCGATAAGGACTCTGCTTTACGGGGGAAGCACTGCCTACATCCACATCATGCTGAAGCAACCTTGTCCTACCTGGCAAACTACGAAATATTTCTGGAAAAGAACAGATTAAATTAATAATGTCCCTTTTCTGGGTAACTTCCAGATGGTCCAGCTCTCTTTTCAAAACCTCTAGATTTTGAATGTTATTAAAGAGAGCATCAGAAGATACCTGACCAACCAAGTCCTCAAAGTTATCCTCTGGAGACTCTACTTCTACAGACACAGGTTCACACACTATAGCTAAAGGATTCCTACCACATGAAATATAAGATTTTAATCCATTAATATGAAAGACCCGGCACTTTCATTTGGTCCCGGGGGCTTAAATTTCATAATTCACTTCAGACAATTTTCTCAAAACCTTCCAGGGCCCCTTATACCTTGGCTCAAGGAAATTGTCTGAGTCTGTACTCAACACCAATACCAATTCCCCAGGCTCAAATGATCGCACCTTGGTTTTCTTATCAAAATTTGATTTCCTGATTACTTGGGAGGAAGCCAAATTTTCTCTTGCAAATTTCCATGCAATGGCTAACTTTTTCGGTAAATTCTCTACAAATTTCATCACATTAAGTTCCTCTTTCTGTCCAGATGATAACAATTCATGGAAAATTTCCAACGGACCACGTACTTTGTGCCCATAGATCAGCTCAAAGGGAGCTACACCTGTAGATGCATTTGGATGGTTCCTTATGGCAAAGAGAGCAAAGGGAAGTCCCTTCTCCCAATCCTCTCCTTGTTCATAGCAGTATTTTTTTAAAACTGATTTAAGTGTCTGGTGGAATCTTTCCACCACACCCTGACTCTCGGGATGGTAAGGTACGCTGGTAGTGCACTGAATGGCCAGTTCAGCACACTTACCCCTAAATACCTTACTCGTAAAATTCGTCCCACAGTCGGTCTGATTTTACGAGGAAGTCCGTACCGGGAGAAAAATTCAACGAGCTTCTCAAATACTGGATTGGAAGGGATCTTTTTCATTGGGAATGCTTCAGGAAATCTAGAAGCTCGGTCCATGATTGTCAGGAGATGAGTAAACCCAGTCTTTGTTCTGGGCAAAGGCCCCACCACATCTATAACCAATTCCACAAAAGGTTCCCCAATTGCAGGAATAGGATTTAGAGGTACTTTAGGGATCAATTGATTGGGCTTTCCCATCACCTGACAAACCTCACAATTACTAACAAATCATTTCACTGATGATCTCAATCCTGGCCACCAAAAACCTTTCGCTAATCTTTTGAAAGTCTTAAATACTCCAAAGTGACCAGAAAGAGAATCATCATGTGACAACTTCAAAACAGACTCCCTAAATTGTGAGGGAACCACAATTTGTTCCACTCGAGAAGTTTTGTTCAGATCATGTGTAGATGGACGACTAATTCGATATAACAAACCTTTCATTACACAAAACCTCGGTTTAGTTAAATCGGCTGTGTCACCCAACTCAAAATCAATCTCTTGTTTCTGAGCCTCAATAAACGTTAAACGGTCCCAATCAAGTTGCAAGATATTACTAGTACTACTACGACTACCTACTGGCCTGGGCCTTTCTATCTCTACTTCTAAACTACTTAAATCTAAGTCATCATCATTTATCAAATCAGCTGCCTTAGCGGAGGCCCGAGTCACCACCGCCACAGGACAAGCATTCACAGTCAAAATAGGGAATAAATCCAGACCCCTATGGTCTACCATGTCATTTCCTAAAATACCATCTATATTTGGAATAGGGAGATTCTCCACCGCAGCCAACTCCATTACCTCATTATACCCAGGGAAGGATAATTAAACTTCCACCAATGGAGCTGAAACCACAGTATTCGGGAAACCTCCCAGAATCACATAATTCCCTGAATATTCAACTAAACCATTTAAAGATTCCCTTAATACTAAAGACCGAGCTGACCCTGTGTCTCGCAAAAATTTTACCTTTAGAACTCCTGAATTTGTAACCAGTCTACCAGGCCATATATATTTATCATAGAGTCATGAAGGTCGATTACCAGTTGGTTTTACATTGCTGTCATCACTACTATTTACATTGCTACCTTCCGTTACCAGTGGATTCTCAACCTTGGGAGTAATAGGAACAGTCTTATTGGTAATTACAGATATAGGGTTGTCAATATTGTTATCATTTCTCTCCAGATACCTCCTCCTGGCATTACACTGAAGTTGATAATATCCAGGCTTATTGCACCGAAAACAGGTCCCATTACCTTTGCTCATATTACCAGACACTACCCTGTTTTTGGAGAAGAGTCTAGAGGGCTCTCCATTAGAAATATTTCCCTGAGTCTTCTAATTCTTATAATAGATTGGAACACCTGAATGCTTTACCCTGTTGTTAGCTACATTATTAGATTTATTATTACCATCATTTGGCTTGGCAGACTGGAAATCTAGACCCTGAGACCCAAAATTGCCGGACCCTGCTCGATGGGTTAAAATAAATTCATCGGCAATCTGAGCCGCTTTACTTAGATTAGCTGCTTTCACCTCTTCCAAGTATATCCTCAGTTCTTTACTACAATATTTCTTAAATTCTTCCAATAACATTAATTCCCTCAAGGAGGAGAAAGAGACTACCTGACGACTCTTCAGCCAATTATCAAATTGCTCCTCCTTGAGCCTAGCAAATTCAACATATGAAATGGAAGCATGCTTGCTAAAATTTCTAAATTTTAGACGATAGGCCTCAGGGACAAGATCATAAGCCTTGAGGACCAACGCCTTTACTTTACCATAATCACGGGCTATGCCCTCCTCCAAAGAATTATAAACCCTGATTGCCTTGCCCACCAGCCTACACTGAATTAAGACTGTCCACATCTCGGCAGGCCAAGACAACCTGGTAGCTACCCGTTCAAATGCTTTAAAAAATTCCGGCACATCTTTTTCGTCAAATACAGGGACTAACTTCAAAGCTGCCCCTATATTAAATTTATCGACATATGGACCACAAGGAGTACTTAATTTATTAGGAACATTTTGCAATTTAGCCAACTCCAAATTTACTTTAGCCATCTCTAGTTCATGTCTCCGCACCTTCTCGTTCTCCTCAAACTCAAGTTTCACTAACTCTATCCTCTTGCAAATTAATCTATATTCATAGTCCTCTTGGGACAACAGAGGCTGCACTGGGACTACATTCTCCGGGACAGATTTTTCTACAACAAATGGGTTTGTAGACAAGTTAGCTTTATCTTGCAATTTAGCATTTCCTTCAAAAATAGTTCCAGTACGAGGGGGGTCCTCAAACAAAGAAAGGCCTGGATTCACACTAACATCATCAATCATACTATCCTTATGCTCTGAACTGCTATCACCAACACTGACAAAATCCCTAGCTAAATTCTCTCCTTCAGCCATACCCTGAGCTACCTTACTCTCTACAGCTAACAACAACTGGGCCTTAGTATTCGCAGCCTTAAGTGGGACACCTAACCAGCGAGCACAACTCACCAAACACTCTTTACTTAATATAGGAAGATGCCTAAGACAACCTGCTGATCCTAAAAATTCTGCGTGATCAAAAACATATTCACCCATGATTTCAAAATTAAAGGGGGAGTAAGGCAACACACTAAACAATAACAAATATTGGTAAATTCACTGAGCGCCGATCCACCAACCAAACCAC
>NC_090756.1:52588149-52590649 GCF_036898095.1 Palaemon carinicauda
AAGAGAAATGTGATGGAAAATTGGAATGAGTCAGAGGCGACTTTGAATTAGGAAGTGAACAGAAAGAGATCCATTGAGAGAGAGAGAGAGAGAGAGAGAGAGAGAGAGAGAGAGAGAGAAGAAAAGAAGAGGAAATGGAATGAAGTCAAGAATACATTTTAAGAATGTGGAAATACTCGTATATGGACGAAAGGTTAGAGACTTTGAGGATTTGCAGAGTTATCAAATAGTATTTGATTATGGAAAAAATTATATGAACTATATCGTATAGACCTATATGTATATACAGTATATATACAACATCAAATGAAACCGTTTCTGGCACACTGCAGAACAAAGGCCTCATACATATCTCTAGTAAGGTCTGGAGTTTGGCCATTTTGATAACTAGGCTGGCCACTGCGGATTGGATATGGTAGGAGACTTTAGTCTGATCGCTCACAACAAACCAACCTAGTATGGATGGTCCTAACTAGCCCTATATATTTAGATATAATGCTATGTATATATATATATATATATATATGTGTATGTGTGTGTGTGTGTGTGTGTGTGTGTATACAGTATATATAATACTGTATAAATACATTTATATATATTTATATATATATATATATATATATATAAATGTATATATATATATATATATATATATATAAATGTATATATATATATATATATATATATATTCATATTCACAAAAGGAATCATAATTGTTATGGGGATGTTAGACCTCCATAAAGGGAGAAATATAGTAAAAGCTGAAAGCGAAGAATGAATGAGATTACCTCGAACAAAATTGAACGTAAATGAATTTATCTGAATGAATGACAGGGAATAGCGAGAAATAGTGATTCAAAATTTGAATAGAAGATAAAACAGAAACAAAAAAAATAATTTTGATTGAACTGAAAATGTTTTGAAGTAAGAGTCTGTGAATACAGTCTTTTGAAACATTGTCTCATTTGTTTCTTGTAAACATATTATGGAAATTAATACTTATTGGAAATTACATTTATTTGTTGAGATTTCTGAGCCACATCTGGAATATAGCCTGAAATGGTTGGAGGGTCCTTGTGTGGACCGTAACGTTGGCAAGAGCATTCAGTTCTCATGAAAGTTTAGTTGAATAAACAGGGCTTTTTTAATTCTGTTCTTGATGGAGATGAATTCACTGAGGTATTATCTCTCTCTCTCTCTCCTCTCTCTCTCTCTCTCTCTCTCTCTCTCTCTCGGACCTTAGCAACAGCTGTATGTTTCGTAATGTTTCCTTCATAATTATGGCCAACTTTTCGAATTTAATGTAAATTTATGAGGAAAAATACCCTGTCCCAAAGTGAGGCCTCTTATCTGCTCATGATGGCGCTGGGTGGGGATGTCATGTTGCCCCTTTGACAGAAAGATAATGAAATTCCAACTTTTGTTTATAGCCAATTTTAATTTCTTTAAATACGTAATTATCTTCTATAATGGAAATAATTTCTAATCTAGTAGCTAAAGATATTTGGGGATGATGTACACAAGAAAAAAAATCTATAACAGTCATTAATTGTCTTGTATTTCACATTTGTGGATATCATGCACAATATATTACTTAGACACCAGAGTCATATATTTTAACTTTCATACTTTACCTAACCTAACCTAACCAATCTAACCAAACCTAACCTAACTTACTGATATATTGAGTCAGTTCCATCAACGAAAAGGCATGACTTCCTCTTCTTGATACAGAAGAGACAATGTTTATGGAAACTAAAACCGACAACTTAATACATAACAAGAACAAGATTTCTTTCTTAGTTTACAATATTTAATTAATGTATGAGAATTCCTTGCTTTATTGATTAACTGCAGATCAGTGATTTGTTTTCAAGTTGAAATATGTGATGATGATGTGATAGTTAGCGTTTGATGATTAGTAATGAAATGATGAAAGAGAATATTGAATATGTAGACAATTAAGAAATTTTTAATTTTGCACCTGTGGTCGAATGCCAAAGGTTTTGGATATAAATACATTTTATGTGGAAATTAAGACTGGCAGTTAATTTATTCTCTCTGCCTGATAATTGTTTACATTGTTTTCAAATTTATTATCTCTATTTTTCTGATTGGTTTTTTAGGGAACTTATATATATATATATATATATATATATATTTATATTCCTCAGCAACTCTTTCAACCAGAGGAAGAAATGATTGACACACCCCAATTTCGGATGGGACCAACACCAAAACAAGCTCAAAGAAAGCAATGAATAGATATGGCGAGTGAAAAGGTTTAACCCAGAGGGAAACATTTGAACCTTTTGTAGAAGAAAATAGAAACTGGGTATGGAAAGTCAGGAATATCTCTTCCAGAGGAGAAATCTTAACTTCTCAGAGTGAAAAAAAAAGGTTTAGAAAAGCAATTGCTTATTTCCCTAATTCAAGTGTGAAGTGAAGTATCATTGTGTTATTAAGTATAATCACTGTCAGTATTTAATGATTCAAATAT
>NC_090756.1:52602428-52612428 GCF_036898095.1 Palaemon carinicauda
AGCTTACCCAGTAAAATAATAACAATGATGGACAATAGGGTCTGGTACCTTGTAAAACCAGTATAATCAATCTCTGTGATTTGTATGACTTTCAATTTCAGTTTATCCTTACTGATATTTCCTGGCTTCCAGTATTCCTAGAGATTTATTTCGGAAAGTAAAAACAAAAGGCAGCTCTGTCTGTGTCTTCCAAGAGCGATATTCAAGAAAATTCGATTGAAGAAATTAATTTTGAGAGAGATTCAGCGAAGGTGTTTACGCTAATGCTGCTTGCCATTGCTTCATTAGTCTCTCCAATGGCTGCCTGTCATTTACTCACGGGGCGAGGGCCTTCTCTGATTTTGCCCTTCTTTTTCTCTCTCTCTCATCTCTCTCTCTCTCTCTCTCTCTCTCGTATATATATATATATATATATATTGCAATATATATATATATATATATATATTGCAATATATATATATATATATATTATATATATATATTGATAGATATGTATTGTAAAAGAAACATGTGAAGGAGAAGACAATGGATTGACAAACTAAAAAAGTTTGCAGATTTGGACCTGCGTAGAGAAAGACCATAAACAGACGATAGTTGAATAACATGTTTGAAGCCTTGGTTCTGCTGTAGACTAGTAATGGCTGATGATGATAATAATAGTGATGTGTATAAGTATGAGAGAGAGAGAGAGAGAGAGAGAGGAGAGAGAGAGAGAGAGAGAGGCAACTAACCACAGGGAAAATGGAAATTATGAAATCAAAGTAGTTTAGTCTCCTGACATATTTAGGAGAACTGAGTTAATGATGGGATCTTTAAAAACTTTTATGGCACACTGGAGCTACATAGATTTGTATAAATATCTTTTGACAAAGAATCAGAGGAAAAATATGTCCCCTGCATTTTGCAAAAAAAAAAAAAAAAAAAACCTATCCATGCCTTATTGGACAGACTCATATACCCATTTAAACAATGAAAAATAGCCCAGTGAGGAAAAAGGGAAGTAAGGAAAACCATATACTACAAGAAAAAATAATGAACACTTAAAAAAAAAAATATTTTAAGAATTGCAACAACATTAAAACAGATCTTTCATATATTCTATTTTAATTGATCATTACTTCTACTGTATTTTATTTCCTTTTTTATAATTTCCTCCAAGGCCATTTTTCCTGTTGGAAATATTGAGCTTATAGCATCCTCCTTTCCCAACTGAGGTTGTAGCTTAGGTAAGAATAATAATAATAATAATAATAATAATAATAATAATAATAATAATAACAATAATAATAATAATAATAATAATAATAATAATAATAATAATAATAATAATAATAATCTTCTGTTTCTCCACCTTTTCTGTGGCTCACTTTCATTTATTTATTTATTTATTTATTTATTTATTTATTTTTATTTAATTGGTTAACTGTTGTTATTATTAGTCGTGTGCTTTCTCCCCTTTTCCATCCATGCCTTTACTTCTTCTTCCTCTTCTTGACTGGATTCTTTCTATTTACAGCCTTTCTGAAAGGTTGAATCCCTTTCACCATTTCACTTTTTCTTTTTGTTTTCATTTTCTCCCGCTTTGCAAAGATTTTTTATCCGGATCCGGACCCATCATACAATGTTGTGAACAAACAAAAGGCAGATTTATTATATAACTGAAAATCATCTTTTATCTCTTACAAAATCCTCTCAACCATTTCGATTTTTCCAGAATGCCAAAAAATAATGTATAAAAAGAAAATAAGTTGATCGAAAAATGTTGCCCAAATCCTCATTTATTTCTTTGTATTTAATATCCACCTTTTCTTCTCCCTTCTTCTCATATTTAATCCGGATCTGGCTAAGAAGAATATAATAGTGGGCGGTCTTTTATATTCGAGTGTTTGCTCATGCAAAGTTAAGAGAAAAAATTTGATTTAACTTTCATATGAATTTAAAATAAAAAAAAAAACATTTCTTTCATTTGCAGGAATTGTAATGG
The DNA here is from genome assembly GCF_036898095.1 of Palaemon carinicauda. Lineage (NCBI taxonomy): Eukaryota > Metazoa > Arthropoda > Malacostraca > Decapoda > Palaemonidae > Palaemon > Palaemon carinicauda. The sequence goes on from NC_090756.1 coordinate 52,604,413, forward strand.
ATTTCATCCATTTCGTGTCGAGAGAGAGAGAGAGAGAGAGAGAGAGAGAGAGAGAGAGAGAGAGAGAATTTTGTACATTTTTATAAAGTGTTTATAAATCATCATCATCTCTTCCTACGCTTATTACGCAATGGGCGTCGGTTACATTTTGCCAGCAGTGTCTATCTTGAGCTTTGGATTCAATATTTCTCCATTCACCATCTCCTGCTTCATGCTTCATAGTCCTCAGCCATGTGGGCCTGGGTCTTCCAACTCTCTTCGTACCTAGTGGAGGCTAGTCAAATGTTTAGTGAACCAATCTCTCTTGGAGAGTGCAAAGAGCATGACCAAGCCATCATGAGCTATCTCTCTTATAGTTTAATTTCTTATATATGCAGTTTTTATTTCATCAGCTAAGCTATAATCCTAATTGAAAAAGTAGGATTCTATAAGCCTAAGGGTTCAAGCGGGGGAAAATAGCCCAGTGAGGAAAGGAGATAAGGAAATAGATAAACTACAAGAGAAGTAATGAACAATTGAGAGAGTTATTGGGTCCTTTGACTGGCCAGACAGTACTACATAGGACCCTTCTCTCTGGTTACGGTTCTTTCCCTTTGCCTACACAGACACCGAATAGTGTGGCCTATCCTTTACAGATTCTCCTCTGTCCTCATACACCTGACAACACTGTGATTACTAGACCATTCTTCTTCACCCAAGGGATTAACTACTGCACTGTAATTGTTCAGTGGCTACTTTCCTCTTGGTAAGGGTAGAAGAGACTCTTTAGCTATGGTAAGCAGCTCTTCTAGAAGGACACTCCAAAATCAAACCATTGTTCTCTAGTCCTGGGTAGTGCCATAGCCTCTGTACCATGGTCTTACACTGCCTTGGGTTAGAGTTTTCTTGCTTGAGGGTACACTTGGGCACACTTTTCTATCTAGTTTCTCTTCCTCTTGTTCTGTTAAAGTTTTTATATTTTAAATAGGAAATATTTATTTTAATATTGTTACTATTCCTAAAATGTTCTATTTTTCCTTATCTCCTTATTTCCTTATTTCCTTTCCTCACTGGGCTATTTTCCCTGTTGGGGCCCCTGGGCTTATAGCATCCTGCTTTTCCAACTAGGGTTGTAGCTTAGCATTTAATAATAATAATAATAATAATAATAATAATAATAATAATAATAATTAAAGACAAGTAACAACATTAAAACAGATCTTTCACATATTAACTATAAAAAGAGACTAATGCCAGCATGTTCAACATAGTTTGAACTTTTGAAGTTCATGTTGTTCTTAGTTTTAGTAAAGGAAATATATATATATATATATATACACATATGAATATATATATATATATATACATATGTATATATATATATATATATATACGATTTGGCAAATATTATTCACACGAGTTCAAGATTTTTTATCTTTCTAATTGTAAAACTTATTATGTAGACTCACATAAAATTTTACACCATAAAAACTATATCTGATGATATATAAAATCTTTCTTTTAATAAGACTTTTAGTTTGTTTTGATTTCTGGGAGTTAAATTGGCAAATTGTCAACCGCATTTTAATTTCTATTTCACAAAATGTTCCAAACAAGATATCTGACCATATCTTGATCTTGAATATATCTATATTATTTACTAAACTAAGAACAATATGAACTCCAGAATTTCAAACTATGTTGAACAGACTAATATAAGTCTCTTTTTATAGTCAATATATGAAAGATCTATTTTAATGTTGTTACTAGTCTTAATATTTAATTTCAATTGTTCATTACTTGTCTTGTAGTTTAATTATTTTCTTGTCTCCTTTCCTCACTGGACTATTTTCCCCCACTAGAACCCTTAGGCTTTATAGAATCCTACTTTTCAAGTTGGCGTTGTAGCTTAGCTAATAAAATAAAAACTGCATATATAAGAAGTTAAACTATAAAAGATATTGCTCATGATGGCTTGGTCATGATCTTTGCACTCTCCAAGACAGATTGGTTCACCAAACATTTGACTGGCCTCCATCAGGTACGTGGAGAGCACACACACACACACACACACACACATATATATATATATATATATATGTGTGTGTGTGTGTGTGTGTATGTGTGTGTGTGTGTGTGTGTGAGTGTGTGCGTGTATGTATGTGTTGTTGTAACCTTGTTGATTAATTACGAGAATGTTTCTTTATGGCCAGTTCTGTAACTTGGAGAGTTTTCCTTATATACCAAACATGGAATTTCTTTCCAATTCAAAACTTATAACAAAAGAATCTTAAACTTCAGGATATTTGGAGAGAGAGAGAGAGAGAGAGAGAGAGAGAGAGAGGAGAGAGAGAGAGAGAGTGCACCTTGGAATTAGACCAATTCTTGAACACACGAAACCAATAATTCCAAAAAAAAAAAGATTCCTTCATAACATAAATAGCCACTTAAAAGTTGTTCCCTCTTAGGCGAAGGAGGAGGGGAAGGGAGTGGGGCCCCCTTACCATATCCTCCTCCTCCTTCCCCTACTCATCCTCCTCCTTCTCCTCCTCCTCCTCCTCCTCCTCTTCAAAATGCCTCATAAATCTGAGAGAGATGAATGCTAATATGAAGGGTGTGTCATAACAATGTGCATGTCTTTGGCTGCCGGGTTTAACGTTTCTTGGCTTTTGTTGCCTGAATTGTTAAGATTCTTTATATGTTAGTGTGTCAATTTTATTATTCTCTGTTTTTTATGTTGGTTTGTGTATTTTTCTTGTTTATTTACAGTTTTTGTTTTTTCAGATTTCATAACCCTAGTTCTAAACAGTTTAAAGAAAACAATCCTTCCCTATGGTAGCCTCTCTTAGGCCTAGTACTGAACAGTTCAGTGACTGTTTCTTTCCCTTAACTACCAAGCTTTGGAATTCCTCCTTCCTTTTATATTCTTTGAATCTTATAACATTCCTTCCTTTAAGAAGTAAAGAGGATTGTTTTTTTTTTTTTTTTTTGCATTCTTTAGTTTCCTCAATAACTCCTCGTTATTTGGTTTTATTATCCTCATAATAATAGTATGTTGGCCAGGGCACCAGCCGCCCGTTGAGATACTACCACTAGGGAGTTAGGGGATTCTTTAACTGGCAAGACAGTACTACATTGGATCCTTCTCTCTGGTTACGGTTCTTTCCCTTTGCCTACACAGACACCGAATAGTCTGGCCTATTCTTTACAGATTCTCTTCTGTCCTCTTACACCTGGCAACACTGAAAATACCAAACTATTCTTCTTCATCCAAGGGGTTAAGTACGGCAATGTAATTGTTCTGTGGCTTCTTTCCTCTTGGTAAGGGTAGAAGAGCCTCTTCAGCTATGGTAAGCAGCTCTTCTAGGAAAAGGACACTCAACATTCAAACCATTGTTCTCTACTCATGGGTAGTGCTATAGCCTCTGTACCATTGTCTTCCACTGTCTTGGGTTAGAGTTCTCTTGCTTGAGGGTACACTCGGGCACACCGTTCTATCTAGTTTCTCTTCCTATTGTGTTGTTGAATTTGTTATTGTAGTTATATAGGAAATATTTATTTTAATGTTACTTTTCTTAAAATATTTAATTTTTCCTTCTTTCCTTTCCTCACTGGGCTATTTTCTCCGTTGGGGCCCCTGGGCTTATTGCATCCTGATTTTCAAACTGGGGTGGTAGCTTAGCATATAATAATAGTAATAATAATAATTATAATAATGATAATAATAATTACTAGCTAATCTACAATCCTGGTTAGAAAAGGAGGATGTTATTAGCCTAAGGTTTTCAGCATGAAAAAATAGCTCAGTGAGGAAAAGGAAATAAGGAAATAAATAAAGTGCATGGGAAGTAATGAATAATTAATATAAAGTAGGAATTTTAGAGATGAAATTTTAGTTGCTCACACGGAAGACTTGCAAGCAAAAGAAGAAAGATGCTCACGATTCAGTTGGGAGGAATTCATTTTCTGAAGTCTAATTTATCTCATCACTTAACCAGAAAGCAATTCTAAGTTTCAGCGGTTAAGTAAAGAAAGTTATGTTTCCACAGAGCAGGTAATTAGCAGTATGTTTTTGTGTAATTGATACGAATAGATAACACCTTATCATAACTAATGCAATTTAATACTTTGAAAAATTGGTGGGAAAACTAACCTATGTGAAGAAGGATTAAAATTCAGTTTTTTTTTTTTTTTTTTTTTTTTGGAATTTCACGAAATACCTTCAATAGGCTTATTAGTACAAGTTCAATTCAAATTAAGAACTCTGAATATTTATTTGGTATAGATATAAGCGGTTGTGGTAGCATACTGCAAACGTCGCAGCCTGGTGATCTGTTGGATAGGTGTTCGAGACCCGTTCAAGATCGATAGTTTCTTGTAGTGGTTATTACCTTACCTTCCCTTGTAAACAGCTCTTCTAGGAGGACACTCCAAAATCAAACCATTGTTTTCTAGTCTTGGGTAGTGCCATAGCCTCTGTACCATGGTCTTTCACTCTCTTGGGTTAGAGTTCTTTTGCTTCAGGGTACACTCGGGCACACTGCTCTGTCTTGTTTCTCTTCCACCTGTTTTGTTAAAGTTTTTTATAGTTTATTTATAAATATTTGTTTTGATATTGTTGCTTTTCTTGGAATATCTTATTTTTCCTGTTTCCTTTCCTCACTGGGCTATTTTCCCTGTTGGGGCCCTCGCGCTTATAGCATCATGCTTTTCCAACTAGGGTTGTAGCTTAGCATGTAATAATAATAATAATAATAATAATAATAATAATAATAATAATAATAATAATAATAATAATAATAAGGATGGGGCTGTTTATGGGAGCCTATAGGTCTGCCATTTGAGTCAGCATCTATTGCCCTCCCTGGTCCTAGATTTGGTGGAGAGGGGGCTTGGACACTGATCATGTGTACAGTATATATGGTCAGTCTCTATAACATTGTCACTTTCACTTGATTTGGCTGTTGATAGTTGATGTGACAGTTAACACTTATGAGGTAGTTAATACTTGGTGTGGCAGTCAACACTTATGAGGTAGTTAACACTTGGTATGGTTGTTAACACTTAATATTGATAATGGTTAATGTGTTGTAACAACCGTGTGTCACACGATCGTACATAGTTCATTTTGAGTATATATTATGCTTGTATCTTCGCTCTTCCCTCGCACTAAAAAGAACCTGAATAAACATATCTGTTTTTCTCAATGGTAACGGTGTCGATTTGGAAAAGGAAATTTCTTGTTGCCTTGAGCTTTTGTATATAAAGATTAGTGTTCAATAATAAACTCACTCAGTTGCTTTCATCCTGCCTTTGAGTTACAACCCTCTCTCGCCTCGTCACAGTATCCTTCAAACATTTCTACTCAGCTTCTTTGTACATTTTTTTTTTGTTGGGGGGGGGGGTGTCTTCCCATGAACATTTACACATTCAAAATGGGTTCACAATTGGCCATTATTCAGTATTTTGAACCTTTAAACTCAAAATCTTATGCTTCAAATATAAACATTGTGATGACGTTATTATTAGATGTAAATTAATGTAATAAACTGCCAAATTAAAGTGGACAGAATTATCAAAAAACTATAGTTTTTCATCAGAAATTATTACTTTTAATTGTATTGATGTGACTTTTACTTACTTCGTTTAATGTTTTCCTTTTTACTGACCTTTTACAGCTGTCCCTCAGTTCTAGGTCAATCTCTCCATCTCTTCCATACCTCCTTACCAAAATCATTTGCTACACACTCACAAGAAACAAACAGACTCTAGGAGAACACGCCAAAATCGAACGTTTGTTCTCTAATCTTGGGTACTGCCATAGCCTGTGTACCATGGTCTTCCACTTTCTTGGGGTAGAGTTCTTTTGCGTGAGGGTACACTCGGGCACACTATTCTATCTTATTGTTTTTTTTTATAGTTTATATATAAAAGATCTATTTCAATGTTGTTACTGTTTCTTAAAAAATTTAATTTCAAATGTTCACTACTTCTCTTGTAGTTTATATATTTCCTTATTTCCTTTCTTCACTGGGCTATTTTTATCATGTTGGAACCTTTGGGCTTATGGCATCATGCTTTTCCAACCAGGCATGTAATTTATCTTGTAATAATAATAATAATAATAATAATAATAATAATAATAATAATAATAATAAGCCGAGTGTAAAAGAGAAAACAAGAGTTCCCTTTTGTGTGTCCTCTTCTTTGCAGAGTCCTGCAAGGCATCCTGTGGAACCCTTGGGAAGACCCTTGAACCCTGGCTGGCGAGTAGAGGAGACGAGAAATGGAGAGCTTCTTCTCAAACAAAGAAAGACTCCGTCCCGGTAATGGATCAAACGCTCAAACTCCTTCAATCAATCGAAAGTCTTCTCGAACTCTCTTCTTCTTTCTTACTTTTTCTTCCTTTAAGTTTAAGGGATTCTTCGTCCAGTCGATAGAAATCGATGCTTTATACCTATTTTTCTCCTTTTCTCACGTTGTTAAAGAATGGCTTCTAGGAAAATAGTTTTACTTATAAGTAGAGGAGATCCTACTCAAGTATGAAACTGCTCATCGTCTAAGTAACATTAGCATTTCTTTTGTGTGCCCTGTGGTGGGCTAATTATTATTATTATTATTATTATTATTATTATTATTATTATTATTATAACCTAATCTACAACCATGGTTGGAAAAGCGGGATGCTATAATTCCATTAGCTCCTACAAGAAAAAATATGCCAGTGAGGAAAGGATACAAGGAAACAAATAGAATAGTGTGCCTGAGTGTACCCTCAAGTAAGAGAACACTAACTCAAGACTTTAAATAAACGTAATTCAAGTAAGGCGATTGGAATTTTAAACTCCATAAAAATAAAAGAAAGGAAAACAGAATTTACAAATACCAAAATAGTCTTCGAGCCTTCCTTTGGAAAGACTAATGGAGCGCTTGCAAGCAGTATTAGGGATAAGCGACATTTCAAGAAGATTTATCTACAATAGTCTTTTCGAAGAACACTGGCATAAAGTTTCTAGTGTTCTGGCCATGAAAGAAGTATTGGAGAGAGAGAGAGAGAGAGAGAGAGAGAGAGAGAGAGAGAGAGAGAGAGAGTCTATTGCCCTTCTAGAATAGATCGATAGAAAGTAGCCCATAATATATAGAGACCAATCTTTTGAAGGATAGACTGAAAAAAAATAGACAGACGTATGGATAGATAGATGTATGGATTGATAGATAGACATATATCTAGGTAGATAAATAGACAGATATATAGGTATATTGATAGATAGATATATAGGTAGATAGACAGACAGATATCTCGGTAGGTAGACCTTTATCTAGGTAGGAAGATAGACAGATATCTAGGTAGATAGATGGGCAGATATCTCACAAGATAGATAGACAGATATGTCGATAGATAGATAGACAGATATCTAAGTAGATAGATGGATATATATTTAGGTAGATAGATGAATAGATATCTCAGAAGGTAAATACCCAGATATCCAGGTCGGTAGATAGATATCTAGGCAGATAAGCAGATATTAGGTAGATAGACAGATATTTAGGTAGGTAGTCGTATATCTAGGCAGATAGATAGCCATATTTAGGTAGATAGATAGATAATTTGGTAGATAGATTAAAAAAAAAAACAGATATTTAGGTCGATAAATATATATCTAGGTAAACAGATAGATATCTAGGTTTATAGATGAACAGATATTTATATAAATAGATAACAGATATATAGGTAAATAGCTCGATAGATTAACAGATAGATATGTCATATCTATCTTTTCAAAAAATAACGACATTCCCAGGCCTTTTATTCAAGTCACTGCTTTAGAAAACAAAATAATCTTCTCTCCAGAAACCCCTTTCGAATGTCATCATCCGGTTCAGATAAATCTTCCAGAGGCGATTCCAAAGCAAGAAGATTGTTGCAATAAACAGAAAATGCTTTCAGCTGTCTTGTTTCCAGCCAGTATCACGAGGATTAACTCTCTCTCTCTCTCTCTCTCTCTCTCTCTCTCTCTCTCTCTCTCTCTCTCTCTC
>NC_090756.1:52614928-52627428 GCF_036898095.1 Palaemon carinicauda
CGCTCACAGAAAACCAACCTAGTATGGTGATACACAAACACTTTTTTACCACGTTGAGGCCTCCTCACTTATTTACCTTTTTATGAGGAACTTTGTGCAGAAGCAATTGGACAAACAATGCTAGATATATCTTATCCCTGAAAAGGTCTTTTGTCTATTTTATATCCACATACATCTCTCCTTTATATATATTAATACATTACCTGTCTTCGCATGGAGACAGATGTATTTCAAAATAGATTAATAGTGTTGATGTATTTTGTATTCTTATGGTCAAATACGGAATATAGGAGTTTTTTTTTTTTATCTCCATTCAATAAGTTTACTATATACGATGAAAAGATCAAATTGATTTTTTATTTCATAGTTTATATAGGAAAGATCTATTTTAATGTTGTTACTGTTCTTGGAATATTTTATTTTGATTGTTCATTACTTCTCTTGTAGTTTGTTTTATGTTATGAAAATATAGTGGATTTTTTTTTCTCACTCCAATAATGTAAAAATGAATTTAATTTCCATTATTTAATTCTAGGACTTTCGGGAAGATAAAACAATTTGCTTTGTAATCAGCAATAGATTATAATAATTTTGATTTTAGAAATAAAACACCAACAAAAATATTATTATTATTATTATTATTATTATTATTATTATTATTATTATTATTATTATTATTATTATTATTATTATTAACGTCATCATCTACGCTACAATCCTAATTGATAAAGGAGGATGCTATAAACCCAAGGACTCCAAAAGGATAAATAGCCCAGCAAGGATAGGAAATAAGGAAATAAGTAAATTACCTGAGAAATCTTTCTCTCTATCTATCTATCTAGGGGCCATGTACTCGACGTGGGCTATCAATTGCCACCACCTGGTCCTGTCTGTATAAATTGTCCAGCTGTCACATTCTCATATGCATAGTCCAGTAAGCTGTCCCAAAACATTTTCCTTTGCCGGCCTTTTTCTCTTCTCTCCTCTATCTTATTATTATTATCTAAGCTACAACCCTAATTGTAAAAGTATGATGCTATAAGCCCAAGGGCTCCAAAAGGGAAAATAGCTCAGCGTGAAAAAATATATAAGCAAATAGATAAACTACAAAGGAAGTAATAAACAATTGATCGAAATCTTCTAAGGACATTAACACCATTAAAATACATCTTTCATATATAAAGTATAAAGACAGACTTATATATATATATATATATATATATATATATGCGTAAAAATCACAGGAAAACGTGATGCTCAGATGCAGAAGAACCTCAGGGAAAATGAAAATACGAAAGCTACAATTCATTAAAGGTAACAATTATTTTATATAGTATGCATAATTATAGTGGCACTCTATAGAGTTATACTAGATATAAGTATTGATATATACATCATTATATGTTTATGATATTAATGTTGTACACATATAAATGTATATATGCATATATATGTATGTGTAGATGTATATATATGTATATATGTATGTGTATCTGTATATATATATATATATATATATATATATATTGTCATATACATAAACTCTACTGAAAATGAATAAAAAAAGAAGAAAACAAGAATATACCCGCCACTAGAAATGACCCTTTTTAGCAGGTGTCTAATGAGCTTGGGGGACTCCTCCTACTCAACACCTGACCCAGGTAGTTGGTAAGGGAGTGTCATTGTTCTCTAAATCTCTATATGTATGTTCGTAAGCTTGCTTTCCCTATAAATTGTAAAGAAACCTCTCTCAATAAATCAGTCCTCTGAGGAAGTATCACGAAACTAGTCAGGACTTAAGTGTATATTTCGTATTTTCATTTTCCCTGTGGTTCTTCTGCATATATATATATATATATATATATATATGATATAATATTGTGATTGAAAGTAAACTTGAAAGCCATAAAACGGGAATTACTTATTGGATGAAGTCAGCATTAGACTTCTTAATCTCTTTGAAGTTCATCAAATAACGTTTCCCCAAGACTTTGCTTTCCTTAAGATTGCGAATTTTTTTCCTGAGCTTTATTGGAATTTGAGGTTATTGCAATTCTTTGATGTGTGCAGAAATATGCACTTTAATTTTCATCCGCAGTAAAATAAATATTTTAATTGTTATCCATTGCAAAGAAGAGATATTTTGATTTACATATTTTGCAAAAAGAAAAAAAAATATATTTTGATTTTCATCTTTCGCACACACAAAAATCTGTTGGTATCTTTTGCAAAAAAAAAAAAAAAAAAAAAAAAAGGGCAAGGATTGGGCAAAAGTCATCCAGGATTGGACAAAATTCATCCTCCATGGTGGGTAGTCAAATGTCGTAATACTCGGCTAATCAAGGTTTTAATGTAAAGTTTACAGGTTAGGTGGAGTTTACAAGACCGGTAAACTAATGCAGTGAACAAGCTGTGCGTTTCGGAAGTGCTGTCTCCCTTCCTCAGACAGCTTAAGCCAGAATTGGCATATAAAAGGATGTAGTTATCATTGTTTCCACCACTTAAGCCTGAGGAAGGGGAGACAGCATTCCCAAAACGCATAGATTGTTTACTTTATCAGTTTACCCGACTTGTAAATTCTACCTAACCTGTAAACTTTACAATAAAACCTTGATTAGCTGCGTATTCCTGAATTTGACCACCCACCATGAAGGATGACTTTTGTGCAATCCTGAGAAGATAATAAGAACCCCTGAGAAGACAGAGTATAAGATCACTGCAATTGACACAGCCCTTATTTTTAACAAAACTTACCTGAAAGAGGGTCTACTACCCAAATATACAAACTTCAGATTGCACGACCCCTCAGCCTGAGGTGACCCAAGGACCAGTGCCTACCAAATGACCCTCCTCCACAGATAACTATGCAACAAGTATAAGGTGAAAGTAAAACTCTTGGAGCACCTGAGCTGCCTGGTGGAGGAATGGAAAAATATCAAAGGAATCCCTCCCAATCAGATGTGGAAACTGTAACCCTCGATGATGTCAACATTACTAGTGATGCATCTATTGATGACGATGAAGACGGCCATCAAGAAGAAGCTGTTCACCTAGCCCTAAACAGCTTTGCATACCCGGACAACATCCCCTACCGCCACCCAAGATTAAATCCTCCAGATTGGACTCAACTGTAACTTCATATGAAGCCGCAAACCCACAGACAAGAGGCTAGAAGTCACACTTTCAATCGACTTTATTCTCAGTCATCAAGAGCAAGGGGCCCTAAGAACTACTGATGACCTCCAGTCCCTGCTCTTGGCTCAAGATCTTATGGATTGTGGACAATACACCAGTGGCATCGTCTCCAGTGACGTGAGGGAGGCAGCCAAGGAGCTGAGGAAGGAGGTCAATGTGGTTGTGAGGAGAGACGACAAGACTGCTGCGTTTGTCTTAATAGACACGGAAGTGTATCACAGGAAACTCTACCTGATACTAGGTGATTCTTTTAACTTTGAAAAGCTCTCCTACAACCCCATAGAGGAGAACAAGAGAGAACCTAATAAGACTATTGAGACCATCAATGCAGTCACAAACGGCATCCACTTCCAGACCATCACTGGGGATCTTAGCCACGGATACCTGTATGGTAATGTAAAGACACAGGAAAATGGCAACCCACTCCGACCTTTATTAGCCAATGCCCAATGCTGACTTACCACCTGGCAAAAAGATTCAACACCCTTTGGACTCCTTTTGTTCTGGATAAGTACAACGTCGTCTCATCTGCTAAGTTCCTCAGTAAGCTAAAAGGATAGACCAGCAGTGGCACCTTGGCTTCTTTACAAACGTACCTATTGGAGAGACCATCGACTTGATCGCGGAGAGTCTACAGGGACCCATCTACTCCTACCCTGAACGTCCCTGAGGAGGTCCTCTGCAACCTGCTTAAAATATGTACAGAGAACCTCCCACCCCCTCACCTAATTATACCACCCACAGGGGCCACATGTTCATACAGAAGGATGGCGTAGTGATGGGCTCTCCCCTTGTTGTGCTTTTTGTCAACTTTTATATGGGAGTTGTTGAAGAGAGGGTTTTCTTATGGATAGGTCGTCCAGACATGTACGTGATATACATAGATGATACTTTTGTCATGGCCCCTTCTACTCAGGACATCGAGACTCTCCGCAGGACGTTTGAGGAGTGTAGTTCCCTGAAGTTTACTGTGGAGCGTAACAACGATGGACGGCTGCAATTTCTTGATGTACTTATCTCTCCCAACCCTACCAGATTCGATACCAGTGTCTACATTAAGCCTACTAACCTTGGCTTATGCTTAAATGGAAACAGTTTATGCCCTGCTGGGTACAAGGCCTCCACTATCAAAGCCTACATCTACAGGGCCCTCTCCCACTGCCCCTCTTGGGCTGACACACATCAAGAACTCGACCGAGTCACCCAGGTCCTGGTGAACAATGGCTACTCTAACAGGCAATCTAGTCATGAGATCAAGCTAGCCATGGACACGTGGTACCAAGGTGAACAACCAACTGAGAGCATCAACCTTTACTATAAAGGGTTTATGCATAACAATTTCCCAAAAGACGAAAAAGCCGTGAGAGATATAATAAAGAACCACGTGTCCCCTGTGAAATAAAAGACAGAGGTTAGGCTGATTATCTATTATCAGACCACCAAGACGAGGTCGCTCTTCATGAGGAACAACGCAGCCCTACCGATTCAGGACATCCTTAGACAGACCAACGTAGTCTATCCCTACTTATGCCCTGTTTCAGGATGCTCTGGACGTTATATAGGAATGACCAACAGACCGTCTTGACACTGTGCAATAAGGTGCCATAGGATCTCATGCCCTCCACGTCCATAACAACAACATTAAACGTGAGGAAATAATCAAGAACACTAAGATAATCGGCCGTGCTCCAGATAGCAGAAGACCTTGAATACTTGAAGCTCTACTTATACAGAGAAAAACCGACACTTAACACTACCCAAGAAATGTTCCTTCTCCCTTCCTGTCGAAGGAAAAACACACTGAGGAGTAACTCTACAAACTATGAGATCTCCAGCCAAGACAACTCAACCAATCAAGACACTACCTACCAAGGCAGCTTTGATACCTTCTCGGCGAGCGCTCCAACCAATCAGAGCCCAGCCAATGAAGGATAATATGGCTACTCATCACTTATGAGTGAGTGGGAAGGTAGTCTAACTGAACTACAACTGCTCTCGACAAGTGGCTTAGCCAATGAGAACCCGCCATTTTACCAATCCCACTATTTACTCCGACCAAGACGCCCCAGGCAGCCAATGTAAATTTGCTGCCTCTCTGCCTAAGTCAGAATTGCCCTATAAAATGACGTAGCTATCATTGTTTCCACTACACAAACCTGACGAAGGGAGACAGCACTACCGAAACGCGTAGCTTGTTCACTGCATTAGTTTACCCGACTTGTAAATTTTACCTAACTTGTAAACTTTACATTAAAATCTTGATTAGGCTAATTTTCCTGAATTTGACTACTCACCAGGAAGGATGACTTTTTCCCAGCTACTGGGTGTATGCAGCATTCCTGAGAAGAAGATAATAAGAGTCATTGAGAAGACAGAGTATAAGATCAATTGAATCAGCCATTATATTTAACAAAATATTATTATTATTATTATTATTATTATTATTATTATTATTATTATTATTATTATTATTATTATTATCATTATTATTGTTGTTGTTTTTGTTTATGTTGTTGTTGTTGTTGTTGTTTTTCTTCTTCTTTTTCTTATATAATTTCATTATTTCTTCAGGATCTCGGTGGAGTTTCTGCAAATTAAGGATAAAAGTAACACCTTCATTGAAATGATAAATAATATTAGAAATAAGCAATAGAGAAAATATATTCTCTTTGCTTTAATAAGAATAAAACATGATTTATATGTATTAGAATTTTTTACTTAGCATAAGCAAAAGGCTTGATTCAGTATTTTATTACTAAAGAGGTTTATTCCCATGTGCAAACATTCCAATCCACCCAATCCCGTATACCCGTATTCCCAGCACAAACTCATTCCTACATAGGGTCGCTATTCCGATTATAGCGTCCGACCAATCAGGATTAAGACGAGGCAGCTGCGGACCAACCAGGATTAAGGTAAAGTGCGTGACGTTTATCCAGTCAAATGAGACACTATTGAGTTTACGTAATTCTCGCTTGACTAAAAGTGAATCTCTACGTGAGTTTCGGGAACTTCTATTGTTCGAAACAACATTAATAGGTATTCTTTAATGCGAAAATATTAACGGTTTCCGGTAGGAAGTTTCTGTCTTTTTTTTCTGGCAATGAAGTTCTGTTTAGAAGTTAAAGCGAGAGGAGATGTCATGCAATAATTCACTCGAAATCTTTTACTTATTCGTTCGATCTGATTTTATACCTCATATTCTTCTTCTTCTTCTTCTTCTTCTTCTTCTTCTTCTTCTTCTTCTTCCCACCGTTATTCTTGCATTAAGTGGTCGGTTACCTGGTAAGTTCTCTCTAATCAATAGGATCAACAGACTAAATTAGATTTACCAAAATACGTCAGGGAACACTGATATGTCAAATTTCAAATACCATGATTTTTTTTTTTTTTTTTTTTTTTTTTGCCATCAAATATGTTTAGGCCTATCAGAAATAAGTAATATCCCAAGATGAATCTCGCATATGTTTGGAATCTTAGATTTGTTAACAATTGCAAAAGTGAGTATGATATATTTCCATTTCTGTAATAATATCCTCTCAAAATAATTATCATCAGTATTCAAATTTTTTCCAACTTTCGCTTTGCAAATTCACAGGAGGCAGATTATGGAGGATTTTGTAGCTTCTCTTGATTAGAATGCTTTACAATACCCAATGAGAGAGAGAGAGAGAGAGAGAGAGAGAGAGAGAGAGAGAGAATACTATCTTCGGAACTCCTCAAAGTATCAGAACTTTTATTTTATTTTCCAGGATCCTTCGCCAAAAAGGGAAGAAGAAGGAGATCTGAAGGTAAGAATCATACTCTTTCTCTCTCTCTCTCTCTCTCTCCTCTCTCTCTCTCTCTCTCTCTCTCTTGTGAGTTTAAACTGTTCAAAACTGATCAAGGATATAAAGTTCTAGAATTCTAAAAAAAATTATATTTTTCTGTTTATCTCTTTACAAAAGAAAGAAAAAAATAACAATGAAGGTTTCAAAGTGTGGGAAAAAAATACTGTTGAAAATAAAGTTTTGCAATAACAAATCAAGAATCCTAAATCAGGTCAAGATAATGTTATAAAACTTATTGAAGAAGTTCGCAAATATTGTGAGATAATGAAAATCGAGATGTGAAAAGATTCATCCATTAATAGATTATGTCTGAAACCTTTGAATTTATCAGGAACTGGAAGAAAAACTCATCTGATGAATAACCAAGACATCAGAGCTTCATCATTGTTTACATTTATTTTGTTTATGATTTACATCAATTATAGAACCAGGGGTAATTGTTTATCCGAATATTGGCAGATTTCCATTTAATCATCTGTGGCCTATTGGTAACGTCTCAGATTTGTTAGTTCTTTTAGTGTTTGTAACCTCACCATCCTTTTTTGCTAAAGATGGGGTCTTTAGGGGAGCCTATGGGTCTACCTGCTGAGTCACCAGCAGCCATTACCTAGCCTTCCGTAGTCTGAGCTTGGGTAGAGAGGGAGATTGAACGCTGATTTTATATATGGTCAGCCTCTAGGGCATTGTCCAGTTTGCTGGGGTAATGTCACTGTCCATTGCCTCTGCCATTCATGAGTGGCCTTCAGACTTTTAAAATGTCAGTTTAGTTTTCTCTAAAGAATAAACAAAAAGAATTATTACGAATTTGATTCTTATTTTTTTTAAACATTGACGATAACCTTTTCAGCTTTATTGTAACATCATCCTAACTCTTCTTAATCATCGGGAATAAAGAGCGGAACATATTCCTAAGTTTTAGCTTCATTAAAATAAATGTTAAATTAAAACCATATAGTTGTTTAAAGCTTGTAGCTCTTTCTCAGCGAGCTAAGGCAAGGAACCTATGTATTATTAATATTATTATTATAATTATTATTATTATTATTAACATTATTATTATTATTATTATTACCTTCGCCAACTTCGTTGCGAAGGTTATGTTTTGATAGGTGGTGTGTATTTATTTGTTTGCAGGTTTGTCTGTGTGTTTGTGATTCGCGTAGCTCGAAAACTATTTGACCGAATCTCATAAAATTTGCTGAGAGGATTGGCCATGAGACAAGGACATGATTACTTTTTGGGAGTGACTGAGTCAGAAATCAAAGCCAACGTCACAAAAAGGTCAAAAACGTATTTTAGCCATACCGTGGCCAAATTTTATTTGCGTGAAACTAGTGCCAAATGTGCATAATTCAATTTACTATCTTATGATATACAACATGATATTGGGGAAGGTATGTGCTCTACCGAATGCCCATTCTAGTCATTATTATTATTATTATTATTATTATTATTATTATTATTATTATTATTATTATTATTATTATTATTATTATTATTATTATTATTATTATTAGCAAAGCTACAATCCTAACTTCAGAAGTCCAAGGACTCCAATATGGAAAAATCTCAATAATGGATCTTTTGAGTTACTTTATTAGGACCTTATGTAATATGTGTGTATATATATATATATATATATATTACATATATAATATATATATATATATATTTATTTATTTTACACCCATATTATATATATATATATATTTATTTATTTATTTTACACCCATATATATATATATATATATACAGAGAGAGAGAGAGAGAGAGAGAGAGAGAGAGAGAGAGTAATGCTGTGCTCGACACGAACTTACAATGTGACATTTCCTGACATTCTCCATTGTACAAAAAAATATCTTGAAAGAATCAAAGTTCGTCCAAGGACATATGTGACCATAAAATAAAGAATATATCAATATTATTATCTTTTGGAATCTATCGGGTTTATATGACGACAGGTAATGGATTAAGAAATAAGAAGAAGTGATATATTTATAGATAAAACTGGTCAGGCTGAGGATGAACACAAAAGCCCCTCTCGAGACATTGATTAATATTACGAAGGATTCACTGAAAAAGATTTAAATATTGATTTCAATATTAAAGAGCAATGAGGAATAGGGTTATAACTTTTATTTAAAATACATATCAGTGGGTTAAGTGTTTTTTTTTATGTTCACCTTTATTGGACAAACAAACAACAAACACCACGAATATCCACTAAATAATTTCCTTCTACGGATATTTAATATTTAAAATATATATATATATATATATATATATATATATATACATATATATATATATATATATATATGTATATATATATTTATATATGTTTGTGTGTGTGTATGTGTGTGGAAGGGGTGGATACCTTAACGAGTTGAAATTTTTTTTTTGTAACACCGTGATCAGCAAAGCTGTGCTAGTCAGGCCCACCCACACTAGGGTGGTTTGCTGCGAGCGAACAGACGAATATATCCCACCATCACCAATCTGCATATCCAACGTGATGATATAAATTGGCCAAACCTCAGACATGAATTGACATGTATGAGGCCTTTTTCTTGCAGTAGATTAAATATGGTATCATTTTTGCTGTTGTTGTTGTTGTTGTTGTTGTTGTAGTTATGAAAGGTAAAGTTATATCTTTTGTCTTACTAGTGACTTCTTTGGACTCACAATGAGAATGATATACAAAGTGATAGTGTCTATCTACAGGAGAATGGGTCCCCACACCTATCAGTGTCTTGGAAGACCAAATATCACATTCCTATACTCATTATGGTGCTGATCAACAACAACTTTTTGCGACCTATTACTTAGAAATTTTAAAAAAAATGATGATAAGAAACGACCCTCCCACTCTCAATTGTTCGAATTTGAAAACAGGGGCCTCATGATTAACACGGTCAAAGGCAGCACTAAAATTAAGGCCAATCATATGAACTTCCTGATCAAATTCAAGGGATTTCTGTACTGATTGTAAGAAGGGCATCATATATGCTCCAAGGCCTTTACAAAAACCAAATTGAAATCTAGGGAACAGATGATTACCTTCAGCAAACCTATTTAGAAGTTTTGGTAAAAGACATTCAAATAATATAGGAATAATGGAAATTGAGCGGTAATCAGCAGGGCTTGAGATACCACAAACACATTTACATAATGGAGAAAAATTACAATTACTAAAATCTCCTCTTCTTGCTAACTTTCGCAGAATAACAGATTCAACATGAATTGTAAACACATATTTAAACAAGGGATAACATAGATAAGTATATATAAGAATTTATATTTGAGCGGAATATCTCAAGAATGAATAAATGCATTTATATATATATATATTTTTTTTTTTTGTGGGAACTACAATACTATTAGGTGATTCAATATAGTCTCTATAACCCTAAATTATAGATGAATTATCAACAGTCACCCAAAGTAGATCATTTTCAGATGGTTAGCCAATGAATTTTTTAACAAAACTTCATAAAAAATTATTTGTTGAAATCCTGCAAACCATCAGAACAGACATAAAAAAACAAATTGGATTAACCAAAAATATAACCATCTTGGACGTAATTATGTATTTCATTAAGAATTCTTCTCAAGACATTTAATATGATTTTTTTACAATGAAAGTAATGATAAACTATGAATAGTAAGGAGTTTTTTGGGGTTTAGAACCCGTTTCATTCTTTTACAGAAAAATATTGCAATCGGAGTTAATAGTTCTCTTATGACACTTCTCTGACGGTATATTGCATATCTGCAAAAGCCTTGCAGTAAACAACTCCATTGCAGAGGTAACCCCTTGCACCGCTCAGGTTATGTATTGTTGAAATGTGAGCTGTTATTTTTTACGGTTTTACAAAGACTTATAAGAGTGGGAAGTCAATAAAGAAATGTTCCAATAATATCTCTATGTTGTTTTTGTTTTTGACATCAGTGAAATACCTTAGAGTCTTCTTACCTTCTTAGAGATGTCTTTAACTTTGACAAGCCTCTGGAGAGAGAGAGAGAGAGAGAGAGAGAGAGAGAGAGAGAGAGAGAGAGGGAGCCTATTTAATCAACATGTCATCTTATTGGTGTAAGAAAGTTTATAAAACACGGCCAAAAAATTCTCTCTCTCTCTCTCTCTCTCTCTCTCTCTCTCTCTCTCTCTCTCACTTTACACAGCCTTCACGACGTAAGTCGTCCACACTTCTGCTAACCCTCTGGGAAACATTATAAGTTTTTTTTTGCTTCACTCTCTCACAGCTATATATATATATATATATATATATATATATATATTGGAAGTAAAGTAGAGAATATTCTAACAACATTTAGGACTTCTGCGCTAGAAAAGATAAAGGAAAAACGAACTCAAAACCTGCAATGAATCTTTTCTCGTAGCAATATTCGAAATGAAAAGATTCTTCAACTATTTTCTGTATATGTGAAAAGGGGAGTTGATTTAATTCTTTCTGTGTGTGTGGATGTGATGTGTGTGTGTGTGTATGTGTGTGTGTGTGTGAGAGAGAGAGAGAGAGAGAGAGAGAGAGAGATTTTCCATTTTCTACCAAGATTCATATGGTCCTTAAAGGATTTCATCTATTAATAATAATAATAATAATAATAATAATAATAATAATAATAATAATAATAATAATAGTAATAATAATAATAATAATAATAATAATAATAATAATAATAATAATAATAATAATAATATTAATAATAATGATAATAATAATAATAATAATTGGTAAATATTAATAGAAATATTTTGATTTAATTTTGAAGTTAAATATATATAAATAAAATTTATGCTATTGCTCTGACAATTCAAATCCATACAGTACAGCTTTACGCCATGAATTAGAATCTGAAATTTCAACGTTTCAAATAAATATGTAATACAATATTTTCTCCCCACAGAATATGTATCACAAATAACAATAAACTAAACTTAAGTGTTAAAAGTTCGTCATAGATTAAATCCATTGTACAAATGTTTTATTGTTTGGATTAAATGTATATTTCATTGTTTGCTTTCGGTTGTGAAATTCTATTGATTACAAGAGAGGAACTATTTATTTTGAGATATTAATAGTGTTGCTCTTTTTGATATCTGGAACTCACTGATCCTAAGGCTCTGTGCGAAGTCAAGTCAAATAGATATACCTAAGTATAATTAGTCTCTTAAAAGCAAAACGGACGAAATCTTGAAATACCACATTCAGTTATATAAAAGACTTTCAGAGAGAGAGAGAGAGAGAGGAGAGAGAGAGAGAGAGAGAGAGAGAGAGAGAGAGAAATAAAGCTAAGTATAATTCCAACTTAATAAGCCACTGGTTCGAAGATAAAAATATGCAGATAAAATTTTTTTTTTTTTTTTTTTTTTCATGAGTGTGTCTCTTACAACATTTAATTCGGCGCCTTCCCCCTTCAAATGATGAGAGTCTCTTTGGCATAAAAACAGAGAAT
>NC_090756.1:52637428-52644928 GCF_036898095.1 Palaemon carinicauda
ACTCAGGGCTGTAATACTTCGTTCATATTATGAATTCCTCATTTCTGGATAATTACAAAATATAATGACATTAATTCACTTACAAGTAATATGTAACCTTTAGTTTTGCAACGATTATCTCAATGAAACATCGTGCGTGGAAATGTAATTAAAACCGTTGATGAGGTTTAATATTGAAGTTAATGTTTCAATTTTCTCTCTCTCTCTCTCTCTCTCTCTCTCTCTCTCTCTCTCTCTCTCTCTCTCTCTCTCTCCTGTATTATCATTATTGTTATTATTATTGATATTATTATCATTATTACTAGCTAAGCTACAAACCTAGATGGAAAAGCAAGATGTTATAAACCCAAAGGCCCCAACCAGGAAAAATAGCCCAGCTAGGAAAGGAAATAATAAAACATAGTAGGTAGTAGGTTGGCCAGGGCACCAGCCACCCGTTGAGATACTACCACTAAAGAGGTATTGGATCCTTTGACTGGCCAGACAGTAATGCATTGGATCCCTCTCTCTGGTCATTGCTTATTTTTTCTTTGCCTACACATACACAGAATAGTCTGGCCTATTCTTTACATAGTCTCGTCTTTCCTCATACACCTGACAACAATGAGATACTTATCACTTCTTCACCCAAGGGGTCAATCACTGCACTGAAATTGTTCAGTGTACTTTCCTCTTGGTAAGGATAGAAGAGACTTTAGCTATGGTAAGCAGCTCTTCTAGGAGAAGGACACTCCAAAATTAAACCATTGTTCTCTAGTTTTGGGTAGTGCCATAGCCTCTGTACCATGGTCTTCCACTGTCTTGGGTTAGAGTTCTCTTGCTTGAGGGTACACTCAGGCACACTATTCTATCTTATTGTTATTATTATGTTTTTCTTCCACTTGTTTTTTTGAAATGGTGTGTTGGGCAGGCTTAATAGATGGGCCATGGATGCCTGGTGGTTTATCAGGAGGTTGTCTTTTCCTTTTTCTGACTCTTTTTCTTCTCAAAACCATCCTTACTGTCCTCCCTTCAGTTGAAGTGGCTATCCTAGAGGGTATTCAGCCTTACATGGTGTATCGGCTCCTCCATGTTGACCAGTTTTTCCGACTTTTTACTATAGTCTATGGGTATCATCAATCACTTTATTTATAATTCTGTACATATTGTTTTTGTTATAATTGTTGTTAATCCAGTTTTTAAGTATGATGTCTCTTTTTTTTATTTCTATTAATTCTTATGCTGTATGAAGACATTGAGCGAAATTCGGGACCAGTACGTCCTAGATTTCGTCAATGTCGTCTTCTGTATTGCAATATTCGTGGTCTTCATGCAAATATCCAAGACCTTATAGTTTCGTCCAGACAGTATTATATTCTTTTGTGCTCAGAAACTTAGGTTTCTAATATGAGGTACTCATCTGAGCTCCTTATAAGGGGTTTTAAGAAGCCAATAATGTTGAAAGGTGATGCCATCCCTAGGGCCAGGGGAATGACGGTGTATATTAGGACCGAGTACCCTGCTTCTCATAAGTCCTGCTATCAATGTGGATGTCATGAGATTAAGGTAATAAAAGTTTGTGGCAGGCATAACAACTTTTATTTATGTTCGATCTACCGGAATCCATTATGGCTAAGGTACAAGAAGATGTTAGAAAGGCTTCTTTTGTCTTTGTTGGTGATTTTAATGCTCACCATAGGAAGTGGTTAAATTCCATCTTTCCTACCGATCTCCATGGCTTAAGAGCTTTAGACTTTGCCTCTGAATCAGGCTGTGAGCAAATCTTAAATGAAGCTACTCACAGGTCTGGTAATTGCTTGGACCTTGTATACATTGACTCCCCTGGCGTTATAACTAGTAAGTTTGGTTCTCCAGTCGGGACATCTGATCATGCCTATATTTCATTATTAGTGAAGACTGAGCAGCCTGTCTCTGATATATCATATTCTTGTAAAATTTATATGAAATCCCAAGCAGACAGGAATGGGATTTTGCATGATCTTTTGTGCTTGAATTAGTCACAATTATATAATAGTGTAGATCCTGCTGTCCCTTTGAATGAGAATCTAGTCAACATAATCGATAGGCGTATCCCTTCTCGTGTGCTAAAGTACCGAGTGTAAGACAAACCGTGGTTCATTGATGATTGTAGACGTGCTTATTTGGATAAGCGGGAGGCCTATCACCTTTGGAAAGGTAACAGATCAGATATGACCTGGAACAAATATACTCAGCTTCGAGCTTTTGCTCAGAGAGTTTATGCCTCAACTGAAAAGGAGTACAATTTAACCATAAAAGAAACCCTTTCTGGTACAACTCAAGAACATACATGGTGGTCTACTCTTAAGTCTGCACTCTTTGGTGGAGATGCAACAGTTCCTCCTTTACTTAAACATGATGGCTCAGTCACTCACTGTCCAAAGGAAAAGGGAACACTTTTGGCTGATGTTTTTGACAGTAAACAGAGCAATGAAAAACTTGAACTTCCTCATTCCTGTTTTCCTGAGGCGAAACTAACTAGTTTAGCTTTCCGATCTCGTGATATTAAAGCTCTGTTGATGGACCTTGATGGTTAAGCTGGTATAGACCCAAGTGGTATTTTTCCTTTGTTTTTTATAAAGACAGCATATTTCTTAGCTCCAAAGTTATCTGCTATTTTGCGCAAGTTAGCAAGAAGAGGAGCTTTTAGCACTTGTTGGAGAATTGGTAATGTTACTCCTCTATGTAAATGTGTTTGTGGTAGCTCATGTCCCACTGATTACCGCCTAATTTCCATAACTCCCATATTATCTATATTTTTGAACGTCTTCTGGCAAAACGTCTTAATAGGTTTGCTAAAGGTAATTATCTACTCCCTAGTTTGCAATTTGGTTTTCGTAAAGGCCTTGGAGCATATGATGCCCTTCTTACAATCTCCAATGCTGTACAGAAGTCCCTTGATTGTGGTCAGGAAGTGCGTATGATTGGCCTTGATTTTAGTGCGTCCTTTGACCGTGTAAATCATGAGGCCCTTGTTTTCAAACTGAAAACAGTTGGGAGTGGGTGGGTCGTTTCTTAGTGTTATTATTGATTTTTTAAGTAATAGATCTCAAAGAATTGTTGTTGACGGGCACCATAGTGAGTATAGGAATGTAATATCCGGTGTTTCACAGGGTAGTGTTCTTGGCCCATTACTTTTCATACTATATACACATGACATGTGGTTTGGCCTAAAAAACAAGCTTGTTGCATATGCAGATGATGCTACTCTCTTTGCATCAATTCCATCCCCTGAATGTAGATCTGGGGTTGGTGAATCCCTTAATAGAGATTTAGCTAAAATTAGTGCATGGTGCAAATTATTGGGTATGAAGTTGAATCCTAACAAAACTCAAAATATGGTTGTAAGTAGGTCAAGGACGGTGGCTCCTCAACATCCGGATCTCAGTGTTGATAATGTTTCTTTAAATTTGTATGATTCTTTCAAGATTTTAGGTGTGATTCTTGACAGCAAATTTACTTTCGAGAAACATTTAAGGTCTGTGTCTTGTTCAATTGCACAAAAAATTGGCCTATTGAGAAAGTCTTTTAAGATTTTCGGTGATCAGTCTATTCTGAAGAAGTGTTTTAATTCTTTCATTCTACCTTGTTTTGAGTATTGTTATCCTGTCTGGTCTTCAGCTGCTGATTCTCATCTTAATTTGTTGGACAGAAACTTACGGTCTATTAAATTTCTTATTCCTGATCTAGATATTAATCTCTGTCACCGTCATTCAATTAATTCATTATACATGTTGCATAAGATTTTTCATAACTGTGACCATCCTTTACATTTAGATCTCTCTGGACAATTCTCTCCTGTTCATAATACTAGGCAAGCAGTTAATTCTAATAGCCAGGCCTTCTCCATCCTGAGGCTCAATACTACACAGTACTCCAGAAGTTTTATTCCAGCTGTTACCAAGTTGTGGAATGATCTTCCTAATAGGGTAGTTGAATCAGTAGAACTTCAAAAGCTCAAAGTTGAAGCAAATGCTTTTTTGTTGACCAGGCGGACATGAGTCTTTTTATAGTTTATATATGACATAGGCTATCTGTTTTGACGTTGTTGCCATTTTTAGAATGATTTATCGTTAATTTGTTCTCTTCATTCATTTATTTCCTTTTGAGCAGAAAAAATGACTTAGGACAAACGATCGTGTTATAAAAAAAATATTTATTTGTAATACAGAAACTAACATCTGTATATTTTAAATAATCTCGACAAATCTATTATATATAGTTGGTTGTCAGTTGATGTTAGTTCACTTGGAGTAGCGATTGCTTTTGGTAAAGCAAACCTAGAAGCATTGGCAGATGTACTCCTGTCCCAAGCTTTCCACTCCACCTTGAGCCAGACCTAAAAGATAGGTAATTCTTTAATCACCCAATTCAAATTGAAAACCAGAATTTGTATAGAATTGTTTAAATGAAAATATGAAAATAATTTTTGACCACCCAATTCAAATTGAAAACCAGAATTTGTATAGAATTGTTTAAATGAAAATATGAAAATAATTTTTGACTACAGTAAAATTGTTTACAATATATAAAGGTAAATCAAAAAGTTAAATTCACCTCCAAAACTAATATCAATTTAATATTAAATTTTAAAATTGCAAATCAAAAGTCAACAATTTCAATCATATTTTTACCTAATTAACAAATTAAATATATGTTAAAAGGCCGAATTTCAGTAAACAAGCAATTTAAGGTCGACAATTGATAATTTTAATTAGAGTAGCCTATAAACAAACCTAGTTTCAAGAGCAATTTTCAATTATTGAGTTCAAGGCTTTATATATTTTTTGACTTGAGGATGATAAAAGTCACCAAGAAATGCCACTACTATTGTGCCAATCAATACAATGAACCACCTTATAATGACTTCATAGGATGAAAAGGAGCATGGGATGATAATTCCATAGCCTTTGCTGCTGGTCGCCTCCACATTCATCAGACGAGGTGTAGAGTTAATTTAGTTCTTCATGGTATTCGTAGCGCTAAACACAATGAGTCCCATCGTCGTAGATTCTTAAAGAAAATGTCCAGCACTACGACGAAGAATAGAACCGATAAAATATCCCAAGGTAAGGTGAGGTGAACGAGAGTAATCACTTCTTGACGGTTGGTGTTGGACTGCTTTTCTCT
The DNA here is from genome assembly GCF_036898095.1 of Palaemon carinicauda. Classification (NCBI taxonomy): domain Eukaryota; kingdom Metazoa; phylum Arthropoda; class Malacostraca; order Decapoda; family Palaemonidae; genus Palaemon; species Palaemon carinicauda. Next base: position 52,642,577 of record NC_090756.1, read on the forward strand.
TCCAATAGTGACTTCGAGGTTACTTCGTAGAGTTGTTTGGCTAGGAATATTCAGAAAATTAGGTCGTTAGTAGTTATCTTTAACTCCTATTTACTTTGGTTTGTACAACGAAGGCTGAGGTCAGTAAATTGGCAAAATTTTATTCACAGTGATATAGGAAAAATAAAGCCTCAAACATTAATTGAGCAAACCAGAATTACATTAGAATAAACAAATTGAAAGAAACAAATTCAAAGAAATTCTGAAGTAAACTACGGAGATAATTACCAATTCCAAGGAATGTTTCTCCAGGTAAGGTAATTACCGATTATAAAGAAAATTTCTCAATCACCCAAAATATCCATAAACTTTTAACAAAATATTTAGGAATATATATTTAGATATATATTTTTTATACACCTTTCCTCACTGGGCTATTTTTCCCTATTGGGGGCCTTGGGCTTATAGCACCTTGCTTTTCCAACTAGGCTTGTAGCTTGGATAGTAATAATAATAATAATGATAATAATAATAATAATAATAATAAAGTTCCCCACCTAACCTAACTTAGATGCCATGTACAGTAGGCGCCAAAACTGATGCAACAAATTGCAAAATTCTTCTTGACAAATTAATTTTGTCTAGCTATTGTACATCTGCTAACCTCTGGATGCAGTATCCTCGTTAGTGTTCCACTTTATTACTTGACTGTTTGAGTTTGTTTATCAATCAAATTCCAATAGTCCAAGTTATGGTCCAGGAAATTATTAACCAATATAACTATTTTACAAGGGTGAAATTGTTTTTCTGTAAAAAAATGTCATTTTAGCCAAAAACAAAGGTTGAAAGAGCTGTTCTATTTCTCGATTTTTGGATAAGATTTTTATTTAGGGAAAATGCGGCTGAGAAACATTGTATCATAACAAGAGTATCGAGAAGGTTTCGAGTTCTCAACCATTACCACTCTCTCTCTCTCTCTCTCTCTCTCTCTCTCTCTCTCTCTCTCTCTCTCTCTCTCTCTCTCTCTCTCTCTCTCTCTCTCTCTCTTAATTTTCCTAACAAAATAGATTCCACTTTCAAAGAAATTACATTTTGCAACTTCAATGGATGTTGGAATATCCCAGCTTTGTAGAATTCTACTCTGGACGGAAACTTTTTATAACACGAACGTAAAATCTGAAAAGACTTTTAAAGACATTTTGAAACCATTTTTTTGTAGAATTTAAAGAAGTAAAAAAGCCGAAGAAGTACTCCGCTTTTGCCCTTTACTAGAGTGGCTCTAAACATTTGAAAATATGAAGACATAATGGAGAGTCAAGTTTTTTTTTTTCAAATACAAAATATCTATTGTGTGATGTGTATTCAGAGACCAAATTGTTAAGCTTGGAAGTCATACCTTGTCCATCAATCATACCTACTCTCTTGCTCTTTTACGTTTAACGCTCTTATACATATATATATATATATATATATATATATATATATATATATATATATATATATATATATATATATATATATATATATATATATATATATATATACTGTATATATGCATATATATAAAAATATATATATATAAAATATATATATATATATATATATATATATATATATATATATATATATATATATATATATATATATATAAACATGTATATATATATATATATATATATATATATATATATATATATATATATATATATATATATATATATATATATATATATATATATATATATATGACCCGTTACTATTCCACTACAGAACAAATGCATAAGACACATTTTTAGGGTCTTTTCTGTACCAGACCACACCAGTAAACTTTCCTAGTTTTTCAATCCATCGTTTTCTACTCCTTCCGCTGATTCTTATATAACATCTTTTCCCGTTCTGTTAATGACAATGTTCATCTATTACCTATCATTCTCACTAAACGTCCTGCCTATGCGCATTTTTTTTTTACGTGTTAGAATATCATCGTCTTTAGTTTCTTCTCGTATCCTTGTTGCTATTTATCTGTGTTTTAGTTTTACTCGAATAATTATTCTTTCCTCTGCTCTCTGAATTGTAACTAGATTATGTTCTAAGGCTTTAGTAAGGCTCCAAGTGTCTGATGTGTAAGACGATACTGGTATGGCCATCTCATTAAATACTTTTCTTTTTAGAGAAAGTACAATTTTACTTTTCATAATATCTTTTGGTTTACCAAAGACTCTCCATCCCATGCTTTTCCTTCTTTTAATTTTGGTCTCGTGTCCTGGGTATTCACCTATTGTATAGATTCAGTATATACAAGGGGGAGAGAGAGAGAGAGAGAGAGAGAGAGAGAGAGAGAGAGAGAGAGAGAGAGAGAGAGAGAGAGAGAGA
>NC_090756.1:52649928-52654928 GCF_036898095.1 Palaemon carinicauda
ATATAGCAGAGTTTTTTGTATCGTTTGAGAGGATTGCTGCAAGGTTGGAGTGGCCCCAAGAGTATTGGACCACTCTTATACAAAGTAAATTGGTTGGAAGAGCTCAGAGGGTATATGTAACGCTGGAGGAGGATCTATCAGCAGATTATGAGAGTGTGAAGGCTATTGTCTTGAAGGCCTATGAGTTAGTCCCTGAAGCTTATAGGCAACGCTTTCGGAACTTAGAAAAATGTAGGGAACAAACTTATGTTGAATTTGCCAGGGAGAAGGAACAGTATGCTAGTGATTGGTTCAAGTCCAAGGAGGTGGGAGATTTTGAGAGATTGAAGGAGTTAATGTTGGTGGAGGAGTTTAAAAGGTGTGTCCCGGATAAACTGAAGGTCCACCTCGAAGAGTTAAAACTCGAGACTGTTCAGGAGGTAGCCATCGCTAGTGACGAATATTGCTTGTCTCATAAGAGTGAGTTAGGGGGAGTAACGACAAAGGTGAATTCTGGTTGGGTTAAGATGGGTAGGAATAATAATGCTAATCCTAATAATAATGCTAAGGTGTTTAGTAGAAATAATCAGGGAAGTAATAATAATCAGGGTAACGCTACTAATAATTTTTCTCCTAACAGAAGCAATAGGCCAAATATATATAATCCAGAGAAATTGAAAACATTGACGTGCTTCTTTTGCAATAAGAAGGGGCACGTAAAGAGTATGTGTTATGCGTTTAAAAAATCTCAAAATGCTAATGTTAGGCCAGTGATGGGTGTGGAAGAGAGAGAGAGAGAACCTACCCCAACAACATCCGCTGATCAATGACTACCTGGTTGTTTTGACAGATATTTGTCTTTCGGTAGTGTCTCCTTCGCCAATTCGTCCGAGAAAAGACGAGTGCGTATTTTGCGTGATACCGGTGCAGCTCAGTCTTTGATTCTAAGGGAGGCATTACCTTGTAATTTTGTACCCAAAAGTGGGGAATTTGTGTTATTGGCTGGTTTTCCTGATTCTGTAAAGTCATATGCTATTGAAAATTTTAATTTAATATGCCCTTCCTTTGCAGGGAATTTGAAATTGGCCATAGTTGATAAATTCCCGGTTAAGGAGGTTGATGTTGTGTTAGGGAATGATGTGGCTATGAAGAATAATAATTGTCCGATATTGATAAACCCTGATAGTGAAGTAGCAGCAGTTACTCGTTCTAGTGCTAGAATTGTTGACGCTGCAGAGTCAACAATTGATGTAGATTTAAGTAGTTTAGATCGTAGTGATAGCCTAGCTGTAGATCTTGGAATGTTAACAGACAAGTTAAATTGGACCACTGAAGAGCTAATCAAAGCCCAGAAAAAGGAGTTTCGGGAACTCCCTATCGAGTCAGGGGAGGTGTCTGATATGACTGGTCCCAAATTTAAGATATTTAATAATATTTTATATAGGTTGAGTAGGCCCATTGGGGTGGATAATGTTGATTATGAAATTGTGAAACAGATAATGGTTCCTTTTGGTTACAGGAAGGAGTTAATGTCATTGGCGCACGAAAGTGGTCTGGCCGGCCATTTTGGAATTCATAAAACTTCTTGCAAATTGTTAGGGAATTATTATTGGCCGAAGTTGAAGGCAGATGTAAAGAAGTTTGTCAATAGTTGTGATGTGTGCCAGAGGGTCGGTAAACCCAATCAGCGGATTCCGAAATCGCCTCTATGTCCTCTTCCTGTAGTTTCCGAACCTTTTAAGGAAGTCATTATTGATGTGGTTGGACCATTACCGAAGACGCGTAGTGGTAATGAGTATATTTTGACAATCATGGATAGGATGTCTCGATATCCCGAGGCAATACCACTACGTACAATAAAAAGTGTTAAAATTGTAGATGTACTAATTGACTTTTTTACCAGGTTTGGGATGCCTAAGATTATTCAATCGGATTGTGGTTCTAATTTTGTTAGCAGGTATTTCAGAGATAAAATGGCTGAGTTAAATATAAAAAATGTGACCTCTTCTCCATATCATCCGGAAAGCCAGGGAGCTCTGGAGAGATTTCATCAGACCCTGAAATCCATGGTAAAGAAATATTGTTTGATTAATGGTTCTGAATGGGATAAGGAATTACCTTATTTGTTGTTCGCTTTTCGTTCTGTCCCAAGTCAGTCTTTAGGTTTTTCGCCTTTCAGCCTTCTGTTTGGCCATTGTGTTCGAGGTCCTTTTGATGTGGTTCGTGAGTCTTGGGAGGGAGACGTCCCTGAGGTTAATTTATTGGATTATGTGTCTAATCTAGGCGATAAATTAACCAAGGCTTGGAAATTTGCGGGTGAAAACTTATTATGTAGCCAAAAAAGAATGAAGTTTTTCTTTGATAGGAGGTCCAAGGCACGCGACTTTGCGGTAGGCGATAAAGTATTGGTTTTGTTACCCTTCCCAGGGAATCCATTGAAAGCTTCTTTTTCAGGTCCTTGGAAAATTTTGAAAAAAGTAAGTGAAGTTAACTATTTAGTGGAGACACCTCAAAGAAGGAAACCTTTTCAACTGTGTCATGTAAATATGTTGAAAGCTTATATGGAACGGGAAAAAGTCATTCCTGTGGCAACTATTGGGAACACGGTAGATTCTGAGAACAATAACCATTTTTCTTTTTCAGAGGGGGAGGGTATTGATGATAATTGTTTTGATGGATGTGAATGGCGGTCGGATAATAGAAAGTCTTTGGAAAAATTTTCGGGAGTAATTTCACATTTAGGTAAGGAAGAACAAAGGTCTTTGAAAAATTTAGTATCTAATTATAAAGAATTATTTTCGGATGTACCGGGTAGGACTTCGGTCCTTGAACATGATGTAGAGGTAGGTAGCGCCACTCCTGTGAAACAATCTCCTTACAGGTTGAATCCCTTCAAAAATAAGGTTGTAGCAAAGGAAGTGGATTATATGCTAAAACATGACCTAATTGAACCTAGTCAAAGTCCTTGGTCATCACCTGTTGTATTGGTAAAGAAATCCGACGGTGATTTCAGGTTATGTTTTGATTACCGTAAGTTGAATGAGTTGTCTAAATCTGATTGTTATCCATTACCTCGAATTGAGGATTGTATTGATCGAATGGGGAAGGCCAAATACATTAGCAAATTCGATTTGTTGAAAGGTTATTGGCAAGTTCCTCTTTCAAAGTGGGCAAGGGCCCTGTCTGCTTTTGTAACACCACAGGGATTGTTTCAATGTAAAGTTATGCCGTTTGGTATGAAGAACGCGGCTGCTACCTTTCAGAGGTTAATGAATACTTTAGTCCATGGTTTAGAAGGATGTGTTGTGTATATTGATGATATTGTTATTTATAGCGATGATTGGGAAACCCATTTAAAACGTATTAGGGCACTATTTGAGGTGTTGAAAAAGGCAAATTTGGTATTTAATTTAAAGAAAAGCGATTTCGCAAAGGCGAAGGTGGTATATTTGGGTCATGAGGTTGGTAATGGTAAAGTTGCTCCTAAGCAGGCCAATATCGAAAGTATTGAAAATATGGTAGTCCCTAAATGTAGGAGGGATGTCCGAAGATTCCTTGGTTTGAGTGGGTACTACCGAAGGTTTGTTAGGAATTTTTCGGATATAGCCGATCCGTTAACAAATCTCTTGAGAAAGAATGTAGCATTTGTCTGGACGAATGAAACTCAAAGGGCTTTTGATAATTTAAAAAGAGTTTTAATTAATTTCCGTCTTGAGAGCTCCTGATTTTGACCTTCCTTTTTCTCTTGCCACGGATGCAAGTGACGTTGGTGTAGGAGCGGTGTTGTTGCAGAATGACGAGCAGGGAGTTTCTCATCCTGTCGCATTCTTTTCAAAAAAATTGTCCTCCGCCCAACTTAGGTATTCAACTGTGGAGAAAGAAACACTTGCGTTAATATTCGCTATTAATCATTTTCAGGTTTATCTCTCCTCCTCAGATACACCTATTAAGGTCTTGACAGACCATAATCCCCTGACCTTCATCAGCAGATACAAAAATAAAAATCAACGATTGATGAGGTGGAGTCTCATGCTGCAAGAATGGAATTTAGAATTTTCCCACATCCCAGGAAAAGAAAATATTGTTGCCGATTTTCTCTCTCGCAGCGTTGAATATTAGTTGATTGACAGAGGGCTATGCAGTTATTAAAGGTAGTATCTGTATCGTTCTAATTATGGTGTGTGTGCTGTTGAGGTGGGCACGTAGTGAGTAGAAGTAAATGTATATTTAAGATTTATTAATCATGGTTTGTTTACAGAAGACTATAATGTTCTGGGTATATTATATGGGATCTTTAAGGTTAAAAGGTGAGGGTGATCACTGGTACTTTCTAATGATTGATTAATTAGATGGGTCATGGGCTCACGGGTCTGTAGCACAACAGCCGTTTTTTAGGCGCTACAGGCTGGTGTATGAGTGGTACCCTAGACTGAGTTAAGGTTAATCTACTAAGGTTTAGAGGTGTCAGGTACGATAAGGTTTATAATAAGCTAAGAAAAGAGATAGGCACTAATCTGGTATTCTGTATTTTCAGGCTAATAATTACGCTTCATCGAGTTTGTTTGTTTGTTTGCGCAGGGGAGTCTTGTGGTGGTCTTCTCTGTGTCGTTCGGTGTGTGTGTATGTATTGGACACTATGGTGATAAGTGTGATATATAACACTGAAATAGACAGTGGTTTTTGTGATCAACATTTATTGATAGTGAGTGATGTGTATCCCTGAAAATGAACAGTGTATCGAGTGTGGAAAAGGTTATAGCTTTTGGACTATATATACAGAATCCGGTTGTTAGTGCAATGACTCTTAATTAAGTTTATTAACGATATGAGTGATGTGAAATTTTTAGGTTGGGTACCTATTTATCAGATGGTGATGTTTTGGTTTTCTGGTTTTGGAAAGTTTACTTGTGATTAATTTAGGTTTAAGATTTTTTTAGTATTGGTTATATATTTTTTTTAGTATTGGTTATATATGGCTATCCTTGTGAGCTGCAAACCTTGGTACTTGCCCCCCTCTTTCC
>NC_090756.1:52664928-52692428 GCF_036898095.1 Palaemon carinicauda
TGTTAATAATTCAATTTATTCCCCTTTCCAGAGAACGTGGTTGCTGTGCTGGAGTTTCATCCACGGTCCACCAAACTCCATTCAAAGCTCCTCGTGGCTTAAATTAAAGTAGTTATCTGCTGTGCTCCCCTTTCATTTATTTCTATTTAAATATTATTGTAAAGACATATATTTGTCAGTATTCCTTGGATTATTGCTAACTGGCGACCTTTTCCTATTGTTATTTTTTTGTTATGGCCCTTGAGTCCCTTAAGCAAGGCCGGACTCGAACCAGTGGCCCGTTACATTATTGGTGACCAAATGCCAGGATTTGCTAAGACAGTAATTTCAAATTAATGTTATTAAAGTAAAATTCACCCCTTTTTCTGTCTTTAGCGACTTGACAAACCTCAATTTCCTTTCAAGTAAATTATATTATCACTGGAGTTGGAACCGTGGAAGAAAACAGCAAAAGCATTCTCTTTTCATTGTTAAAGTTTTGTGTCTATTAGTGCGTGTGTTTGCACCGCAAACCCCTTCGTTTTAAAACCACACATGGTAGAATTTAGACCTATTGTTTAGCAATATAGCCAACTGCGTGAGAAGATTGTTTATTATCACAGTGGTTGAAATTTCCCATTTATTAAATATATTGTGCATTACGTGAATGTGTTATATTGTGTATAAAAAAATAAGTGATGTGAGACTTACGATATTTTAGAAAAAAAAAAAAAAAAAAAAAAAAAAAAAAAAAAAAAAAAAAAAAAAAAAAAAAAAAAAAAAAAAAAACGTCACAGGCTGAGCACGTGTTCATTTCAAACCGTGGCCAACCTGATATAACTCAGCCCACCGCCGTGTTTTCGAACGAAGCCAAGGTTTATTCCTTATTGTCTGTTATTATTATCTTTGTTATTTGTTTACGAAATTCTACTTAACAAAAGCGCAAACCGAGATTTCAGCAAAATTATTGTACATTGGTAAGTGACTCACGCACATATCAGTCATTTTTGTGGGTGAAATATTTTATCATTTATCTTTAATGCTAGGATACAGGCTAGTCTCATACCGAAACTTTTGGCTTACGATTCACGTAAATGTTTTAGTAACGGTAAGAATACGTGGCGTTCCTTATTTCGATTTTTCTATTGACAGTAAGGGTATTTAATTTAATTTTATTACTTTTCGTGGGCTATAATTTTATGTACATTTTTGAAAGGGATAAATTTTTTCATTTATATATATTGTGCAGTGACTGATTGTTTATTTTTGTGTTAAAACTAAGTGAAGTGAAATTTACGAATTTTTGGAAAAACCGTGGTACACTAAAACAGGTGTTAATTTCCAGTGAGGCATAATTCTGTAGGGTAACGGTAAGAACACGTGGCATTTAATATATCAATTTTTCCTTTTGACAGTTAGGGTATGTAATTTAATTTTATTACTTTCTCGTGGGATATTATTTTTATGTACATTTTTGAAAGGGATAATTTTCGTAAGATTGTGTAATATTGTTAACCTAAAGAAAAAAGGATTTATGATATCACATTCAATTTGATTTTTTCAGTCAGGGCATAGGATCATTTAGATAAAATATTTGGGATTGCAATTTCTTGAATTCATTTTTTTTTTACTAAAGGGAAAGTATGTAAAGGGGTTGATGTTCTTAACGAAGCATTAAGCAATCTCCGTGACATTGTTTTATTTAATTTGTTGTACTTTAAGTATAAATACAAACTTTGCTGTAAAGTCACAGAGGTGCAAGTGGTGGTGTTGCAAGAACGCACCCACACATTTTTACAAATCCATTTTTTCTTATGACTAGAAGAGAGTCACATATCGTGGAGATTCCATTTTTTTCCTTATGACTGGCATAGGAGGGTCCCACATCGTGGAGATTACATTTTTTTTTCCTTAAGACTAGCATAAAGGGTCTTTCATTGTTGTGATTCCATTCATTTATGACTAGCATAGAGGGTCATCCATTGTTGTGATTCCATTTCATTTATGACTAGCATAAAGGGTCATTCATTGTTGTGATTCCATTTACTTATGACTAGCATAGAGGGTCATTCATTGTTGTGATTCCATTTATTCATGACTAGCATAGAGGGTCATTCATTGTTGTGATTCCATTTACTTATGACTAGCATAAAGGGTCTTTCATTGTTGTGATTCCATTCATTTATGACTAGTATAGAGGGTCATCCATTGTTGTGATTCCATTTCATTTATGACTAGCATAAAGGGTCATTCATTGTTGTGATTCCATTTACTTATGACTAGCATAGAGGGTCATTCATTGTTGTGATTCCATTTATTTATGACTAGCATAGAGGGTCATTCATTGTTGTGATTCCATTTACTTATGACTAGCATAAAGGGTCTTTCATTGTTGTGATTCCATTCATTTATGACTAACATAGAGGGTCATTCATTGTTGTGATTCCATTTATTTATGACTAGCATAGAGATTCACCCATTGTTGTGAAACCATTTTTTTAAGACTAGCATAGAGATTCACCCATTGCTGTGATTCCATTTTTCATGACTAGCATAGAGATTGACCCATTGTTGTGATACCATTTTTTTTTAAGACTAGCATAAACATTCACCCACTGTTGTGATTCCAATTCTTAAGACTAGCATAGAGATTCACCCATTGTTGTGATTCCATCTTTTTCCAGGACTAGCATAGAGGATCACCCATTGTTGTGATTCCATTTCTTTTTATGACTAGTATAAAGGTTCACCCATAGTTGTGATTCCTTTTTATTTTGTCCACCATAGTGTCACCCATAGTTGTGATCTCATTTTTTTTCCTGACTAGCCTAGAGGGTCACCTACTGTATAGTTGTGATTCCAGTTTATTTTGTCTAGCATAGAGGGTCACCTATAGTTGTGATTCCAGTTTTTATTGTGTAGCACAGTTGTCAAATATATCGTTACTTGTTTGAACGCATTACAACCAAACAGCCTAAGCTCACTCATTGTCGTGACCCTGGTTTTCGAGTTAGGCTCCTGTTCAATTACTTGCAAGGCTTGCTACTCGGTGATAGTTCTTTCTTGAGACGCATTTTTACAGCCATTGTGCATTTTGCCCAGCTCCATCTTCATCCTTCCTTCCATGACACTCTTGCGTAAGGCTAAGAGCGTCTTTCCCCTCCGTGTAATTTCTTACACGGTCAACATCGTACCTTGTGCTGTTGAGTTTCTTCTTGTCGCTGTCTCCACAAGAACTTAGGAAAATGACTTCTGCTGAAATCAGTGTGTTTGTGGAGTTGGCAGAAAGACAAGGCTATGAGGGAGAAGCATTGCGAAGGTATGTGCGGGAGCTCATGAATGAAGACAAAGCCCGGAGAAGAACAGAGCAAGAAAGGATGCGGTATGAAAGAGAGAGAGAGCACATTAATTAAGAATGCAGGAGATGGACACCCGATTGGCACAACTCAATCACTTGCCACCTCAACCCGATGTTGCCAAAGTCCAGCAGGACAATCGCAGAAGGACCCACTTCATTGAAGGGTTCACCAAGGAACTCCCTACAGTGGAACTGAAGGTGACCACGTCCCACCTAAGCAAGAAGTGCGGACTGGGGGCAGTGAGTGATCTCGCACATGAGGGCTACAACTCAAGCTTGGGTCAAAAGCCCGTGAAGGGTGTACAATGAGTGCCCCTCAGGTGCATGAAGGCTGCCAAGCCGGAGCCTAAAACTGTGAGGACGCAACCTGCACGGGAAGACGACTGGCTAGGTACCATTGACCTGGGTGAGGTAGTTTGGCTAAGGGAGGAGGCCCAAAAGTCTCCCCCTTCCAGCAATAAGTTTAAGCCCCGTACCCGAGAGTGCTCCCCAGCTAAAGCAATGATGCTTTCCACCAGACCAGAGGTCTCAGAGGAGGACCAAGAGACCATCAGGAGCCAGGCACAGCTCAGCAGATTCCAGCTGATGGGTGAGATGGTGATAAACCACAGGGCACCCACCTAATTGTTCGAGGTGGAAATAAATAACCCCTCTAAGGCTGAGATCCTGCTAAGGGATGAGGTGCCCCTTAAGATAGCCCGAGGTTCTCACGATCCTGTTAAGGTCTCGTGCCGGCAAGTAGTTGTCTCCTGTAATCTCCGCTTGTTGATGCTAGGCGTGGCCCGAGAGACTGGGAGGACACTTTCGGGTAACAGGTCCTACCCAGCTGATCCAGCATCAATTCTGGCTGGGCTTGCACGAGATTGTTAAGGCTTACTTAGCATCCTACCATTCTTGCCCAGTCTTCGGTAACTATAAGCATATAGTATCGAGGGCCTAGCTCCAACTCATCCCTTCCATTAGTGTCACAGAACTGACACAATTCTTTTATTGGCATGGCTTCCTAGCCAAATTTCAGAAGGATGAAGGTTCCCACTTCATGGCAGAGGAGTCACGACCTCTGACCATACTCATAATTCATTTTTGGCTTCACCAGGTGCAAGCAGGAATTCCCGACTGTGGGGTTTACTTGAATTTCTTCCAGAAATGGGATAAACTCCAAACTCAAGAGAGCGAGCTCTCAGGCATGGGCTCATCTCTTGAGCATCTTGGATCCTATTGTAGGGACCAAAAGTTCCCACTGACATTTGTAAAGGACCAAAATCCTCTAACCTACTTGACTAAGCTGCGTAATTGGAATGAAGGGCTCATGAGGTGGGGCATAGACCTCCAGAACTACAACAGGAAGGTCAAGCACCTAAAAAACTCAGGTGAGAGAGATGTGTTCTCCCGGCATTAGTGCCCAATACACAGTGCCATGACCATAGCGTAGCCATAGTCAGTAGGTTAATTTAGGTTGTATGGAAAAATTTCAATTGGCCTTGGTGCCTCCCCTGGTAAATAAACTTGAGGAGCCATCTTGGCATCATTATTTGCATTTAATTTATTTTTATGTATTTATTTTATCTTTTTTTGCATAAATGCCAATTTTCTTTAATTTTATGCCTACCACTGCACTAGGTCACTTAGATTTAACCATTTTTTACATTTTAATTTTCAATATGGCATTTTTTAATATTTCAGTTACTGCCTCACAGCCAGCATACTTATTTCTACGTGGCACTTAAAGTTAATTTACTATCAAAATAACGTAAAATGATGACCCTAGTTGCAGCTTAGATATTCATCCATTATTGTGGAGAGACTCACTGAGGAAGGAATCATTAAGGCTAGTGGCTTCAGACCTTGCTTGCAGAGTTCTTGTCCTGTTTTAGGACAAAATCTCTGCTAAAACGGGGGGCTGTTAGTAATGGCGGTCATTACGCCACCTTTTTCCAAATAACAAAAGACCCCGCCAGCAAGCATGAGTCGAAATGCCACGAGTTTTGGGACCCTACCCAGAGTCTCGCCCCCCCCCCCCCTCCAACCATCCTATACCAGTCTACTCCCCCTGAGATCTCATTTTCAGCAACCTTCTACGAGTCACGTGACAACATCGAGGTCCCAGGAGAAGGAGGGAGGCGAGCTGTGAAGGATGTGGGGACACGTGACGAAGCCTGACCAATAGGATAGCAGTCAGGCCAATCCCCCCTACCCCCCCAATTGGGGGCCAACTGGGCTTGATCTACCCAGGGAAAACTGGGGATCCTTCCTCGTGACTCAGCCTCCTTGAGGGAACCACCAGCGCTCTTCACCCTCAAGACATCAGGGAGGTAGGACCTCTGTTTACACATCTTTCCATAAGGGAAGGAACCAGAGTCCTTTTTACTAAAGGTAAGGTGTCTGATTTTGAGATTCTCAATATCCTTACCCAACCTCCCATCCCTTCCTTATCACATCCCCTTTTTTCCTTATCCTTTAAAGAAATCCTACCCACTGAACCTTGTATCCTATCCCCTATACCCAGACCACATGTGCCGTTTAGTTCTAGTCTTAACTAATTCACCCTATGCCAGTGTTGAATACCATGTGTAACATTTAAATCCCTAAGCTTTGCATTTTCAGTTAATTTGCTTAAAGGTTTTAACCACACAACTTCATCGTGTTCCCAGCCGGTAAAAGTAAGTGCAGTGTTAATAATTCAATTTATTCCCCTTTCCAGAGAACGTGGTTGCTGTGCTGGAGTTTCATCCACGGTCCACCAAATTCCATTCGAAGCTCCTCGTGGCTTAAATTAAAGTAGTTATCTGCTGTGCTCCCCTTTCATTTATTTCTATCTAAATATTATTGTTAATACATATATTTGCCAGTATTTCTTGGATTATTGCTGACTGGCGACCTTTTCCTATTGTTATATTTTTGTTATGGCCCTTGAGCCCCTTAAGCAGGCCAGACTCGAACCAGTGGGCCATAACAATATATATATATATATATATATATATATATATATATATATATATATATATATATATATATATATATATATATATATATATATATATATATATATATATATAATATATATATATATATATATATATATATATATATATATATATATATATATATATATATATTTGTTCCTACACAGAGACTTACCTCGAAACACTTTCTTAGGAATTTACTGGAACCTCCTCTCAAACGACCAGAGTTTTGTGTAGTTTACCCTACTCCCTTTTTGTAGCAGTAGGTCTCGCGGGGAAAAATGTGCCCCGAGGGCAATGCCCAAGGTAGGTCACGCGTTAGCCCGGTCGGATCTCCAGTAAGTTTTCTGGTCGTGTCATGTTATCACACGTCACTCCTTAATTCTCTGTGTGACCCCCTTTGTGTTCATCACCACGTCGTTACCACATGGACTTTACTTTCTTTACGAGTGATTAGTGCTATTGATGTGTGCTTTCACTTTCGTTCTTCCGTGCTTTTATTAACGTTTTAGTGCTTTCTTTCCTTTGTGCTTGTGTCTAACAAGCTTTGTGTTGTGCTATGGAGCATGATCGCCGTTGTCCTGGGCCTAGAGCCGGGAAATCATGTGGGGCTTTCTTGTCGAAGCCCAATGTGGATCCCCATTCTTTGTGTACCTCGTGTAGAGGTAAAGCGTGTTCGCCTTTGAACACGTGTCCGGGATGTGATGGCTGGAGCGAGGTCCAAGGGGTGAATTTGGAACAAAGAAGAAGGCTATGAAGCGTTCTCCAAGGAAAACAGGTTTGTCTTCCCCTGCGACGTCTGCGGCCGTGGGATCATGTAAGGTTCCTTCTTCTTCCCCTACCCAGAGTAGGGGACGAGGTAAGTCGTTGAAATGGAAAAAGTTGGTGCCTCTTCCCCAGCGGATGATGTTGCAGGTGATTCTACTATGATCATGGCGGATCAGGCACCTGTAAGTGGGTTTAGTGGGGATCCGAGGGACGTTGCTCTCGCACGTGGGGAGCGTGTCTCGGTGGAGGACCCCATGGGGAATAATAGTGTGCCTTTTTCGTCGCCAGATTCCTGGGTGGATGTGTCAGGTGTTTCGGCTGCGGAAGGTGCCGTCGGTAGAGAGGATTTTCCGCAAGAAGATCCGCTGGCATGGGGTGTACCAAGGACTCCGCTGAGGTGTCCGTTGGATATGGAGGAGGGCCTGAGCGAGTCCTTCCCCTTCATGGCTCATCCGTCATCGTGGGTGCCGCCTACGTCAGCAGTTCCGGAGAGTTTTCTGCAGCCTTCTACGTCCGGAGTACGACGTAGTCCAAAGAAGCCTCTGACTGGTACACAGTCGAGGTACACAGGCAAGTATGACTCGTCGGTACAAGATTCGTCTGGCTCATCGAGTGAGGAACGTCGGAGGAGATGTAGGAGGAAGAGAGATCAATCTGTGAGGAAGAACTCCCCTTAGCAGTATCCTACAGGATCTAAAGACAGGAGAGGAAGCTCTCATGCACCTCCAAGTAAGAGCAGGAGACCTAGTTCTCCGCAAGGAACATGGGTCTTCGTTCCAGACAACAAGCTGAGAGACCTGACAAAGACCTCAAGCTTGATAGCCATGTGAGCAGGAGACAGTCCTCCTAGAAGGGCCTCCAATAGCCTCGCTATGGCATCAGCCGATGAGTGGAGGACTTCGTCTTGTAGGCATAAGTCCCGACCTAGAGACACTCAATCCGCCCAGCGGAGGGAGTCGTCTCCTAGGACTGGCAGCCACGACGGGTCTCCCCATCGAGATGAGAGACGAGTGAGGGCTCCTCCGTCGAACTATTTCACGAAGGAGCCCGTTATGGCGTCACCCGATGACCTGAGGACTACGTCTTGTAGGCATAAGTCCCGACCTAGAGACATTCAATCCGTCCAGCGGAGGGAGTCGTCTCCTAGGACGGGCAGCCTCGACGGGTCTCCCCATCGAGATGAGAGGCAATTGCGGGCTCCTCCGTCGAACAATTTCACGAAGGAGCCTGTTACTTCGTCGAGGGCTTTTACGAGGACGGAGGCTTCCGTCGACAAGGATAAGAAGGACTGAGTGTCCCGTCCAAGAGGAGGTGCCCGCGATCATTCCCCCCCCCCCCCCAGACGATGAGGCTGCGCTTCCGACAAAGGACTCCGCGTATACCTTAATTAGGAGCTACAATAATTTTGTAGAGCCTATACCGCAAGAAGTGGAGGATCGGACCTCCGGATTGAACAAGTTTTTGGGGAGCACCTGTACAAAAGAAGTCCTCTCCAGCCCTTCCGGAGGTCAGAGACGTTGGGGTAGGCCAAGCCCATTTCGACAAAGTTATAGCCCACAATACTCCTAGAATGGCCTCTGCCAGCCACAGGTTGACCCTCGGAAGGATCCAACGTCCTCGTCAGATAGGAGTAAGACCGCGAAATAGTCGACTCTTCCCGACCAGTGGAGGGAGTTGCCGTTTCAGCGGGCAGCTTCGTCGAGTCCGCTCATGAGAGCGAGCGACAGGAACGGCTTCCTTCGTCGGGCAAGCCCACGGAAGCCTCGTCCCCCTCGAAGGAAGCCAACGGAGGACGGAAGGTTTCGCCTCCACGGCAGTGCCCATCCTCAGTCCACAACCTAGTGCAGAAGCGCCCGTCGGTACAGCTCATCAACCGCGGGCAGAGGACGTGGTCTGCGACACTGAGGGCGTGCCAACGGAGGACTCCGCGTATAGGACAAAGGTCCTCGCCGCCACGGCAATGCCCGTCCTAACAGAGGACTCCGCCTATAGGACTGAGGCCATCGTCACCACGGCAATGCCCGTCCTGACGGAGGACTCCGCCTATAGGACGAAGCCCCTCGCCTCCACGGCAATTCCCGTCCGGAGTAAGCTCAAAGACCTGACTACAGTCACGGGCTCTGTGGTGAGGCTCTCCATGGGCAGCCTCGACGAGTCAGGCCGTTAAGGTTTTCATCGTGCACGGATCCCTCCGTCGAACACCTCCACGGAGGAGCACGAAGACTCGACAAATGACGGAGGCGCCCGTCTCTCCAGAAGGTCTTAGCCACGGGTCCCGTTAGAGCGGAGGTGCCCGTGATGAATTTACACCCCATCGCCGGACAGAGGACGTGGATGCGGACGAGGATCTTGGAGCGCCGGAAGACTCCACTGATAAGAGGGTGATCTCCTTATAAGGAGTCACAATTGAGGAGCCACTACCTCAGGAAGAAGATGTCTGGCGATCTGGCCTTAACAAGAGTACGGAGGAGCCCGTCCAGGAGAAGTCATCTTTGGCTTTTCCAGAGGTGAGGGACGTAAAGTTGGGGCGAGCCCATATTGATCTGGTGGTCACCCGCAATAGGGACACCTCCAAGGTCACAGTTCAGCCAAACTGCTACGGGGCCTGAAATCACTAAGCAAGTATAATGTTTTAGACGGACGTCCACATGGAGCTAGCAAGCTAGAGGACGTCCTAGAAGTGTTAGGACAAGGTGCCCTATTTTTTTTTCACAATCCGGGTCCATCATGATGGAGGGGTTGTCATAGGATCTCGTGAATGACGCCTCATGATTGGAATTGTGGGCTACTACTTTTGTAGGTACCCAGATCCCGACGGACTCTTTGGACCCTACCAAACGAGAAGCCCTAAAGGAATTGGTCGGATCGGTGTGCCGTGCCCTTAAGTTTCTCATGTTCCAGGCCTTGGCATCTGCGAATTGGGTTTTGAGAATTGGACACACACTCAAAAAGGGATGCCATGGTCATCCGCACCTGCGGAACCCCTTCTTTTCACGGATGCATCAAAGGAGGGATGGGGTGCGTACTCCGAGGGAAGACAGCGAGGGCAAATGGACGGAAGAGGAGAAGTCTCTACATATCAATGTCCTGGAGATGAGAGCGGTCCAAGAAACCTGCTAACACTTCCCGAAAGATCTGAAAGGAAACTCAGTGGTTCTGATGTCAGACAACGCAACAGTGGTGGCGTATATAAAGAAGGAAGGAGGATTGAAGTCGAAGGAATTGTGCGGTCTCGCCCTACAAATCCTGAAGTGGGCGGAAAAAGAAGAAGTCATTATATCGGCAAGTCTCATTCTGGGGAAGAAGAACGTCCTAGCAGACGGCCTCAGCAGAGTGGGACAAGTAGTGGGACAGAATGGTCCCTTCACCCAGAGGTAGCAAGTTACATCATTCAGATGAGGGGATCCCCGGTAATGGATCTCTTTGCGACAAGGTTGAACGAACAACTCCCCGTATTCTGTTCTCCTGTCCAAGATCCGAAAGCAGCAATGGAGGACGTGTTTTTAACACAGGTGGGACGGTCTCGACGTCTACGCTTTTCCTCCCTTCGCCCTAATAAGACAAGTCCTCAGCAGATTGAGGACGGCAATCAACATAAAAATGACTCTGGTAGTGCCTTGATGGCCGGAGACCTAAAAAGCCTCACCAATCTCCCTCCGTGGCCTCTTCCTGACAGACTGGACCTCTTGAGGCAGCCACACTTTCAGAGGTTTCACGGAAACCCTCAATCCCTTCGTCCTCACGCCTGGAGGTTATCCAGTACCTCCTGAAAAGACAAGGATATTTGTCTAAGACAGCTAAGAGGGTGTCCCTTTACCTGAGAAAATCTTCTACGGTTGACTACCAATCTAAATGGACAATGTTCGTTAAATGGTGCAATTCTAAGAAGATAGAACCCTTAGAAGCATCAGTTCACGTTATAGCAGATTTTCTAGTTCATCTCAGGGATAAGTTGGGCATGTCGGTCCCAGCGGTTAAAGGAGTTCGAGCTGCCATTGGTCAAGTTTTTTTTCCTGAAAGGCATAGATTTAGGTTCTTCCAGACATATTTCCATGATCATCAAGGCTTTTGAGCAATCATGCCCCCCTTCTGCCCCTAGAATCCCGAGTTGGGACCTGGCAAGGGTTCTGGATATGCTCCAAAAACCACCATTCGATCCCTTAAAAGACATCGTAGACAAAAATCTCACGTTCAAGGCGGTCTTCTTGTTAGCATTAGCCTCAGCTAAGAGAGTGGGTAAGCTACATGGATTATCGTCTGAGGTGGAGCACTCTAGAAAATGGAAGGAGATAACCTTTAAGTTTGTCCCCTCCTTCGTCGCCCAGACACAGAACCCATCGGTTTGGGACCCGAGGTTTGAGAGCTTTACCATCCCAGCAATCCCAAATGAAGGCAACCAGGAAGACTTAAAATTGTGCCCCATCAGGGTAGTTAGGAAGTATCTTAAAAGAACGGCTAAGCTCCGCCCGTCTATTAAGAACCTCTTTGTTTCCTGGAGTAAAACGAAAAAGAACATCTCTAAGAATACAGTTTCGTTTTGGCTTAGACAAGTAATTATGCAAGCTACTCAAATGAGGGGCTTTCAGTACCAGTAAAACCCAGGCTCACAATGTTAGGAGTCTAAGCACCTCCCTAGCATTCAAGAAGAACATGTCGGTAGCTCAGGTCCTACGAGCAGGACCTTGGTCTAACCAGTCGACATTCACCGCTCATTACCTCAAGGACTGTACTAGGAAGTCCCTGGATGTGTTTTCGATCGGGCCTGTCATCTCAGCCCTACATCAGGTTTGATGGCTTAAGCCCCAGGCTCAATCGCGAATTCAAAAATGATCTAGACACAAGTAAGCTTACTTTTCATTTTCTCCTTATTCCCACTTCTCTCGTACTATCAGTCGTCCTTGAACTATTGCTCATGGGACAAGTCTCAAGAATCGCCAATATACATCAAGCACAACAAGGAATATTTGGAAGGGTAAGTGTTATAACACACTTAATGAGTCCCTTGTATAGTTTATCCTACTGTCCATCGGGAACTAGGTCTAGGAGGCACTCCCACCTCCTAAAGTGTAAGTTTCCTAAGAAAGTGTTTCGAGGTAAGTCCCTGTATTGGAACAAATCACAAATTTTAGTAATTTGTATTTTTCCTAACAATACTTACCGAGAAACACTTTCGGGTCATGGCCCCCCCCAACCGTAACCCAAGTTGCCTCACTGTTCTTGAGTATTGTTCCTTACTTAAAACTTACTGAAGATCCGACCGGGCTAACGCGACTCTACCTTGGGCATTGCCCTCGGGGCACGTTTTCCCTCGTGAGACCTACCGCTGGAAAATGGGAGTAGGGTAAACTACACAAAACTCTGGTCGTTTGAGAGTGGTTCCAGTAAACTCCTAAGAAAGTGTTTCTTGGTAAGTATTGTTAGGAAAAATACAAATTACTAAAAATTTGTGATATATATATATATATATATATATATATATATACTATATATATATATATATATATAATATATATATATGTATATGCACTACTTAAATTTATTTTCAGTATATATGAAAAATTTTTGATCTTGATCACGTATTTATTCAAAATTAACCTGAAACCATTGATAATAATTATTTATTTAATCTCAAAACATATGTATTTGAAACTCTTAAAATAAAATGTTTAGATAAGTACACGACAGTATTCACTTTTATTAAATGTTCACCATTGAACTCGAGTTAATATCTGGATGGAATTTTGGAACATGTAATAAAATAACCACCTAGGGGCTAGACGCACCGTCAAAAATCCCCTGTCCCGGAGAGAAGCTCCGGGCAATCTGAAGAAGAAGAAGAATGTAATAAAATTTGAATAACTGCTTTTTCTTGTACTCAGGTCATAACTGGGTCACCCGGCTGCTGATCCTCATTACTTTCCTGTCATAAATCTTTATACCTTTGCGGACATACTTCACACGAGTTTCCTTTTTCGATAGATAGATGTAGAATTCCTGTAATCTAATAGTTACCCTTTCCCTGCAAAACTCTATTTTCTTTGCTTACTTGATTTAAATGTTTTTATGCTTATACAAATTTTATTTAGAAAATATACAAATCAATAAATATGCATATACTGGGATATGAATGATAGCTTTCTTTTTGGCTTGTCCATGTATTTATTTGCTTGGAAAAGTCTGGAAAAATGTCAGAAAAGTATTTCGTAATATTTCTACCTTGCCACTGTATGCAAAGACTATATACTGAAGGAAGATAGGAGGTCTGAGCCTAATAGCACTCAAATGAGTGTGCTTTGAAAAGATGCCAGATACTCCTATCCGAAACGAATGGCTCCATCTATTAAGTGAGTGATTAAACATTCAGAGCCGTAATACTTACGGGAATATAGGTTAGAGTTCGATTGTAAATTTGCGACATATTATTTCATAATTTGTATTACTACGTCGGTATATTTTATTCATATATTGATGACGTTCTTAAATTTTAGATAACTAAATTGTAAATTCACAAATAGGTACATTTATAAGTTATGAATATATATCGTTATATTTCTCAGTCTGTTTTTCAGAAACTTAATATCAATGTCCCTTATAATTTAGTTGATTTTCTTGCAATTTCAAGTATTATATATTCTATACAATACCACGTTCGAATAAAGTAAAACACGGTGTACATCTGATTTGTTAAACTTAGTCATATGTGATATGTAGGCATACATTTGATTACAGTTTGTAGGCCATTGTAAAATTATGTTAGGTGGATATAAAACACAATTGTAATTTTTTTTATTGAAACGGAAATGCATGATGTACTCGTGTATATTCTTTAGTAATATAAATTAATAAATGCAAACAAAAGGAATAAAATAACTCACTAAATTGAATCACACATAAAAATAATCGAGAGGGGATGGAAATAAAGATAAGGTAGCATACAAGCCAACCTAAAATAAAAAAAAAATCACATCAAAGGAACTTTAATAAATTTTACATAAGAAAAAATAACAGTAAATAATATTGCACATATAAAAATTATATATAAAAAAAATGAATTACATGCAAACCGACTCCAATATAATTATGATTATGATAAAATATGATACTAAAAAAAAAAGGGATTTTCCCCATGAATTGAATACATCGTGCAAACACAAGACAAAGCAATTATACAAACATAGAAAGCACAGACAGTAAACACACATTCAATGTACATGAAAATACAAATACAAACAAATACAGTTTACAAATCTTGTAAAATGTTAGTCTTTATTTAGGAAATGAAAAAAAAAAATAAGAAGACAAGGAAACACTAACAAAATACTATGTTTAAGCAGTATACTCCTGTAATGCTACTCAGGTGTGAAAACATGCTGAAATATTCATGCACTTATAAGTTAAATCAAAGAGGTCCCGAGTTCGGTCCCCGCCAGGGACGCGAATACCGTGAGACCTTCTACCGGGGGGTACTCCCAGGGTGGCTCCTCGGGGGGAGGTTAGAGGGGACTAGTGATAGTCCCTGCTGGCTAACGGTCGCCCGAGGAGGACGATGTAAATCGTCTCTGTGGAGACCTAAAACCCGAAACTTTTGAACTTTTTAAACACGTTTCTAACGCCAAATCTGTCAGCTTCTGAGAAATAGCTTTATGACCAAGTAAAAAAGTTTGAGAAAAGTGTATTGCAGATGCCAAGCCTTAATCTTTCTCCAATATCAGTGGGCCTTACTCATTAGTAGCACATATTTCACGTACTATATTGTTGGTACTCACCGTTCTTTGTAATTAGGGAACCTGTGAAACACCTAATGTAGATGGGTTTAATTTCGTTTTATGCAAAAAACACACTTTTGTGACTTATTCACTGCTGGCGCCATCATTTCGTTTGTGTCAACTACCAAATTCTAGATATAAACAAACAGACGACGAACGATATACCTACAACGCCATCTAAATACTGAGCGGTCAAACAATTGTATTAACTTTGGAGTTGCCAACTAGTCTATTAACATTCATATTTGGAGCCTTCCTATCTTCCTATCTTGGCTTACACCCTCAATGAGGTTCCAACAATGTTCAGCCAAATTGAACGATTTGTTTCACTTACATATTCCCAAATCTCAATAATCTTGACTATACTGTAGTAATTCCATAAAATCTGCGATGAATCGATGGAATAGAATGGAAGTAAAATTACAAGTAGTGAGCTTGATAGTACAGTAGTAGAATAATATTATTGAGAAATAAATAGAAGTTTTAAAGGAGAGAGAGAGAGAGAGAGAGGAGAGAGAGAGAGAGAGAGAGAGAGAGAGAGAGAGAGAGAGAGAGAGAGAGAGAGAGATATTCGAGGGGTTATGTGAAGTTTGACGTAGACCTATAGACCATGAAGAACATATGCCTCCTTTTTTAATATCATTAACCAGTCATAACTAGACCGTTCATAACGTAAACAACTTCAGGACAATAGGAAGAAGAGCAGTATGGGTTTTGTCAACCATAATAAAAGGTTTAGGCCTATTCCTTAAGATTATTATGTTGTGAAATGAAAAAAAAAAAACATACTGTGGGTTACTGAGAGAGAGAGAGAGAGAGAGAGAGAGAGAGAGAGAGAGAGAGAGAGAGAGAGAGAGATTATGCCTATGAAGTAAACTTGTACAAAAGTCTTTTATCATCGACTTCTCTTTAGGTCATGTTCATTACATTGCTCGAAGGTATCTTGACTGATTCACAATAACCAATATGGTAAATCATAGTTAAAACGGCAGTACAATCTGGATATATACTTTTGTGAATATACTTTGGGACACACAGATTATTGCGTTTTTGCATTTTTTTGGCTGGAAGAATGTCTATATTTCATGTTAAAATATTATCTATAATGAAAACTATTCGTTTTATTGCTATAATGTCCTTTTTTGTACTTGCGTAAGTGCACCCGGTCACTTACGCAAGTATTTTTTAGCATGGGATATATTTCCAAGGTCTCTAGAGTACTGTACCAGGTCAACCCACGCGCAGTAAATTGGGGATTGACGAGGATTAGAAGTGGGGGTAAGCTTTGTGACGTCACGGAGCACCATTGGCCGGCAAAAGAGTACCATTCAGCATTAGCTTGCTTTGCAAAAGTTCAGTATCTTCATTATCCCGTTGAAAATAACATTTCTATTTCAGAAAAAAATTATATTACAAGATATTTTGATGACTAGATTTCCTTACAAAATACTTCCTGTGAGAAGGTTTTTAAGGAAAATGGTTTAAAAAGTCACATATCAAAAGAGAACAAATGTTATACAAATCCTTTATGGAAATATTGTTTCACCAAATGCACAAATAAGCAACCTGCATGTACATTTAGATACAGTTTTGCACTAATCTTTTACTAAAGACTCAAAACTAAATTCTAGAAATATCTACTCAAATAAAGTTGTACAAACACACTATAGAAATAAGTAATCATGATTATTACATTTTACAACCTTTTAACTTTATTAATTAGTTTCTTTGCGGAAGTTTTTTCTTTTAATTAATATTTTTATTCTAAAAACATTTAGACAACAAACAAAATAAGTGACTAAAAGTGTTAATCCCATTACATTTGGAATATCTAATGCTGATTTTTTGCTACTCTGTTCCATGTTTGTCCTTTTTCCCCATGATCACTTGCATTTTTTTTTTTTTTTTAATATTCTTTATCAGATCAGTAAATTCTTTTAATGGCTTCTCTAATTCATTATTTGCTCTGCTAATCATATCTGTCCACGAATTGTCTCCCTTTAATACATAAGACCCAAGATTTAGGAATTAGGGAAACTCGTATATTTCTATACAGTAATTTAGGTTTTTTAAGAATTTTAGGAAAAAAATTACTTCAGTTAACCTGTATTTTATCACTACAACTGGTTACCAAAAAAAAAGACTAAAAGTTTTTTTTATAACTGATGGTATTCTAAACAAAAGTTTACTGCATGTCTGCTATACTTATATGAATTGCATTTCTTTGTATGCTCGTTTAAATATTTGCAATTTTTATATTGTGATTATGCTGTAAGATGCAGTAAATATCAGAGACAATAATTGAATATGGCAAATAAAATTCATTGAAAAAAAAAATTACATGGATGAGAATATATTCATATAAACCACGTTTTGCTCATGTGTGTTTATTTGGTACATGTAGCATATGTATTTATGGATTTGAAGGAAGGGGATAACGACCCCTTAGTTAACAATCATGAAATATAATGAATTATTTCCTGATTATCTGCAATTATGAAGAAAATTACTGTTAAAAGACAATACTAATGCATACTAAAATCTATTGGAATAATCTATTCATATGAAGATTGCTACAACCCTTGTTGGAAAAGCTGAATGCTACAAGCTTAAGGGCCCCAATAGGAGAAAATAGCCCAATAAGGAAAGGAAATAATGAATAAGATAAACTACATCTATGTTATTTAAACAGGACAAAATTTGATGTTCAATTTGCATTATTTACTTAGGACAAATTGATGGTCATTCGTATTAAATGAAACTCACCATTTTTAATTTTCTAAACAAAATAGATACAACGATACTAAAAAAAAAAATATTACATATCACATGGTTCGATAGGATACTAGGTAAGGTAGGGTTATAATTACTTGCACCTAATAACTATAATATGAGGATTAGCCAGAAACTACTGTTGAGAAGCAAGACATCCAGAAATATGAGGATATTCAGATTTCGTTATATAAGTCGACAGCGCTCTAAGGATATTATTAGTTTTGCTTTTATATTAAGTCGGTTGATCAATTCTTTAGATTTCTGTCCTTTGGTCGATGGCGCAGCTTACCCAGTCATTATTATTATTATTATTATTATTATTATTATTATTATTATTATGATCATCATCATCTAAGCTAGAGGCCTAGCTAGAAAAGCAACGTGGTTAAAGCCTAAGGGCCCCAACAGGGAAAAATAGCCCTGTGAAGAAAGGAAACAAGGAAATATATAATCTACAAGAGAATTAATGAACACTCAAATTAAATAGTTCAAGAATATTAACCATATTAAATTAGATCTTCCATATATGAACTATAAATCTTCAAAAACAAGAGGAAGAGAAATAAGATAGAATAGTGTGCCCGAGTATACCCTGAAGCAAGTGAAGGATAGGTGGAAGGTTTATAATACTAAAGTGTGTTAATTTTCATTTATATTGTTTTAAATTTTGATTCTGATACCTTCCATCTTAGGGACTAATTCCAACCCCTTGTTTATCTTTGGGTACATATCATTTTGACCTTATATTTTCATGTAAAGCAAATGGGACGTGAACTTCAATATACATTTCCCCAGCTTTCAATGTTATTCTTCAGAGTATGATTATATCTCTCGAGAATATTAGGTTTCGTAAGATGGAGTGTTATTGCTGAAATTTCCTTTATATAAAAAAATTTCTTAATTATGAATATGAATATTCTAGGTTTATAAGTCATTGAATGCTATAACTAACATAATTTAATATTCATTATCAACAGTTTCCCTTTCTGAGTAGAGATGCCTTAGCATGGTGAAAGGGATTTTATACCACCATGATCAGCAAAGCTGTACTAGTTAGAACTACCCTTAATAGGTCGGTTTGCAGTGAGCGATCAGAGAAAAAACTCTCACCATCACTAATCCCCGGTGGACAGCGTACTGCTGAAAACTGGCCAAACCCGAGACATGAATAAGGACATGTCTGAGCCTTTGTCCAACAATGGACCATAAACGTTTTTTTTTTTTTTTTTTTTTTTTTTTTTTTGCCTGTTGTAACTAATATAGTAGGGAATGCCACCAATATTTCCTTCTACAGTTCACCTTCATGTAAACCTAACTATTTGGTCCTAGTCTTCTCTCAGCCTCTGTTTTTTCTTTTAATTATATGTGGATTTTATGATACCCATAAAAACTAAGTTAATTTTTATTGCAGTAATATCTAATTATGCTTTTTTTAATCAGCAGACTATCGGAAAAGTTCGTATATAGACCTCGACAATTAAGTCTGATACAGAAATGTAAACAGAGTTTCTATAAACATAAAGTATCTCTTATACTTATGTGAATGAAACAAGAAAGTCATTTGAAATAAGTGATAAGAAACATCTAAGCTGTCAAATGTTTTCACCTGGTTACGGAGGTTAATAACAGTTCATCAAGAAAATTATTATTTCATATATTATAGGTTTAAGGCTTCTGTCTGTCTGTCTGTCTGTCTGCCTTTCTGTCTGTAATTCAAAAAGTATTCTAGATTGGAGACAAAGAGAATGATTAAAAAAAAATATTAAGTAATGAAATCATATATTTTATCTGATAAGAATGACTTTTACCTCATTCTAGAGAACATAAATGAGTATGACCAAGACGGAATAAAAAAAATTTTACGACTTCATTTCCAAAACTCACCAAGAAAAGAATTTCTTCCGGTTTAAAGTTTATGATGTTGACGTCTGAAAGGAACCAATTTTATGTACCTTTCACAATAGAAATCGAACTGATATAAGGAAGTTTCTTTCCTAATCTCTGCTACTCAAGTTCTGTCGTGAAATAAGAGCAATCGGTTGTTTACGACCTAATCCGGTAACATGGGTCGAACTGGGATGTCAATACTTCTCTTTGAATGACTGATTATAGGCGCAAAAATATTCCGGGTGAAATCAGCCCCTATCTCTGATGACGTCATAGCCAATCACGTTGTCTCCCCAGTTAGTAGCAGGCACAATACATCGCCTTACAAATTTCAAACTATACTAACTTATAATCACTTCAAGGGGATTTGTTTAATGTTGAAACTGCTGTTAACGTGGGAGACAACATGATTGGCTATGACGTCATCAAGGGGTGGGGCTTATTTCACCCAGGACCTCTGAGGCGACTATAGTTGTTCGTGGATATTAATCTTTAATTATCCCTAATATCGTTTTTGCTTTGTATAACTTGAATTAATATTAGATAAAAATCTAATTACTCTTTTTACATTTCCCTTTTTTATTCGAAAGAAAATGTATTGGAATGTAAAGAGGTGAATGAAATGTCCATTAATTCATCAGTTTCTATTTTTCATTTTATTTATTTTGGTATTCAAACTGAAATGCTTACAAAGTATATATCTGAATAATGACTCTTTTATTGTATTATTTTCAACTTATCTGTCAGTTTAGGTTAAAAAAACCTCCTGATTGGTGTTTTTTTTAATTTCCATTTCGCAAATTGACAGGTTTCACAGTTATCTGCACCTTCTCAATTCTAACAATGATTACTGTAAAAAATGTTAAGCCTTTTGTACCTGTGATTTTGATAATTACCAGCATGCTTTTTTTTTTTTTTTTTTAGGAAAAGTTAAGTTGCTTTCTTCTGGAAATTTTATCTATATAATTCCAACAATGAGGATTGTTAATCTTTTACAATATTCAAAACTGCAGGTCTTTCAGAAGCAGTAAAACAGTTCTTTATGATTTTTCATTATAAGACAATACCATGAACTCATCATAGAATCTTGTCTAATCTTGTGATATTATCAATATAATTCCCACCTATGAGAATACCAAATCTTTCACAATATTCATAACCGCAGGTCTTAGGGAATAAGTAAAACAGTGTTTGTTGATTTTCATTGTTAGACAAGAGTAAAAAAATAAGATGAACTCGTCGTAGATTCTTGTCTGATCTTAGGAGAAACTGGGTGTACTTTACTTTGTTATCTAATTCCGCAAAAATAATAAAATAAATGCTAACGATTTTATAGTCTCTGTCGTAGGATTTTAGTCATTATCAGACTAAGCGTAATTTTAATCATCTTAAAAACTGTTTATTTTATTAGCAATTTTTTTTGCATAACCTAAAGAATTATCTATTGGACGAAGCCTGGAGGAAATAACTTACAAAAATATTTAGAGAGCATCTTCAAGAAAATTCAGCCCTTAATTTTTTTTTTACGTCCATCACAATACATAAATTTCTTAAAGTTCCCGTTAAGTAAAAATATTAACAGCCAAATAGCTGTCATTGCTTAAAAATATATATTAATGAAGCATTATCTTTTAAGATTTCTCTTCAAAACTGATAAATCCATTCATTGAAAATCTCTTCATAGAGACGCAGAGCGAAGCAAAATATCATGAGAGAGAGAGAGAGAGAGAGAGAGAGAGAGAGAGAGAGAGAGAGAGAGAGTGGGTGGTAAATATTTCATAAAAATGTTACTGCAAATAATATAAAAAATGGTTAGAGAGAGAGAGAGAGAGAGAGAGAGAGAGAGAGAGAGAGAGAGAGAGGCTGAGAACTGCTAATATTGTCGATCCTTGTGCATTAATAGCTATTCAAATGCAACAAGAACCTAGCATATGCAGATGATGATACTCGCTTTGCGTTAGCTCTATCCTGGTTTTAGACCAGTGGTATCTGAATCCATTATTAGAGATGTAACTAAATGTATACTAGTGCCTGTTAAAGTTTAATAGTTTGATTATTATTATTATTATTATTATTATTATTATTATTATTATTATTATTATTATTATTATTATTATTATTATTATTATTATTATTATTATTATTATTATTATTACTAGCCAAGCTATGACCCAATTTGGAAAAGCAAGATGCTATCTGGCCAAAGGCTTCATAGGGAAAGATATATCCTAGTGAGGAATGGAAATAATGAAATAGATAAACAATATGAGAAGTAATGAATAAAGAATATAAAATATATTAAGACCATTAACAACGTTAAATTAGATCTGTCACAATATAAACTAGTATATGACGTTACTCTTTTCACATCAATTCCATCTCTAGACTTTATATTAGTTGTTACTGAATCTCTTTTTAAGGATCTAGATAGAGTTAGAGTTGAATCTTGATGTAGTTCAGGGATTGAGCCTCCTCAACATCCAGATTTTTCTATTGATAGCGTTTCTTTAACTAGATCACTTTCATTTAAAATTCTAAGAGTATCTCAAGTTGTGTTTAAACGTTCAATGATCTTCAAGGCAGTTACAAGGATTTAGGATGTTTCAAAGACTTTTCAGTCTATCATTAGAGACTCAATTTGATGTTGGGTAAAGCAATTTAGTTAAAAAGTTTAGAGTTTTTATGATTTTGTCTATCGTATTTCTAAATTCGTTTACCGTGTTAGTGTTCACTACATCCACTGGAAAATCTGGTCCATGCATTTGCTCCTTTTTATGTAAAGAAATTACCACAATGAGTGGTGTTGGAAAAGAGAGAGAGAGAGAGAGAGAGAGAGAGAGAGAGAGAGAGAGAGAGAGCGAGAGAATTAATTTATAATCTATATATGACACTCAACCCAATGAAGTATACTATTTTTGGTACGTATACGTTTAAAACTCAGAGAGAGAGAGAGAGAGAGAGAGAGAGAGAGAGGAGAGAGAGAGAGAGAGAGAGAAAAGAGATGTTTCAGAACTTAACAAATAAACTGATTCCAAAGAAAAGTTAGGTCGAAAATAGCAGTTTGAAAGTGGCTTCTTCTCTTAAAAGGACACCAACTTTTATCAAAAGTTCTTCTTTTACAACCTACTCCTCTGTGTTCTTCTTGCCCCGAACGACTCAGATACCGTTCTTTACTGTGTATTTGAATTAGTATAAATAATGGGAAAAGAGATAAAGAGTTATATTGATTCTTTCTTCTATAATATATTTCTTATTGGTAATCATTTGACCTGCGTAAGTTCCCTATTAGAAAAACAATTAAAAATCTCCTATTAAATTATAGGTTTAAATATATCCCTCTATGGAAATATTTTGTGAATTAAAACAACAACAACAACAACAACAACAACAACAACAACAACAATAATAATAATAATAATAATAATAATAATAATAATAATAATAATAATAATAATTTTATTAATTCTAATAATACATATGAAACATAACTCAAGATTGTAGATAAACAAGAGAAAAACTCATATGAAATTCTAATTTCAGTTTTTCCGTCTAGGAGAATTTAAGTATTACTCAAGTTTACTCGAATGAAGTCTATCTCTCAGAACTGCAAAGTCTCTTGATAAGTTTATCGAGAAATGAAAAATAAAATCCTTTGACTCAAAACGAAGATTCCTAATGAAGCTCTGTTTTAATGAAGATTGCAAGAAGAAGAAAACAAGAAGGAAAAACTGGGTTTGATTAATCGTCTCATATTCATTCATTCGTCAGTCTTTTAAATACTGTTCCGCTCTCTCTCTCTCTCTCTCTCTCTCTCTCTCTCTCTCTCTCTCTCTCTCTCTCTCTGAATTTATTCTTATTTTCCTATCCTCTGATATTAGAATCCTGGCAGTGACAAAGAAAACTACAGCAGTGACAATCGTGAAATTCTGCTTCGGTTTAAAGCCGTGTTTCTAAAATGGCTGGATTTCCTAACACAGACCTGGAACTTTTAATAATGATAATAATTATAATAGCTTTAATAATAAAAATTTTAATCACTTCAGTTCCCATTACTGTATTTTCCTATTTTCTCTTTAACATCTTTCAGAAAATTTATCTTTTAAGGAGAAAATCTTTATGACCTGAAGGTTTTGGGGTTATTATAATCTGTATTTTTCTTAATAGGTGATATGCTTTTTTTTTTTATTTAATTTCCTATCATTATTTTTTTTATAACTGACTTATCGATAGGGATACTGTAGATAAGTAGTTTCCCACTGATACTATAGGTAAGGGGATTCCCATACAAAATGTATGTGTATAAAAACTCCCATTATATTCAGATTTCCTAGGTATTTAGATGTGATGAAGGATATTAAACCCAAATAACTGATTAGTGGCCTAGCAGGATAGTTAGGAATAGGGATTTTGATAATTCCATATATATAGGGAACCTTTAGTAAGTTTGCATATAAGTTTTACATTATATATGTATGTATATATAATATATATATATATATATATATATATATATGTATATTATATATATATATATATATATACATATATATATAAATATATATATATATATATATATGTGTGTGTGTGTGTGTGTGTGTGTGTTTGCAGTATATTGGTGTATGATGAAAGAGTGACAATTCAGAATACAAATTCAAAAGACTGACATAACCTATATCAGTCTATTTTAGTGGCAATTTGGGTAATAATGCTTAGAAAATAAAATGATAGACGTAACCGTTACTTAATTAAACGTAACTTCATTTATCGAAGTATTCTGTAGAACGGCCTCATAGATACGTATAAAGATAACGAGAGTTTAGATTCAAGTGCTCTTGCATTCTATATCCTGATGAGATTCCCGATATCTCGAGTAACATTCCAAATGAAGTCAGAATATAAATGCTTTGGTGATACCTAGTCGTAAGTGCTGGAAGTAGAGGAAGACCAAGACAAAACCAACCATGCCATCACACATGATTTTATCCAAGTGTTTGTGGAACATTTATTCCTGGAGGAATACAATCTCCCCAAAAGACAAAATAGTGTAGACTACAGCAGACTCGTGGCACAGGAGATTCTTAGCAGTTGTTGAACGATACCATTTGGAAGTTGACTCGATGATACGAGAATTCATAAAGGAAGACCATCACACGAACCAAGATAGATTGATTTAAAATTTTTCTGGCATCCTAAACACAAACCAATAGATACAACGTTCAACTTTAGGTATTTATCCTGAGAAAAGGGAGGGGGAACGAATCCAAAGAACTAGAGGGGCACTCAGTAGAGCGCATACTAAGCCATCTTATTATTCGACCGTTTGCTCAACCTTGACCTTTGAACTTTTCATGTGCCAAATGGCATGGATTTTCATACCGTCAAATAAAAACAAAGTTTGAATTCTCTTTGACAATGATGTCCAAACTTATTATGTGAATTGGACAGTTTGCTTGACTGTGATCTTGATCTTTGACCTTGACCTTTCAAAATTCAATCATTTCCAACTTTTTACATAATTGTTAATCACTGCAATTTTCATTACTCTATGATTTAAATTGTGGTCAGGAGGCTGTTAACAAACAAACACACACATAAGAAAACATACAAACAGACAAAACAAACACAAACAAGGAGTAAAACATAACCTCCTCCCATCTTCGTTGGCAGAGGTAAAAAAGGTGCGCAACAGTTTTAAGACGAAGGAAAGCTGTCTTGTAAAATTATTATATATGAGGAATTGCTCACAACTTACATTTCAGTTATTGCAATAGTCATCATAATGGCGATGAAGTTGATGAATGTTAAAGAGTATTTTTCATTTACTTCTACAATTTAATAATAAATGTTTCAAATATTTTCAAGTATTAGATGATGACGAAATTGATAAACGCTGTTTTTTATTTACTTTTACATTCCAAAAATAAAGGTTTAAATATCTTTATATTTCAACCCAATTCTTATGCTTATATAAATAAGTCTTGTTGTGAGACAGACTATGAGAAATCCTTGTTAAGAGCGAAATCATATCATCCCGTAAATCTCTTGTGATATGTCACTCTTTGGAAAGGATTCCATAATCTATCTATCTCTCTATCTAATTTTCTATCCATCTATCTTTCTATCTGTCTATCTATCTATCTATTCGTACCTATACATCGAAAATAAAAATTAAACAAACGAAAAAAAAATAATTGAACAAGATAATAGGCTTTAATGAATAATGTTTCCGCCTCGCAAGTAATTCACACCTGATTAAGGAAACTTAAATGAAAAGTAGTTCGCCAATTAAGTATCTTCAATTAAATTTCTTTGACGAAAGTTAGTCATATTCCGGACGACGACACTCCCTCTCTCTCTCTCTCTCTCTCTCTCTCTCTCTCTCTCAGCCCCGAGCGAAAATCCCTCTCCCACCCTTCCCCACCCAGTGTAAACCCCCCTCCCCCAAACCATTCTTTTCTGGTGAAAGTGTATTATTAAGTGGTTGGAAACGAGAGAGAGAGAGAGAGAGAGAGATGAGAGAGAGAGAGAGAGAGAGAGAGAGAGAGAGAGAGAGAGAGAATCTTTGTCTGTAAACCCATAATATTATTGTAAAAAATCCTGTTAGCCGTTAGGCCAATAATCAATTCTGTGGGTTTAATATCATTTAACATATCTAATTGCCTAAATAATACCTTAACCCTTTACTAAGCATAACAAGAGAAACTATAGACTTTATTCTCTAATTGTCAGTTTTGATTTATTATTATTATTATTATTATTATTATTATTATTATTATTATTATTATTATTATTATTATTATTATTATTATTACTTGCTAAGCTACAACCCCAGTTGCAAAAGCAGTAGGCTCTAAGCACGAGGCATCCAACAAGGAAAATAGCCCAGTGAATAAAGGAAATAATGAAACTACAAGATAAGTAATTAACGATTGAAAAAGGTGAAATGAATTGACATATTTCAATGATACTGTAATTGAGCTAATTATATTGTGTATAAAAGATAGCGAATTTGAAATGAATGAGAATTATTATGCACAATCGCTTTGTATGGGAAAACCCTTATTTACTCTATTCATATTGACAGGTCAATTATTAAAAAAAAAAAAAAAGCAAAAATAGGCAATAAAAATTAGAAAAAGCTTTTCACCTCTTAAGTAAAAAGATTATAACAAACACCAAAAATAAAATGAAATAAAATAATTTTTCTAACTGAAAAAAAGAGGGAAATGGAATGATGGAAATCAAGAAATCAGTTTAATAATCAAATTTCTTGGAATTTCTTGTTAGAAATACATCCATTTTAAAAACGGCTTTGAATAGAAGCAGAATTTCACGAATGTCAGTATTGTAATATTTTCTTTCACTGCCATTATTGTAATTCCAGTGGACAGGAAAACTAGAATAAATTCAGAGAGAGAGAGAGAGAGAGAGAGAGAGAGAGAGAGAGAGAGAGAGAGAATCATTTACGGGCATTAGCACTGGATCTCCATGAACTAGAAAACTAGGAACCTTAAAATTGGAACAAATGACAGAAAAACTATTCAATCAAACAAGATCCAAGAAATGTTCAGCATATTTTAAATAAATCTTTCCTTTGCAAAAGACGAATTTGTGATTCCAATGAAATCCAAAATGGAATTCAATTATCCATTCAATTTTTTTTTAATCTCCATTAAGCAGTGATTCTCTCTCTCTCTCTCTCTCTCTCCTCTCTCTCTCTCTCTCTCCACTTTTCTTTGGCTGATCTGGTTTCCTCTTTACGAATCACCTACCTGAGGTTTTACATAATGGTTGCGTTTTCGTTTGAGTACTGATTATCTCTCTCTCTCTCTCTCTCTCTCTCTCTCTCTCTCTCTCTCTCTCTCTCTCATTTATAAGATATCTCCTTTATGAAATAATCCTTGGATTTTCTTTCTTGCTATCATTCTCCTTATGTTGATATGTAGACATAAACATTTCTAATCTCTCTCTCTCTCTCTCTCTCTCTCTCTCTCTCTCTCTCTC
>NC_090756.1:52694645-52707145 GCF_036898095.1 Palaemon carinicauda
ATAATAATAATAATAATAATAATAATAATAATAACTATAGTCAATTCTTTTTAGTGAGGCATATTGGCACTGACTCGCAGGGGTGCCGTTTTAGTTCGGAGAAGTTTCTTAATACCTGATTAGTAGGACAAAAATACTTCCTATCAATCAGCTGTTAGGAAACTTTTCCGAGCTAAAAAGGCACCCCTGCGAGTCGGTGCAAATCTGACCCACTAAAAAGAATTGACTTTAGAGATGCACTTAGTGGAACGCAGGCCTCCGCTGCGGCAGTTTATTTCTCAACATATTGCTCAACCATGATCTTGACCTTTAACCTTAACCTTTATTAATTGGCGTGGATTTTAATACACTCAAATATGAACCAAATTTGAAGTCTCTGTGACAGGGGTGTCCAAACTTATGGCTGGTTACGTGAATTGGTCATTTAGCTTGACCATGACCTTAACCTTTGACCTTGTCCTTCCAAGATTTAATTACTTTTAGTTTTTTACATAACAGTTAATCCCTGAGAGTTTCATTACTCTACGAATAAATTGTGGCCAGGAAGCTGTTCACAAACAAACAAACACACACACAAACAGGCGGTAAAACATAATCTCCTTCCAACTTCGTTGGCGGAGGTAATAACAATAATAATAAGAGAATATCAAGACTTAGCCTTTAGGCTATATAGATGTTTTTCTCGTATTGTAAATTACTGAATTTACTGGGATTGAACTCTTACATAATTCATCTTTATAGATTTTGTAATGTAGAAACAAAGAAAATAAATTACTATTTCCAACTGAACTTTAAACTGTATTATGAAAACTTTTCGTATCAAGGGTATTGTATTATTATTCTAATATTTTATATTTTTTAGCGAAAGAAAAGATAAGCTATAAGACACAAAGGCTTCTTTTTATAACAGAGTTACAGAAAATGAAATGACTTTTCTGTATCATATTAGATTGTCTTTCATAAAATATTTCTTATTGGGTTTTTTGAAAAGTAATTGACAATTTGCCGGAAGAAAAATCTGTTTAATCAGAATAAGTTTTATATTAAGTGAAAATGGAAACGTTTTTAATTTCTGATGCAAATAGGAAATATGAACTAAAATTTGTACAAGTGGATCTGAGTCGAAAGCGAGTTATGCTAATTCTAACAGTATCACCTCAATACTACACAGTATTCTAAAAGTTTTATTCCAGCTGTGACCAGATTTTGCAATGATAATGTAGCATTTACCGTACGAAAATTGATACTTTTTTAGGGTACATGTATTACATTTTTGGGGCTTACTTTCATTTGTTCGAGTTCTTTCATAAGTCTACAAATTTGCATCCATTGCTTCTTTTTTAGGGCACACTGGTTTTTCTTTTTTCTTTTGCAAGCTGCTGGTAGACTCTGAAAGAAAATATTAAAAGGTACTTATCCAGTGCATAAACAATTTGCATAAATATAAGAATAACCATTAGATTTTATGATTACACACACACACGCGTGCGTGCACACACACACACGCGCACGCACACACACACACACACACACACACACACACACACACACACACACACACACACATATATATATATATATATATATATATATATATATATATATATATATATATATATATGATTTTTAAAATGTTTTTATTTATTTAATTGTATTTCAGAACTGACCATTTATTGAAGGAAAATATTTTGATTTGATCTCTTATAAATATTGATTCACGGTAACATCTTACCATTTGATTCTATGGTTGTGAATATTGGTTCTCCTTCTTCGTGTAACCCTAATTGTATGGTATCATACTGTATTTCAGGTTTTTGTAAATTATCTTTTCCATTGGAAATGCTACAATCAACATCCTCATAAGAAGTAGTTGTAGTAGTAGCAGCAATAGGAGGAGGGGGTAGTAGTAGTAGCAGTATTAATAACAAATGTAGGTCTAGCACTGAAATTAGTTTTAGTAGGACTAACACTTGTCGCAATACAACTAATATTATCCATAATGCTTGTTACTGTGGCATTGCTGTACACTTCACTGCCAGTATCTTTTGCATAACCAGTTAATTCTGGAAACGCAAATATGAAATGAAACGAATGCCATATTATACTTTTTCATTTGGCTGATAAAATCATATGTATTCTATGCATAAAAATATACAAAAACACTACTAAACAAAATTTTTCTTAGGGATATCTGATTGAACATTTTCACCTAATTCAATATTTTCCCAATCTACCTTAGAATTGTTCATGGTCAGTTGATAGAAGAACCCTATAACACTAATAAAACTATCAGTCTAACACTATTCCACTGAAGATAAAGTGAATATATATGTAGCATAATATAGCAAAATCTTCACGGTCAATCTATATCTACTAAAGGATTTCTAGTCAGTAAAAGCATAACTGTAATATCTCCCAAAAGCATAGACCATTAACCAAGTATCAAGGATGAAGTTCTTATCTCAGATGATCTATTCTCGAGAGCAGGAATGGTACTTACAAGATTAGCTATATTTAGAATAATTGTGATATACTTACCATTTCAGATAATCTAAACATATACAAACTGCACATCAAATACTGCACATCAAATACACACCATATTCGAGGTTGTACAAATTCTTGTGTGGATAAATCAACAACCACTTTGATGTATGATTTGATTGGTGGTGTAAATCTATTGATGTATCTGAAAATATGTATTTCAACAATAAGTGCATTATACAAAATATATGTATATAAATATATGCACAAAAATAAAGCAAAAAAAAAAACATCTTATTAAATTATGTACTAAAATTATATAAATTATCAGACATACAGTACCTACATTTATAAATAGATATACCCAAAATTACACATGGACAAAAATATAAATGGGATGAAACAAAGAATGCCACAGTGCTTTCTGTGTACTTTATTCTGCTAATAAATTAACCAGCCAAGACCGAATCATTATCATTAACTTATGAAAAGTTGGGAGATAGCCCATAAGATAATGAGAGCCGTACAAGACGACCAGGACGATAAGCATTAAAAATTCAAAAGATGTCCTAACAACCAGGCAGGGTCCAATCGACCAACTCCCGGGGACAATGTTCCTCAGGTGCGAGATAGGGAAAGAGCAGATAACTAGGCGAAGGCTGCAGTTGAGGTGGCAGAGGGAATGGCCCATAGCCAACACACAGCCAGTGCTAGAAGAACTCAAGCTGACAAGACAAGAAGGAGGGATAGAAGGCAACACCTCTGACTAGATAGGCTAACCAGGCAAGGGAGTTAAGATTCCATAGCAAGAGGGATATAGCACAGGAAGTGAGGCTGTAGACAGAGCAGGCACTTCTTAGGCGGCAGAGGAGGATCCGAAGGGGGTATCAACTCTACGCCTTGATAGGGTTAGGCTAAAGGAAGAATTGTTCAAGCAAGCCTAGCCTAACAAGGGGGCAAGGGAAAGCTCAAAACCTAGGGTAAGATTACTTGAAAAGAGGAAGATAATTCCCAGTACAGTCAGGCTATGGCCTAACTAGTAACGGGAAGGGGCAGAGAAAACAATCGAGGGGGTCTCTAAAGCAGCAGAGAGATTTTGACCAAGGGAGGAGAAAATCTCACCTACTTAGGGCTAGGAAAGATAGCTTACAAGTAGGCACACTAACAGACAGAAGGATAAGCGAAGAAGCGGGTGTTGCTGGGATACTCAGAAAAGGGTGAGGCGGCATGACAGGAGGGCCCAAAAGCAACATTAGAACAGCAATAGTGTTCTAAGGGGTCTGCCGTGAGAAGGCAAAGAGGATAAGTCCTCACAACCAGTCATAGCCTACCGAAGACTAGGAGAGAAGCCTAAAAAAAGTTAAGGTGACATGAAGGGGTCTACTAATCAGCATAAGAACAGGGGGTTACGAGTTCCTATGGTTAAACATAAGTAGAGAGACGGATAAGTATCCCAAGACCTGTGCTGCCTCGCCAAACATATAGGCTAAGTGGAAAGTGAAAACAGTCCTGCTAAGTCAACTGAAAACACTATCCAATTCCCAGAGGGACCTTCAAGAACGCAGCTCCTCTCTATGACGAATCGACAGCATGAGAAGATAGACAGCCTCACTCAACCAGTAAGTTTAGGTGATAGAAAGGGATGGTGCACAAGTGGAAATTTACCCGGCATGGCCGCCGCTAGGTTAGGCTAGCTTAATTCAATGCTGATACAAAACACACAAGAAACACCAAGGAAGATGGGGGTATACCATAAAGATACCACGCCTTAAAATCATAATGTAAAACATATTCCTACAGTAATATGACTAAATATCTAAGCATTTCTGAGATATTTGGTAACATGATGTAATGGTGCCGACCGCATGCCGGCCTCGGAACAATAAAAGCAATCAATTCAGATAAGGTGCTGGGTGGAGACGTGGAATTCTCCAACACACGAAAAAGGGGTACTTAATTTAGTTGATGAGAAAGAAGCTTAAGCATCCATGATCGAAAATCACTCAAAAAGCCAAGAAAAAAAGTAAGAAACTCGTCAAGCGATCGTCAGAGATGGTGTCTGCGAAGGGGAATGGTTCAACAGGATACATGTTAGTTTTAGCACATAAAGATCAGGCGTTGTAACAGCTCTCTTGCCCGCGAATCCTACCGCTACCTTATCCTTCGTGACAAGGTTAATTCTATTCGGGGAAGGATAACCATGTCTTGTTTTGACCACATCCCTGATTTATACACGAAATCTCTCGGGATACTCGCTCTCGAGGTTAGAGCTCCGTTGGTACATGTAAGGTAAACTTTCTCTGGTATATCGCTCATAAAAATATCCTAAGTAGAAGCCGCCAATGACGGGAGACTGACCATATATACATATGACCAGCGTCCAAGCCATCTCTCTACCCAAGCAAGGACCAGGGAGGGGCAGGCATTTGCTGCTAAAGGCTTAGCAGGTGGACATATAGGCTCCTTCCCCTCCCCCCCCCCCACCTATCCTTAGCTCACAAGGATGATGAGGTTGGAGACACCAAGACAACTAATGAGTTTGAGCAGGAATCGAACCCCAGCCTGACGATCACCAAGCAGGGACGTTTCCAATAGTCCACCACAACAGCAGAGATCTTTTTTGGCATCCTATATTGGAATTCAAGTAATAAAAACTACTAATTTTTCTTGTTCCTTTTTCCCAACAGCTCTCCTTCCTCTTCGTCTTCAATATTTCCTGGGATGGCTTAGGGACTCCCATTTCAGTAGTTTGTCATCGATATTCCATTGGGAATATTCCTGTCATTCTTCTATTTCATTAGTACGATCAACTACAGCTCTGAGTAGAACGAATATATATATATATATATATATATATATATATATATATATATATATATATAATATATATATATATATATATATATATATATATATATATATATATATATATATATATATATATATATATATATTTAGTTTTAATTTCATTTCAAAATTCTAATATAGTAATTTGTGCATTAAGCTCAAATTCCTAATTCAAAAATAATTGGTTTCAAAATCCTAATTTATTTTTTTACACTTCGAAAACAATATTCTTGATTTCTCGGCAAAACATTTTGAATGCAAAGAAATGAACTATTTCCATGTAAATAACATTAATTCTTTTGCCTGTAGTGATTGCCTATAGAATTAGTGTCAACATGTTTGTCTCTTCTCCTGAGTAAAAATGTTATGTGATCCATTGAACATCCAATCAACCAACTTCAGCTGAATGAAAAACCGTTTTGTTTGTTTGTTCCAATCAGACGAGTTTCTTCTACTGGAACAGGTGAGGGAAATCAGGTAACCTCATTCTCTTCAATATCAAAGGATCAGAGTCAAGAAATCACTCCTTCCATCGAGAGATTTTTATTTTGATATGGAACTTTTCGTGTCGCTCTGTTATGTACATTTGGACACAACAACAACAACAACAACAACAACAATAACAACAAATGCATCCATTTCTAGTCCTTATTCATATCTTGGGTTTGACCGTTGGCCTATTGGAAACGTCCTTGCCTTGTGATCTGCCGGACTGGGGTTCGAGTCCGCTAAGTCTCGAGACTTTCTTGTAGTGTCTGTAACCTCAGCATCCCTTGTGGGCTAAGGAGGGGGCCGGGTTTAGGAGAGCCTATCGGTCTACATGCTAGGTCATCACAAGCCATTGCCTGACCCTCCCTGGTCTTAACTTGGGTGGAGATGGAGTTTGGCCACTGATCATTTGTATATATGGTCGGTCTCTAGGGAATTGTCATTGTCACTTGTCTCTGCCATTTATTAGTTGCCTTTAAACCTTTCAACGATAGCCAATATGGATTGGTGATGGTGGGAGATTTTTTTTCTGATCGCTCACTACAAATCATTCTAGCTAAGGTGACTCAAAAAGGACACACATATGAATATACCACCTCTAACTATTTTCCCTGACAGGGGGTGGTTCGAGAAGATAATGAAACACACTGGTCACTGCCATATTCATGATTCTGTATTTTTGAAAAATTCTGGATATATGGTTTTCGAAAGAAATGTTGTGTCCAGACACCGGCAGTCCTGGCAAACCATGCCAGTGCATCATGTAACACCGTTACTGCGCGGCAAGTTACCAGAGGGACTCTCCACTCAGTAATGGTGTGATAGGGTGCAATTCCTCATATATACATTATGAGTGTATGTGACCCGTCAAGAAGGAGGGCTAAATATTTCGATAGAGATGCACACACGCGCAACGGAAGCAGATTCGCCCTTACATAACCCACTCCCCCTTTTCTAACTACAACACGATAGTTTAGATAATTTGTGTGAGATTGTTCTTTTCCGAGTGGTTGACTTCCAGTATAAAGGGAATATATATATATATATATATATATATATATATATATATATATATATATATATATATATATATATATATATATATATATATATATATATATATATATATATATATATATAGATCTCTCTCTCTCTCTCTCTCTCTCTCTCTCTCTCTCTC
The DNA here is from genome assembly GCF_036898095.1 of Palaemon carinicauda. NCBI lineage: Eukaryota > Metazoa > Arthropoda > Malacostraca > Decapoda > Palaemonidae > Palaemon > Palaemon carinicauda. The sequence continues at coordinate 52,701,646 of NC_090756.1, forward strand.
TCTCTCTCTCTCTCTCTCTCTCTCTCTCTCTCTCTCTCTATATATATATATATATATATATATATATATATATATATATATATATATATATATATATATATATATATATACATATACATATATATATTATATATATATATATATATATATATATATATATATATATATATATATATATATATATATATATATATATATATATATATATATTATATATATATATATATGATTTATATATATATATATATATATATATATATATATATATATATATATATATATATATATCTATATATATATATATATATATATATATATATATATATATATATATATATATATATATATATATATATATATATATTATATATATATATATATATATATATATATATATATATATATATATATATATATATATATATATATATATATATATATACATATATATATATATATATATATATATATATATATATAGAGAGAGAGAGAGAGAGAGAGAGAGAGAGAGAGAGAGAGAGAGAGAGAGAGAGAGAGAGAGAGAGAGAGAGAGCCACTTACTAATTATGATATAGGAGATGATATATTTAGAAATTTTCATTTAAATTCCAACAACATATTCTTTCTAATCAAAAATTTTCAAAAATATGCTCCTCACTTTCGTTTGACATATATATGTCATTGCAATGATTGATGGCGTAAATATTTGTAGGAAACTCTCCAGTTTCATTGAGCAATTATGTGGTGTGGAATGTCAATATTTTTACCCATCATTTTTGACATGTTAATAAAACAAGGTATGCCAAGCTGAAACCTCAAACACTAATCATTTTTTATCAATGGGATTTTTTATTTTTTGTTTTTTATTATTTTTTTTTTTTTTTAATGACTGCCATAGTTAATTTTAGATGACTTATTACAAAATTCATACATCATATCTACCAGTTTCGAAGATAATTTCTGAGAGTAAGTATCAGTTTGCCTAATTATATTTAGAGATATTTTGATAGCTACGTCATCGTATGTAGTGTTTAGGAGAAGGACACTCCAAAATGAAACTATTGTTTACTAGACTAGGGTAGTGTCATAGCCTTTGTACTGTGGTCTTCCAATGTCTTGGGGTTGAGTTATCTATCTTGAGGGTACACACAGGTACAATATTTTAATCGATTCCTTGTTTCCTCTCCTCACTGATCTATTTTGCCTTTTGGAACTCTTGGGCTTATAGCATCCTGCTTCTCCCCCTAAGGTCGTAGCTTAGCTAATAATAATAATAATAATAATAATAATAATAATAATAATAATAATAATAATAATAATAATTCCCAAAACTCACTCTTTCTTAAAATATTGTTATCAAAGCTTTTCAGTAGTAAAAAGGTTTGTTAATATTTTTCCCAGACGGAACCTTAGTCAGAACATTGGGATAATTAGATCATTCTTCATCATTTACTGAAATTGCAAATTTCCTTTGTGTAAGTGACCAGAAATGTCACTAGGCTGTGTGCTAATGGACAGCCACTACCTCTAGAGAGTTAAGGAGTCTTTTGATTGGCCTGACAGTACTACAACATTGGATCCTTTTCTCTCGTTGCGGTTTATTTTCCCTTTACCTACAAACACACACACACATACACACACACACGCGCGCGAGCAAACACCGAATAGTCTGATCTATTCTTTACATATTCTTGTTTGTCTTCATACACCAGGCAACACTGAGATTACCAAAGAATTCTGTTGCACTGGAATTGTTCATTGGCCACTTTCCTCTTAGCAAGGATAGTAGAGACTCTATAGTCATGGTGAGCTGCTCTTCTAGGAGAAGGAAAATCCAAAATCCAACCATTGTTCTTTAGTCTTGGTTAGTGCCATAGCCTCTGCTTCATGATCTTCCACTGTCTTGGGTTAGAGTTCTCTTGCCTGAGGGTACATTTGGGCACACTATTCTATCTTATTTCTCTTACTCTTGTTTTATTAACGTTTTTATAGATTATACAGGTGATATTTATTCTAATGTGGTTACTCTTTTTGAATATTTTATTTTTCCTTGTTTCCTTTCCTCACTGGCCTATTTTCCCTGTTGAAGCCCTTTGGCTTATAGCATCCTGCTCCAACTAGGTTTGTAGCTTAACAAGTAATAATAATAATAATAATAATAATAATAATAATAATAATAATAATAATAATAATAATAATAATAATTATTATTATTATTATTATAATAATGATAATAATATCAACATATTAGGTCATTGATAAAGCGTAGTGACATATTAGGTCATTGGCATAAAGCTTAGTGACATATTAGGTCATTGGCATAAAGCTTAGTGACATATTAGGTCATTGGCACAAAGTCTACAACAGATGAACTTCCATTTTATAATTTTTCAAATAGTCAAATATTTACTGACATAGTTTTTGACTATCCTTGTATGTTACAGGTACATGAATGTATATATTCATGTGTGGGTGTGTATGTGTAGCCTCGGATGTTGAGCCACAAATGTTTGGGACAAAACTACCATATTTGTTTGTGTATATATGTATGTATATATTTAGACTATGTATGTATGTATGTATGTATGGACCAAGGCGCAGAATAACATTAAATGTAATATTTGCGAGCTCCTTAAGTAATAAACAAGTCTCGCGAGACTGTCTGATCACTCTTCCATACATACATACAGTATATATATATATATATATATATATATATATATATATATATATATATATATATATATATATATATATATATATATACAGTAGAACCTCGGTTTACGAACGACTCCGCTTACAAAATTTTTCGGTTTACGAAGGGACTTTCTCTGAAAAATTTGTCTCGGTTAACGAATATTGTATCGTTTAACGAATTTAAATTTCCCTCCCACGCGCCTTTTTTTGTGGAAAAGTGTTAACGCCGCGCTTCCCGATTGCATTTTTCATGGAAATAACTTAACGACAGCATCTCACAATGGAGTCACGCGACTCCTCCCACTCATACCTACCACCCCCTAAACCCCTTTATTACCCCCTTCACTCGTTCATTATCTCAGTATCCGCCGTCTCGATAGCCTACATACTTAGTGAATTCGTGGACGATTTCTTTGTGATTTTTACACGTGGTTTGTGATTTGTTTTATTTTCACTCATTTGTGATTACAGTACTGTACTGTATTATTGTGATAGACAATGGCTCCTAAGATGTCGAAGAAGGAAAGCAGTAAGAAGAAGCTGATGATAACGATTGAGATGAAGGAGATCATCGAGAAGCATGACCAAGGCATGCATGTGAAATACATTGCTAGTTTTTTTCAATCGCTCGCAGTCGACGACATGCACAATATTAAAGAAAAAAGAAGAAATAAAGGCCGCTAAAGTAGCTAAAGGTGTATCGTCGTTGTCAAAACAACGGCCACCAATTCTTGATGACGTAGAAAATTTATTAATGGTGTGGTTAAATGAGAAGCAGCTCGCAGGAGATTCAGTAAATGAGAACATGATTTGCGAGAAGGCAAGAACCATTTACGAGGAGGGAGGCACTGCACAATCACTGTCTTCGAGTGAGATAAAAGATTTTTTAAAGAAGTGGGAAGACGTGAAAAGTTTTCTTGAGGAAAATGTCCCGAATAAGGCTGAAACAGACCGTGCAATAAATTTATTAGTCGATAAGGGGGTGGGTCACTTCTATAAAATTTTAAAGAACAGACAAAAGCAGGTGTCTATTGAAAAATATCTTGTGAAGGGGGAGAAAAGAACTGTGAAAGACAACGACCAAGAGTCTTGCAAACGCAAAACCAGTGACAGTGAACGCCATTCTCGCGAGAGAACTCCAGTCAACGTTCCTGAAGTTCTCATGGAGGGAGATTCTCCCTACAAGCAGTAACCCACTCCTCCTCCTTCCCCTCCTCTCGTCTCCGTCAAGCCAGCAGCGACACTCCTCTAAGTTAAGTTCAGGTTTACTGTGCATGCATATCCATATTTTCATCATTAAATGACTGCAATATTTTAATAATTTTGTGTAGAGTACAGTAGAGTACTGTATGTGTAAGGAAAAATTTTTGAAAATTGGTTTTTGTAGATGAGTTGAACTAATTATTTCGATTTTATAACATTCTAATGGGGAAATTCGTTTCGCGATACGAATTTTTCGGTTTAAGAGTTCGCATTAGGAACGAATTAAATTCGTAAACCGAGGTTCTACTGTATATATATATATATATATATATATATATATATATATATATATATATATATATATATATATATATATATATATATATATATATATATATATATATATAGATATAGATATTATATATATATATATATATATATATACCCTATGAAGAAGTACAGAGTATAATAGATGAGACTGGTGACTACATTGCTAAACTTTGAAGGAATACTCGAGGTTATACAGAATTTGGTGGGTGTTGTGAGTCTTGGCGAAGTTCCAAGGGAGAATTGAGCATATTATACAAGTATACATTGACTTCACCATGTGGCAATTACAAAAATCCAATAGATCACATAGCAATTAATAAAGAGAGAAAGAAGACTGAGAAATGTAGGAAGCTATAGAGATGCAGATATTGGTAGTGATCACCAGCCCCTCATTGACACACTGAAATTAAAACTGAAAGCACCCAAGAAAAATATAGATAGAATATCTAGGTTTGATATAACTAAGCTTTTAGAGGAAGAGAACAGAGAAACCTTTGCAATTGAATGTAGGAATTCATTTGCAGTCTTAGATACTTTAAGAGACGAAGAGGAGAATAGTGTGATATTAAGAACATATATCACCCGGTTGTTAGTGAAGTTTTGGGACACGCAGTTACAAGGAGAAAACCATGGAAATCATCCCAACTGTAAAAAGGAGTCAAAGACAGGAATAGGTTGTTGAAATTTTCCGAAGAAGTGATGAAAATTACAAGGTAGAGCGTGCTAAGTATTCCAGTATTGATAGTGAGGTCAAAAGAAAAGCCAGGAATGACTGGAGAGAATATTTAGACAGTGAAGTAGATGAGGCTGACAAAGCTAAGATTTCAGAGATTGGCTATGGTGTAAGAGTTGCTCATAGAATTATAATTAAATCTCTACTTGGGCCAAAAAAAGAAGCATATACCCATCAAAAGGAGAGATGGATCTGTTATAGCAACAGATGAAGAATGGGGATGTTGGATGGAACACTTAAGTAAGATTATCAATAGGACATATGAAGGGAATAATTTGGTTGATATACCTGAAGCTGAGGAAGACCTTGATGTACCCATGAAAAGATTCAGTGTGTTTGAAGCCGAAGCTATCATAAAAAAACTCAGGATATAAAAAAAAAACCCTGGATACGATTGAATAACTGGAGACGATTTTGGCCGAGAATGAAGTGACTCCCAGAATACTTACAAGATAAATTTGGAGAATGTAGTACGAAGAGACGAAACCTGATGAATGGGAGCTAGGAGTGCTGGTGAAATTGGCAAAAAAGGAGACC
>NC_090756.1:52709645-52712145 GCF_036898095.1 Palaemon carinicauda
TGCAGCCTGATTTGATTTTCCTTAAGCAGGAAAAATTTAACCAGAACATTGCCCTGAAACTTTATAATTTCATCTTTCAGTCGGTTCATCATTCAGCCTAACAACAGACTTTCCTTCATACATCATTTTTTTTTTTCTATCTACCGACTTGAATTGATACGTTTTTATCTAGATAGATTTTAAAACTTTTAGTATTTTTTATGAAACAATCTACTCCAAAGCATCATTATGCCATCTCCCCAGAAACATAATTTCTCGCATGACTAAACTAAGAAACGTAGTCTCTCGCATATGTTGCCAGTACTTCCCGGGATACGGCCTTGATAGTGTCATTATCGTTTGTGTTTGTGTTTTGTTTTGTGCCCCGATGTTTAAAATGGCTGGAATTCCGACAGCAAATAGCGACCAATTCAATGTGAGGTTCCTGAATAGCAATTTGCATAATACAATGAAGAATTGGAGTCTCACAGAAGGCGACTTTTCAACCACATAAACCTTGTCCTGTTGGGATGAGGATGAACCGATTGAAAGCAAGAGAGAAAGGTATTGTTTCCTGATTTTTGTTGTTGCGTTTATTTATATGTACATTATTTGTTGATATATATATATATATATATATATATATATATATATATATATATATATATATATATATATATATATATATTATATATATATATATATATATATATATATATATATATATTTATATTTATATATATCCTTTCTGAGTGTGGATACCTTATGATAAATGGGTTTGAGTATCGCTTTGATCAGCAAAGCTACAATAGTCAGGGCCACAAATACCAGGTTGGTTTGCTGTGAGAGATTAGATGAAAACCTCCCACCATCACCAATCCGCTGTGGCCATCATGGTGATGAAAACCGGTCAAACCTCAGACATTAATTGCCATATCTGAGTCCATTGTCCTGCAGTGGACCAGAAACCGCTGCATTGGTTGTGGTTGGCAGATTCCTCTATATTTGGTTCGAATAAGAATTATTCCATTTCCACCTGGATAACATATTGTTAAATTCGTAACATCTAGTCATTGATGATGTTTATTTATTAACATTGTTTAGCTTTTAATTCTCTCAGAAAAATAAGTTCGAATAGTGTCCAAAGATGAAATAAACTCGATTGGAAAAACTTTGTGATGCATCAGTGTTATTCATCTTAATAATAAACCTGTCATGAAAACTGTGACAAACTGCAATTTAAAAGTTTAAATGTTACTCATGAACGGCAGAGGCAAGGGACAGTGACAATGCCCCAGATTTCTCATGCTTGAAGGTACACTCAGACACTCTATTCTCTTTCATTATTCACTTTCCTCACTTGGCTAATTTTTCCTTGTTGGAGCCCTGAAGTTTATAGTATCCTGCTTTTCCAAATAGGGCTGTAGCTTAGCTAATAATAATAATAATAATAATAATAATAATAATAAAATATTGACTAGCTACGCAGACATAGTACACCCTGGAGAGAGAGAGAGAGAGAGAGGAGAGAGAGAGAGAGAGAGAGGAGAGAGAGAGAGAGAGAGAGAGGAGGGGGGGGAAACATTAACTTTAAATAACCTGATTAACGAATTTAATTAAATTTCCACGCAAGCTGTATTAATGAGCTAATAGTTGCAAAGCTGAATATTACATTTTACTTATAAGTGAATTAATATCATTATATTTCAAAGTTACGCTGAAATAATGAATTCTTAATAGGAATGAAGGATTACAGCCATTGTGCAATACTTCTCAGCGAAATTGTTACAAGAAAATAATTCATCATCACCATCTCCTCCTACGCCTATTGCCGCAAAGGGCCTCGGTTAGATTTCGTCAGTCGTGTCTATCTTGAGCTTTTAAATCAATACTTCTCCATTCAGTATTTCCTACTTCACATTTCATAGTCCTCAGCCGTGTACGCCTAGGTCATCAACCTCTTATAGTGCCTTGTGGAAACAACTGGAAAGTTTGCCTAACTAATCAAACTGTTATATATATATATATATATATATATATATATATATATATATATATATATATATATATATATATATATATATATATATATATATATATATATATATATATATATATATATTTGTGTGTGTAATATATACCTGAATAATTGTATATATGATTTAAAAGTTAACAGTTCGCATTCCCATAACATCAAATTCATAATAACTGACCACTTTCTTATGTTATGCAAATCTCCACTGAGGGACATTCAAATGGAACCGACTACTTTTTGCTGTCGGTATTTCACGAGGTTTTGAACATGGCGGTCGGGAGAAACCACAAACACACACACACGCTAATGACGTCATCATGAGCGTTTTGTTTTGTCAGGCAAGCAACTATGTTGTTCTCCAGATGATACAGGAGATTATTTAGTAATATTCAAAGTAAGTGTTTAGTGATTGGCATTTGTATTGTTAAAATATTTGTGTCTTTAATTATACCATGATGGAGGTAAGAGGTAAATTGTTTTTCTTTT
>NC_090756.1:52717145-52727145 GCF_036898095.1 Palaemon carinicauda
AATGGTAACCTTTTGAAATGTACTTTCTACAATATACTTTTAATTGATGGTTTACTTTGTTAAACAGCTGTTGCTACTCTATCTCATTTCATCTAAGGATAACTTTTTGAAGGGGTTTTTGCGATAGTTTCTCATTTGATTTTTCTATTGGTTTTTTTCATTTGATTTTATTTATGAAGTATCACAATTGATTAAAGTCCAACCTTTTAAAGAATATTTGCATTTAGATTAATATTTTAGAGGACAGTTGCTACATTGTACATTTGATCAAAGAGTAATGTATTTCATTTTTATTTTGTGTTAATAATAATTCATGTTTTCGTCAAATAAAGATTTCTTGCATCGGCTGATTTTATCTGAGACCCAGCCAATACTTTATATAGCTCTTCGGTTTTCTTCATTTTGAGAGAGAGAGAGAGAGAGAGAGAGAGAGAGAGAGAGAGAGAGAGAGAGAGAGAGAGAGAGAGAGAGAGAGAGAGAGAGGTTCATCTATTTGCGAAGTCAAAACAGATCTCATTTCCAGTAAAGAGTAACATTACCTTAAGATTCGTGAATTTCACAAGTCAAGGGGTATGTAAGAGCTTTCTAACAGCTGCTCTATACTGTCGAGTTTGACAAAATTATTTTATTTCTTAAAGCGAATTTATATCGAATATATGAAGATAATTCTCTACAAAAACTACAGCAGTTTTAACATACATTACAAATTTATGAATGGGAAGCAGTTAAAGGAGGAATGGTAAAAATTCATCGAAATATAAATTCATCTTTAATCTAAAAGTTAACCAAAAAAGTTTTTAGCCAAAAGAAACGTAATCGAACAATTAAAAAGTAAGAAATTTTACTCAAACGAAAATCAAACTTGTATCAAATGAGAAATATTTTTGGCTTACAAAATTCAAAGGGAATTTTGGGGCAATAGATTCTATTAGAAGCGTCCCTGCCTGGTGATCGCCAGACTGGGGTTTGAGTCCCGCTCAAGCTCGATAGTTTCTTATAGTGTCTGCAACCTCACCATCCTTGTGAGCTAAGGAGAGGGGATAGGACTTAGGCGCTAATCATATGTAAATATGGTTAGTCTCTAGGATATTGTCCTACTTGCTAGGGCAATGTCACTGTCCCTTGCCTCTGCTATTCATGAGTTACCTTTAAATTAATAAAATAAACCTTGCTAATCAAATCCTTTTTTGTTGCTGACATGTTTGGTTATATTTCCTTAATAATTTCGCTGATAATTAGTTATAAACTTTAAGAGTTTTAATTGAATCTGTTGGATCCCCATAGATTAATTTAAACGATCTGGATTATTATTATTATTATTATTATTATTATTATTATTATTATTATTGTTATTATTATTATTATTATTATTATTGGTGTTGTTGTTGCCATAGTAACGAAATAAATATTATCTTTATCACGTATTCAAGAACGTAGTTCCTTCAATAGAAAGTTATTTGAAGTTATAAGAAATTTAAAAGGTTTTTATAGATAATTTTTGCTGTTCCAAAATCAATTGGAATCTTCTAAGGAAAACATCTCTTGAAAGTTTCCTATTTCCAAAAGGGAAAATATTTTTCTTCATTTATCATCATAAAAGTTCTCTCAGATATAAAAAAAAAAAAAAAACTTTTTTCTACTTGCATAAAAAATTAGAAATTGTCAAAATTTTGTGAAAGGAGAAAAGACGTGGAAAAAAGTAGAAAAAAAGGTTTCGATGGGATTTGAATATCTGCTGATTGCTATTCATTAGGAATTCAATTTTTTTTTTCATCTTAAAACTCCGGCATATTAATGTAGTACCTATTTGAGAAATTAATTTTATTTTGTAATTTCTTTGCTATTTTATCGCGCTAAATGAACTATTTTGTTTTGAAAGTATTTTTTTTCTTTACAAAATGTAAAACAACAAGGATAGTATGATGTATGATGATTTTTCCCACACACGCATATATATATATATATATATATATATATATATATATATATATATATATATATATATATATATATATATATATATATATATATATATATATATATATATATGTGTGTGTGTGTGTGTGTGTGTGGCTGTGTACATATATATATATATATATATATATATATAATATATATATATATATATATATATATATATATATATATATATATATATATATATGTGTGTGTGTGTGTGTGTATATATATATATATATATATATATATATATATATATATATATATATATATATATATATATATATACATATTTGTGTGCGTCTATATGTGTGTCAGATGTATTTAATTCCGTTTTCATGATTTCCCATAAAGAAAAATATAAATTTAAAGCAGTTCAGGTTATCTCATCTAAAATAAATTGTGATATTTGGGAACAAAGATCCTATGCAATGGTCGGACATTTTAGATATTGTTTGGTATTGTTAGAATGTCAGAGTGTCTGTGGTCTGTTGGATGACAGTTATACTATCGATCGATAGATTTTTGTGTAAATAAAACAAATAAAGAAAGGTTGTTTCGCTGAAAAGCATTCTCAGGTTACAATTACCAATCCTAAAAACCCAATAAATGAATATACATTAGTCTGACTCTCTGACTACTGTCGAGGGTATATGTGTATACTATTTAAGCCTGAGATGTGTTGTGGTAGAGATGTTAAGTTTACTCCTGATAAACATTGTAAAATTATATTAAAGTTTTCAAGCATCGAAACCTGCACTGAGGTGGGGTTGGTGGTGATGCTGAGAGAGGCGCTAATAGTAAGCCATAAGAATACTCTCCAGGTAGGCCTACCAACAAATCAATCAGACATTTGGGTGTCTACGACTCTCCTCTATTATTATTATTATTATTATTATTATTATTATTATTATTATTATTATTATTATTGCTAGCTAAGCTCCAATTCTAGTTTGAAAAGCAGGATGCTATAAGTCCAAGGGGTCCAAATTGGAAAAATAGTCCATTAAGGAAAAAATATATATACTACAAGGAAAGTAATGAACAACTAAATTCAAATATTTCACGAACAGTAACACCATTAAAATAGATTTTTTTCATGTGGAATAAACTATCAAAATTTGGAAAAAAATACAGATGAATACAAATAAAATGGTGTAGAGTACCCTGAAGCCAAGATAATCACATAATATCAGACTATGGCGACCTATTTCCATAGCTATCACTTACGGGCCCGTGTCTTATCTAAAGTAGGGCAATCTAAAACGAATGAACGATGACACTCGAATATCATTCACTTTGTTTACAACTCAGATGCTTTACAACTGTATAGTCTATATCTTCTATTTATATAAACCCTTGAACATATAGTTACACCTCTCACAATTAAATAATGAAAAGAATTCATTTCTGCATATGTCGCCTATGTCGTTTCCCTTTTGGTTATGTGTCTAATCTATATTTTCATCTGTCCGGTTTGAATAGCAGAGGTACCTGGGAACTGAATCGGATATCCTTTGCCCATAAGTATTGAAGGAATCGGCAAAACATTCAATGTCAGGATTCCTTTCCTTTGCCAATAGTAGTTTTCCATTTTCTGTATAGAAAAGAAAAAAAAGATAAACTATTGACAAATGAATCCGACCTCGAAATATTCCACACCCCAGGAAAGGTTATCTGACAGCTCCTTTGTTGGTAGAACATAGGAAACCTTGATACTCAAAATACGAGAACTTTTTTTCCGTGTCATGTATGTCTTTTTTTAATAGTTTATTTAATGGTTTTAAATGCCGCTCATGAATGACAGAAACAAGGGACAGTAACATTGTCCTAGGGACTTAACATACATACGTATGATTAGCGGTCAAGCCCCCTCAACACCCAAGCTGTGACCAGGGATGGCTAGGCAATGGCTGGTGATGACTCAGCGGGTAGACTTATAGGCTACCCTAAACTAGGATGGTGAGGTTACGATCACTTAATGAACTAATGAGTTTGAGTGGGAGTCGAACCCTAGTCTTGCAATCACCAGGCGGAGACGTTACCAGAATGCCACAGAAACCAACAGGAGATTAGTTATCCCCACCTGAGCGGTAACCTTTTTTTTTTGTGTGTGTGTGTGGGGGGGGGGGTTGTATTCTTATAATAATTTTTCGTTAAAAAGGTTCAAAGGACAAGGAGACCTGAAGATAGAATAGTAGCAATAATATCTCAAAGGTCAGAATTTTTATCATTCTTTTAGAAGAGATTTAGTAAACGATATGTCATTACGAATATGTTTTAAATATATTAAAAAATCTAATTGATATATAATTAATTTCTTATTTATTTTATGGAATAGTAACAAACTTCGAGCAAAAATCTTATGAATGTTTTTATAGAATATACACTAAAAATTGATAAAGCAGGGAAGAATATCCATGTTAATGATTTTATTAACATGTCTAAAACACATCGTTGCAATTAGAATTGTGGTAGCCTATTGGTAACCTCCCTGCCACCGGAAACGACAATCATCCACAAATTGGCCAAACTGCCGTGTGGTAGTTATGAAAGAGGTAGGGGTGGGAAGGGCTGAATCTCTGAGTGCCCATCTATATAAATATTTAGCTGTCATTATTGGCAGGTCGCATACAAAAGTTTGATGATAACGTTGAATTTTTTGCCTATTTTTGAAGGGGGAATTTCGTTTAACCTCAATTTTGTGTACTTCCTGTGCAAGGGGAAATTGCATGAGCTGTTAAAGCCACAATTTGCAGTTAGGTGGCAGTAATGACTCAACTGCAACCATTAAGACCAAGATCCCGCATAAGTATCCAGCTAGAGAGTCTTGCATTTTTTCTTTTTTAAATTGTTTCTATTTTATGCGTTCGTCGTGTTTGGGATATACATTCATACACACAAACATACAAAACTTCCTCACTTGAGTAGACAAACTCCAGTTCTCACTTAATTACCTGTTTCTTTACAAATTACCTATTGTTTACTACTGCATTGTGATTGTTCAGTGGCCACTTTCCTCTTGGCAAGGGTAGAAGAGACTCCTTAGCTATGGTAAGCAGCTCTTCTAGAAGTACACTCCAAAATCAAACCATTGGTCTCTAGTCTTTGGTTGTGCCATTGCTTCTGTTCCATGGTCTTCCACTGTCTTGGGTTAGAGTTCTCTTGCTTGAGGGTGCACTCAGGTACGCAATTTTATCTGTTTTTTTATTTCCATTCCTCCTGGAGTCATTTTACCTATTGGAGCCCTTGGGATTATAGCATCCTGCTTTTCCATCTAGGATTGTAGCTTAAATAGTAATAATAATAATAATAATAATAATAATAATAATAATAATAATAATAATAATAATAATAATGTATAGCAACTAACTTCAAGTGTTGGTAAATCTAAAATTGAATTCTCAGAACGGTACATTCCCAACAGCATGTTACTCAACGAAGTGAAATTCACTCCATTTCAAATATGATTAATCCTTTTGCTTTGGAGGTCAGTCCAATAAAACGGTTTCCTCTTGAGAAAATATAAATCGCAGAAAAGAAAAACATTTTCAAAATAACAATAGTTTGCAATTCAACGATGATTAAGGAGACTGAAATTGACTATTATTCACTGAGGCTTTGATTTTGATCTCGCTCTCCTTTTTCTTTTCGATATGAGAGAGGCTATTATTGCACGGGGTTTTTATAATAGGTCAGTTGAGTTTTATGCCTTGTCTATACTCAAGTGGAAGGTTTGATATTTCATTTACTCAGGCATTATAAAAAATCAATTGGTTCATGTTACATCATACATAAACTCTCTCTCTCTCTCTCTCTCTCTCTCTCTCTCTCTCTCTCTCTCTCTCTCTCTCTCTCTCTCCTCTCTCTCTCTCCAAATATGATATTCTGAATTCTATAGAGGTATACCGGGACGTAGTTCGAGTCTGATAGTCTGATTATTATTATTATTATTATTATTATTATTATTATTATTATTATTATTATTATTATTATTATTATTATCCAAGCTACAACCATACTTGGAAAAGCAGGATGCTACAAGCTCAAAGGCTTTAACAGGGAAAAATAGCCCAGTAAGGAAATTAAATAAGGAAGTAAATAAACTACATGAGATGTAATGAATAAAGAAAATAGAGTCTTTCATGATGAATAAACACGCAAAAATAGATCTTCCCTAAATAACCTCTGAAGAGAAACTTTTATGTAAACAATAGGGTCAAGACAAAGGTCCCCTGAATAGACCATATAAGGAGGGACCAAAGATCAAGGGACCATAAATGGAAGATTAAAGGAGACTCCATTTGTCACTTTCAGTCTTTTGGTCTTAAAAAGAGACTACAGAGTGATGGACGAGACCCATCGAAGATTTCTTTAGGGTGTTTTCCGTCTTCCTGTTTTATTGCCAATTCCAAAAACTTATTCCTAATCAGACTCCATTTTGTGGGACCCTCTGGGGGTGGGGGTGGGGGTGTCCTGAATACCCGAATATATAAGGTATTACACTTCATGTCATCTTGATTTTTCCTTATCGTTATGTTTTAATCTTTTCCTTGTGTCATACTGCCTTTATTATCAATGATAAAAACAACAATGATAGTAATGAAAATAAAGATATTATATTATTAGCCTATTTCCCTTATATAATTCAGAACAACGTGTCTCTCTATCTATCTCTCTATCTATCTATCAATCTATCTATCTATCTATCAATCTATGCATCTATATATATATATATATATATATATATATATATATATATATATATATATTTGTATGTTTGTGTATGTTTTGCTTATGCATTTATATAGATAAGGATACCGTGTTTTCATATAAATAAACTGTACAGAAAGTAAAAAAAAAAACAAGAATATACCCGCCACTAGAAATGACCCTTTTTGGCAGGTGTCTAATGAGCTTGGGGACTCCTCCTACTTAATACCTGACTCAAGCCCAGGTAGCTGATAAGAGAGTGTCATTGCTCTCTAAATCTCTATATGTATGTTCGTACGTTTGCTTTCCCTATAAAATGTAAAGAAACCTCTCTCAATAAATCAGTCCTCTGAAGAAGTATCACGAAACTAGTCAGGACTTAAACCTATATTCCGTATTTTAATTTTCCCTGTGGTTCTTCTGTATATATATATATATATATATATATATATATATATATATATATATATATATATATATATATATAATATATATATATATATATATATATATATATATATATATATAAGCTATCCATATCTCTTGCCAGGTCTACATACATAAAGCAGCGAGAGTGCATCAAGAAAACAACGTAGAACCTTCAGCAAGAATAGCATGAAAGACGAGCATATGGTTACAGAAATATTTTATGGAAAACGGAACCAATTTGCATAACAGACTACAAAGAGGAGATTTGGGGTCTCCGAGAGATGTCAAAACCAAAGGGTTTGGTTATTTTTGAAATAAAGAGAGAGAGAGAGAGAGAGAGAGAGAGAGAGGAGAGAGAGAGAGAGAGAGAGAGAGAGAGAGACTTCTGCGTATGTGCGTAAGACAAAAGAATGTTGACTCTGCTCCTCTTCCCTTTTAAATTCTTGATTTCCTTTGTGCATGTTTAACTATTTTGTTTACCACTTTTTATAGATATATAGATGTATTATATTATTCCCTTTGAAAAACATATACAGCATTTTACTCTGTAAATTTACATCATCCTTAAACAATAGGATTATAATTCTGCCAACATAATTACAATGGTATAATCTTATTATCTTACTGGACATATATATATATATATATATATATATATATATATATATATATAGTATATATATATATATATATATATATATATATATATTATATATCCACTTCTGAGTATGGATAACTTGATACTAGCAAAACGTTTGTGTTCGTCATGAACAGTAAAATTGCACCAGTCAGGGACGCCCATACTAGCTTGGTTTGCACTGACCGATCAAAGAAAAGTCTCCTACCATCCATCCGCAATTGGCCAATGTATTGATCAAAATTGGCCAAACCCAGATATGATCAGGACATGTTTGAGGCTTTTGTCCTAAAGTTGGCCAGAAATGGCTGCGTTTGTTGTTTGTTATTGTTGTTGTTATTAGTTATCATTACTGTTAGTGTTAACAAATATTTTGACTGATCAGACGAAAGACTTTAGGGAATAAGAGAGATATACAAATAAGCAGTGATATTCAAAATAACTAATTTATAGTAAAAAAAAATATATGTGGAAGCGAACTTGGTCAATATTGTGGGTTACTATAAAATGTAAACAAGAACTAATTATTCCAAGTTGCTAAGGAATGTAAAAAAAAAAAAAAAAAACGTCGAATTATAATTACCTTTGATGTCAACAACACTATCCAATTGTAAAAACCTTGTGGCATCTTAGCGTATCTGGGTGAGGGTAGAAGAGTCTCTTAGCTATAGTAAGCAGCTCTTCTAGCAGGAGGACACTCCAAAATCACAACATTGCTCTCTAGTCTTGGGTAGTGTCATAGCCGCTGTACCATGGTCTTCCACAGTCTAGGAGTAGAGTTCTTTCACTTTAGTGAACATTCGGGCATATTATTCTATCTCATTTCTCTTCCTCTCTTTTATTTTTTAAAAAAGTTTTTATAGTTTATATATGCAATATACTGTTCATAATATATTTTATTTTAATTGTTCCTTACTTTTCTTGTAGTTTATTTACTTAGTTTTTCCTTTACTCACTGGGCTGTTTTGCCCTATTGAAACACTTAGGGCTATAGCTCAATAAGTAATAATTAGGGTGGATAGCAAGGTCAAGTACCTTTTAAAACAAGTATAATCATTATTTACTTTGACCTTGTTTCTCATTATCTGTCATTTCTATGACATTTAATTTCCGTTTATCCTCACTGAAATCTCGTGCTTTACAGCATTCACAAAGATATTTTTTTCAATAAATTAAAGAAATTTCTGCTTATTTCTTTCCATGAGCGTTATCCAAGAAGACTCGTTTTAAAAAACTATTTTTGCAAGAGATTCTTCGATGCTGTTCACAGCTAATGATGCTTGCCAGTGCTGCATTAGTCTCTCCAATGGCTTTCTATTATTTACTTATTGGACGAAGGCCTTCTCTGATTCTGCCCTTATTTTTCTCTTTTAAATACATACATATACACATGCACAAAAACAGACACACACACACACACACACACACACACACACACACACACACACACATATATATATATATATATATATATATATATATATATATATATATATATATATATATATATATATATATATATATATATATATTGCAAAACAACCTTGTGAAGGAAGAGAAGACAATGGATTGAAAAACTGAGAAAGTTCGCGAGCGTGGACTGGCGTAGAAAGACCATGAACAGATGCAATTGAAAAGACATGTCAGAAGCCTTTGTTCTGCTGAGAACTAGTAGTGGCTAATGATGATGATGTATGTATGTGAGAGAGAGAGAGAGAGAGAGAGAGAGAGAGAGAGAGAGAGAGAGAGAGAGAGAGAGAGAGAGAGAGAGAGAGAGAGAGGCAACGAACCAAAGAGAAAATAGATATAATGAAATCAAACTAGTATCGTCTCTCGACTTCTTCAGGAGGACTGAGTTATTGAATGACATTATCACATTTATGATACATCGAAGGTACATACATTAAATACATACATATAAACCTTTGTAGACAAAGAATAAAAAAAAATGTGGAGAGAGCCCATCATGCTCAAAATCATATACATGTATATATAACCATACACAAATATGCCTACACATATTTGCATGCCGCATATTTCTAAATATATATATATATATATATATATATATATATATATATATATATATATATATATATATATATATATATTTAAACTAAAATGGAAGTAACAGTAAGTAATATGTGCATATACATATACAATTATATATATATATATATATATATATATATATATATATATATATATATATATATATATATATATATATATATATATATATATATATATATTATATATGTA
>NC_090756.1:52737145-52749645 GCF_036898095.1 Palaemon carinicauda
TACAAAAACAACGCACTTAACCAAACCTACATATAAACTAAACTCTAAGATAAGGACTCACTCATATGCACACCCATACTGGCAATTAGATTTTACTATGGAAAAATAGTTTTATACAAACCCCATGAAGACACGAGAAGGGCGTGGGAGGGACAAAAGCCAAGATTACATACGAGAAAGGGCATCAGGAATGCGGTTCTCCGATCCCTTAATATGTTTTATAACCAGAGTGAATTCCTGCAACTGCAAAGCCCATCTCAAAATTCTCTGATTGGACCCTTTCATCCTTTCTATGAACACTAGCGGATTGTGGTCAGTCCAAATCTCTATCGGGAAGGAGAAATTGGTCACATAGGGTTTAAAATATAACAAAGTACGAACCAAGGCCAAGGCCTCCTTCTCGATAGTTGAATACCGCCTCTCTGCTGCCAATAGTTTACAGCTAAAGTAAGACACGGGAAGTACCTCTCCAGCCCCATTTCTCTGAAAGAGAACACCTCCAATGCCCACATCACTAGCATCCACCGCGATAATGAAAGGTTTCTGAAAATCAGGGGATATTAATATTGGGTTTGATATCAGCACCAGCTTGAGTTTAATGAAAGACTCCTCACATTTAGGAGACCACGCAAATTTCTGTCCTTTCTCCAATAACTTAGTAAGCGGCTGAGCAATGTCCGAGAAGTTTTGCACAAACCTTCTATAATAACCCGTCATTCCAAGGACTCTCCGAACTTCCCTGACATTACTCTGCCTCTTCAAATTTAAAATGGCATCGAGATTGGCTTGTTTAGGGGCTACCTGACCCAAACCAACTTCATGACCCAAATAGCACACTTTGGCTTTACCAAATTCACACTTACCCAAGTTCACAACAAGACCGGCATCCCTCAAAGCTTCAAACACTTTTCTCAATCTTACTATATGAGTTTGCCAATCATTGCTGTGAACAACTAAATCATCAATATAAATCTCAGTGCCTTTCAACCCACAAATGACTCTGTTCATAAGCCTCTGAAAGGTGCATGCAGCATTTTTCATCCCAAAGGGCATCACTTTACATTTGTAAAGCCCAAAGGGAGTTACAAATGCGGAAATTTCCCGGGCTTGATCAGACAGTGGCACTTGCCAATACCCTTTCAGCAAATCCAACTTGGTTATGAATTTTGCAGACCCTCTCTGATCGAGACAGTCGTCAATGTGAGGCAAAGGAAAAGAGTCATTTTTGGTACTGGCATTAACTTTACGGTAATCCACACACATTCTGTACTTTCCATCAGACTTTTTAACTAAAACTATCGGAGAGCTCCAAGGACTTATCGAAGGTTGGATGAGGTCGTGTTTCAGCATATACTTTATTTCCTCTTCGACTATGTCCCTTTTCACTGGATTTAGTCGATAAGGACTCTGCTTTACGGGAGAAGCACTGCCCACATTCACATCATGCTGAAGCAACCTCGTCCTACCTGGCGAACTAAGAAATATTTCTGGAAAAGAACAGATTAAATTAATAATGTCCCTTTTCTGGGTAACTTCCAGATGGTCCAGCTCTCTTTTCAAAACCTCTAGATTTTGAACGTTATTAAAGAGAGCATCAGAAGATACCTGACCAACCAAGTCCTCAAAGTTATCCTCTGGAGACTCTACTTCTACAGACACAGGTTCACACACTAAAGCTAAAGGATCCCTACCACCTGAAATATAAGATTTTAATCTATTAATATGAAAGACCCGGCACTTTCGTTTGGTCCCGGGGGCTTCAATTTCATAATTCACTTCAGACAATTTTCTCAAAACCTTCCAGGGCCCCTTATACCTTGGCTCAAGGAAATTGTCTGAGTCTGTACTCAACACCAATACCAATTCCCCAGGCTCAAACGATCGCACCTTGGTTTTCTTATCAAAATTTGATTTCATGATTACTTGGGAGGAAGCCAAATTTTCTCTTGCAAATTTCCACGCAATGGCTAACTTTTTCCGTAAATTCTCTACAAATTTCACCACATTAAGTTCCTCTTTCTGCCCAGATGATAACAATTCATGAAAAATTTCCAACGGACCACGTACTTTGTGCCCATAGATCAGCTCAAAGGGAGCTACACCTGTAGATGCATTTGGATGGTTCCTTATGGCAAAGAGAGCAAAGGGAAGTCCTTTTTCCCAATCCTCTCCTTGTTCATAGCAGTATTTTTTCAAAACTGATTTAAGTGTCTGGTGGAATCTTTCCACCACCCCCTGACTCTCTGGGTGGTGAGGTACGCTGGTAGTGCACTGAATGGCCAGTTCAGCACACTTACCCCTAAATACCTTACTCGTAAAATTCGTCCCACAGTCGGTCTGAATTTTACGAGGAAGTCTGTATCGGGAGAAAAATTCAACAAGCTTCTCAAATACTGCATTGGAAGTTATCTTTTTCATTGGGAATGCTTCAGGAAATCTAGAAGCTCGGTCCATGATGGTCAGGAGATGAGTAAACCCAGTCTTTGTTCTGGGCAAAGGCCCCACCACATCTATAACCAATTCCACAAAAGGTTCCCCAATTGCAGGAATGGGATTTAGAGGTACTTTAGGGATCACTTGATTGGGCTTTCCCATCACCTGACAAACCTCGCAATTACTAACAAATTGTTTTACTGATGATTTCAATCCTGGCCACCAAAAACATTTTGCTAATCTTTTGAACGTCTTAAATACTCCAAAGTGACCAGAAAAAGAATCATCATGTGATAACTTCAAAACAGACTCCCTAAATTGTGAGGGAACCACAATTTGTTCCACTCGAGAAGTTTTGTTCAGATCATGTGTAGATGGACGACTAATTCGATATAACAAACCTTTCATTACACAAAACCTCGGTTTAGTTAAATCGGCTGTGTCACCCAACTCAAAATCAAACTCTTGTTTCTGAGCCTCAATAAACGTTAAATGGTCCCAATCAAGTTGCAAGATATTACTACTACTACTAGGACTACCTACTGGCCCGGGCCTTTCTAACTCTACTTCTAAACTACTTAAATCTAAGTCATCATCATTTATCAAATCAGCTGCCTTAGCGGAGGCCCGAGTCACCACCGTCACAGGACAAGCATTCACAGTCACAATAGGGAATAATTCCAGACCCCTATGGTCTACCATGTCATTTCCTAAAATACCATCTATATTTGGAATAGGGAGTTTCTCCACCACTGCCAACTCTGTTACCTCATTATACCCAGGGAATGATAATTCAACTTCCACCAATGGAGCTGAAACCACAGTATTCGGGAAACCTCCCAGAATCACATAATTCCCTGAATATTCAACTAAACCATTTAAAGATTCCCTTAATACTAAAGAACGAGCTGACCCTGTGTCTCACAAAAATTTTACCTTTAGAATTCCTGAATTCGTAACCAGTCTACCAGGCCATATATATTTATCATAGAGTCATGAAGGTCTATTACCAGTTGGTTTTACATTGCTGTCATCACCACTATTTACATTGCTACCTTCCGTTACCGGTGGATTCTCAACCTTGGGGGTGTTAGGAATAGTCTTATTTGTTATTACAGATATAGGATTGTCAATATTGTTATTATTTCTCTCCAGATACCTCCTCCTGGCATTACACTGAGCTTGATAATGTCCAGGCTTATTGCACCAAAAACAGGTCCCATTACCTTTGCTCACATTACCAGACACTACCCTGTTTTTGGAGAAGAATCTAGAGGGCTCTCCATTTGAAATATTTCCCTGAGTCTTTTCATTCTTATAATAGGTTGGAACACCTGAATGCTTTACCCTGTTGTTAGCTACATTATTAGATTTATTATTACCATCATTTGGCTTAGCAGACTGGAAATCTAGACCCTGAGACCCAAAATTGCCGGACCCTGCTCGATGGGTTAAAATAAATTCATCGGCAATCTGAGCCGCTTTACTTAGGTTAGCTGCTTTCACCTCTTCCAAGTATATCCTCAGTTCTTTACTACAATATTTCTTAAATTCTTCCAATAACATTAATTCCCTCAAGGAGGAGAAAGAGACTACCTGACGACTCTTCAGCCAATTATCAAATTGCTCCTCCTTGAGCCTAGCAAACTCAACATATGAAATGGAAGCATGCTTGCTAAAATTTCTAAATTTTAGACGATAGGCCTCAAGGACAAGATCATAAGCCTTGAGGACCAACGCCTTTACTTTACCATAATCACGGGCTACGCCCTCCTCCAAAGAATTATAAATCCTGATTGCCTTGCCCACCAGCCTACACTGAATTAAGACTGTCCACATCTCGGCGGGCCAAGACAACCTGGTAGCTACCCGTTCAAATGCTTTAAAAAATTCTGGCACATCTTTTTCGTCAAATACAGGGACTAACTTCAAAGCTGCCCCTATATTAAATTTATCGACATATGGACCACAAGGAGTACTTAATTTATTAGTAACATTTTGCAATTTAGCCAGCTCCAAATTTACTTTAGCCATCTCTAGTTCATGTCTCCGCACCTTCTCGTTCTCCTCAAACTCAAGTTTCACTAACTCTATCCTCTTGCAAATTAATCTATATTCATAGTCCTCTTGGGACAACACAGGCTGCACTGGGACTACATTCTCCGGGACAGATTTTTCTACAATAAATGGGTTTGTAGACACGTTAGCTTGATCTTCCAATTTACCATTTCCTTCAAAATTAAAGGGGGAGTAAGGCAACACACTAAACAATAACAAATATTGGTAAATTCACTGAGCACCGATCCGCCAACCAAACCACCGAGTACACCCGAGTGCAATCCTGTCACGGTCGCCAACTGTAACAACCTACCAGGTTGTAATGCAGATTCTTTTAAGATATTTAAATTCTCATGGATTGCAGTCGGTAAAAATACGTCAGTGATAAGGAAAGACGGAAACAGAGACCCAAGAAAACTTAACAATATTTATTATAAACAAGAACAATAACTTAAATCAACCTTGCGAGATTAAATACACTTATTTATGCACATATTCAAGAAAACAAATAATGGTTCTCGGGAACTCACAAGAAAATAACCTAAAGCTACTACACTAAGCCCTAAACATGAGAAAATTCCAAGAGAGAAAACACTTAATAACGAGGTGGATCCAAATACAGCTAGCCAAAATCAATAACCTAATAATAAAAAGGAAGAAGGAAGTAGGAGATGAAAACAACGAAAACCTTAATATTCCTACCTATCTTACAAAACTAAACAATACAGAATTAAACAGTCACACAACATAGCAATAGAACTCGTATATATAGAATTAGACAATCAATAATATGTATATATATAACTTCACCTCAAGTGAAGTACAGAAGGGGAGTTGAATACAGGGCCGTACTTAATCCATCAAGCCGCTATACTGAAGGGTAAAACTGTACGCCAGGCACTGAAGGGCACTCCACTTCCCTACACAAAAGGAACGATAATTTGTCTTACCTGGCGTCAGCCTCCCTACTTATCACCTCACGAGCCATTTTGCTCTCACACTCGTACACAGCTGGACTGGAGGAATACGGCCAGTAAAATCAAGGTTCAGTGTCGGGAAACAGCGTCGACACAATTCCCGTACAAATCCTCCGACGGGAACAAGTAGCAGAAAACTACCGTCGCAGATGACAGAGCATCTGCTAAACACTCATCAGAAGTGCGAAGGTCATTGCCAAAGTCGTCCTCCAAGACACCATGAATGCTGAGACGGGAAATAGTGTCGGTGAGAGCTTGTCAAGGCCCGAACTGCCTTCACTGGTCGACCATGTCCACTCATCACCTTCCCAGCGTTCATCAACACTCACAGCAAAAAAAAAAAAAACAATCGTTAAAACGATAGTCCACTAATACACAAAAGAGGAGGAGGAGGCGCAAAAACACTTCAACAATCGGAGAGCCACTTACATTAACACTATAGTAAACAAACAACAAAAATACTTTAACTTAAAAAGAAAAACAAGGCTGATTTAAATAAAATAAAGAAATAATTTTACGTTAACCTAATATATATATATATATATATATATATATATATATATATATATATATATATATATATATATATATATATATATATATATATATATATATATATATATATATATATATGTATATATATATATATATATGATACAAACACATACACACAAATAAACATACATACATATATATATATATATATATATATATATATATATATATATATATATATATATATATATATATATATATATATATATATATATATATATATATATATATATATATATATATATATGTGTGTGTGTGTGTGTGTGTGTGTGTGTGTGTGTGTGTGTGTGTGTGTGTGTTACTATATTTTAGTAGATATAAAAAGTTTGGATCTTGATAACGTATTAATTCAAAATTAACCTGAAACCAATGATTAAGAATATTCAATAAATCTCAAAACATATATATTTACAATGCTTAAAATAAAAATGTTTAGATAAGGACACGAAAGTAATAATTTTCATAAAATGTTCGCCCATACACTTGATTTAATATTTGGGTGGAATTTTGGAACTTGTAATAATACTTGAATTACTATTTTGCCTGGTGCTCAGCTCATTACTGGGTCTCCCCCCACCCCCCGCTGATCTTTGTTACTTTCTTGTCATAAATCTTTATTCCTTAGCGGACATACTTCACATGAGTTTCTTTTCTCGATAGATAGATGTAGATTTCTTGTAATGTGACAGATACCCCTTCCTTGCAAAGCTCCATTTTCTTTTCTTATTTGATTTGCATAATCTTATGCTTATAAAAATTTTTTAATATCGATGGATACGCAAATACCTGAATATGAATTCGTGCATTCTTTTTGAGTGTCCATTTATCTTTTTGTTTGCATAAAATCTGGCAAAGTCTTGAAAAATGGCATAAAAGTAGTTCGTGATATTTCTACCTTGTTATTGTATAGCCAACTGAATTAAGTATATATTCAATGTATATTTATTTATCTTTAAGTCGTGATTAGCATATTAAAAATCAAGACAATTCAATAATGATTTCATAAGGAAAAAATTCGGGAATCATCATGTATCTCGCTTTTCATACTATGAAAATAACTTTTGTGGATGTCTACTAGTGTTGATATTAGTGAAATCGAGTATTAAAAGTCAGTGGTTCCTTTTGTATGTGAGGTAATGGCGAAAGACCTGACCCAGCATTTTTGTGTTTGGTGTGGGGCTACTTGAAAAGTCATTGAAAAATGAATCAATATGTGCGTCCTTAGTAGACGAAAACGAAAAGAAAAACTTAGTCCTGTGAAAGATCTTAATCTATTTATGACCGAATTGGAAACGGTAATCCAAGGGAAAGGGAGACAGAAAATGGCAGTGGCAGGAGCTAGCATGCAAGTGAACGTCGCTGATGAAGAATGTGATAACGGAGGCAATCAGGGCAGGTGTGGGCATTGTGAGGTCTATGTTGAATTTTGGATACAATACGATGAAAGCCGGAGATGGTACCACGACGAAGAAGCTTGCTCAATTTTAAGAGATGGCCTAAGTGATATTTGTCAAAGCAAGAACCTCATTCATGAATGTCCAAGATGTGTTGATACTGCAAATCCCAATGGTGCATGGGTCAGGCAATCATGGGAAAACATGACGAAACTAAGCATCAACATGGAAGAGGTGAAGGAAAATGTACAACGACAGATGTCTGGTATTATGGATATGATAACTGCTCAATACACCAATGTGTCAAGAAATTGTTGAGCTGAAAGAGAAACTTACGGTATACGAACAAGAGAATGTGACCAAGACCACATATGCGAGTATGTGTGTGTGTAAAAAAAAAAAAAAAAAAAAAAAAAAAAAAAAAAAAAAAAAAAAAAAAAAACCTTTGGTAATAAAGTCTACGGAGGAAAATACGAAGGCTTCAGAGATAGAGCAAACAATCATAAAGAAGATAACCAAGGATGTTGAACAGGTCAAAACCTCTAAACAAGGCCACTTGGTAGTTGATTTTGCGGATAAAGCTGGGTTAGAAAAGGCTAAAAATTACTTAGAAGAAGTGAAGTACGAAATTAAGGTAGAAGTGGATAAAAAGGATCTACTTAAAACCGAAAACCAAGGTCTGCAATATTGATGAAAATGAAGATGATAAAATTGCCAGTATAAAGGCGAAGAATAAATGGTTGAGTGATATTCTTGAAAATGAAGAGGACTTTAAATTGATCAGGAAGTTTAAATCAAGACAAAGCGGTAAATCACATGTCATTATAAAGTGTAGTCCAACTATCAGGAAAGTTTTCCGTAAAAGGGTCGATAGAGTATATACCGCGCTTGGAGGATGCTGCAAAATTTCTGATTCCTACAATGTATTTCAGTGTTATAAATGCCAGGAATTTGGTAATACTGCCGATAGTTGCAGCAAGACTCCAGTATGTGCCAAGTGTAGCCAAGAACACCTAACCACGGATTGTAGTGTAAATACGTTAGAGTGTCATAACTGTGCAATGAGGGATTACAATGATACAAATCATAAGACATATGATGATAACTGTTAAGTATACAAGGAGGAGCTTACCAGGATAAAAAATAGAACCGATCATGGAGTTTAGCCCATTGATTAAGTGTGGTCTGATAAATATTCATGCGGCGGGGAATAAAACCATAAAGGTTAGAAATCTTATTAACGAAATGGAATTAGATTTATGCTTATTAACTAAAACTTGGTTGCAGGGAAATATTAGTGATAACTCAAATGTCATGAATAGCAAAAATGTGGCAGCTTTCAAGAAAAATCTGAAGACTTATCTCTTTGGAAAGTGTTATAATAGTGATCTGAAAACTATTAAGCCTGAACACAAATGCTAGCGGATAACTGAAAAGATACAGAGCAAAATATTAACTGGAAAGAAATTATATATATATATATATATATATATATATATATATATATATATATATATATATATATATATATATATATATATATATATATATATATATATGTATGTATATATATATATATATATATATATATATATATATATATATATATATATATATATATATATATATATACATATATATATATATATATATATATATATATATATATATATATATATAAATATATATATATATATATATATATATATATATATATATATATATATATATATGTATATATATATATATATATATATATATATATATATATATATATATATATATACATACATACATATATATATATATATATATATATATATATATATATATATATATATATATATATATATATATATACATATATATATAGATAGATAGATATATAAATAGATAGATAGACAGATAGATATTTATATTTTTTTCCTGTTAAGCTGAAAACAACAATCTCCAACAAACTGCGTGTTGTAGTTAGGAAACTAGGAGCAGGGAGTGAAGGTTGAACCTGTTTTTATATCTGTGTTCTTATCTATATAAACATTAAGCTATCATTTTTGCCGGATCGTGTACACTAGTATATATTATTGATCACCTCTATTGCGATAGATTACTTTTTTCTGGACTTAAACCAACGTCAATCCAATAAACAAAATTGGAATCCTTATTGTGAATAAACAAATAAAGGGCGTCAGTTATGAGAGATATCAATTATGCTCATCGCAAAATGATGACAACTCATTGCATTAATGACAATGAGATATAATGAGATACTCTCTTGGTCTTTAAAACATTGTAAGATGAATGCCAGACTTTGATTTCCAAGTGGGTTTGAATCTTCGTTTTTGAAATCACTTTATTCTTGATATATTTCATTTATTATTTGTTATTGTTAGTTGTTTAATACTTATTGCATCATCGGAAATCCTTCTGTCATATGGGGTACCAGCTGAAAAATCTGTTTTAATATATTTGTTGTTTTTAAAATAGTTTATATTAACTCTTCATTACTTCTCTTGTAGTTTATTTCCATATTCCCTTTCCTAACTGGGCTATTTAACCCTGTTGGATCATTTGGACTTATAGCCTCCTGCTTTTCTAACAAGGGCTGTAGCTTAGCTAGTAATAATAATAATAATAATAATAATAATAATAATAATAATAATAATAATAATAATAATAATAATAATAATAAAATTCCACTGTATATATATATATATATATATATATATATATATATATATATATATATATATATATATATATATATATATATATATATGTATATATATATATATATATATATATATATATATATATATATATATATATATATATATATATATATATATATATATATATATATATATATATATATATATATATATATAAGAAGGTCGGTATTACTACGAATAGGGGGGACTCCTCCGAACAAAAAGGATAAAGGGATATTGTTGACATCGAGAAAATGGGAGTCAACAAACACAACAAGAAGAATAAATATGACACGATTTACTTCATCTTGCTTATCTACGAAGGTATTTGCTCTTCAGACCCTTTGGTATGTTCCTCCCTCCAAAAAATAAAAAAAATAAATATTTCTTTCCGGTTATCTAGTGCACAATCAGTACGTGGAAATATTGACATTTTTATGTTTAATTAACCATCAATTTCCACATCCTTTAGAGAGCAAACGTTTCAATTCTCCGCTAAACGTTCCCCGACTTTCTGCTTCTTATTTCAATCCCCTTTTATTGAGGCCTTTTACGATTCTTGACACCTGTTAATTATCCCTGACAAGTCCAGCGCCATTAGACTCCCAGGATCAGTTCGTCTCCTGAATAAGAAGCATTTGAAGCACGAAGCGATAACCTGAGTTCAAGACCAAGGGAAAGTATTATTATTATTATTATTATTATTATTATTATTATTATTATTATTATTATTATTATTATTATTATTATTATTTCAAGCTAAGCTACAGGTCTAGTTAGAAAAGAAGGATGCAACAAGCCCAAGGGCTCCAAAAGAGAAAAATAGCCCAGTGAGGAAAGGTAATAAAGAAATAAACTACGAGAACTAATGAACAATTCATATAATATACTTTAAGTACAATAACTAGATTAAAACAAATCTTTCAATTGGTATTCCATGGGATAATTCAACACCAAGGGGCATTATTATTATTATTATTATTATTATTATTATTATTATTATTATTATTATTATTATTATTATTAACAACAACAATAAAAATAATAATAATAATAATAATAATAATAATAATAATAATAATAATAATAATAATAATAATAATAATAATAATAATAATAATAATAATTGTGTTTCTCTGCAAATAACTGTATTTCCACCCCCCCCCCACCCCACACCTGTTCGCCCAAAATAAAACTAATGAGAGACAAGAACAAGAAATTCTCAAACACCGAAAGAGTCTTTGCTTGAAACCTTCCTTTGGCAAGACTAATGGAGCGCTTGCAAGCAGCATTAGCTGAAAGCAGCGCTTCAAAAAAGACTGACATTAGTGTTTTCAAAGTAAAGTCTTCGGGCGATACACTTGGAGGAAGGAAAAGGTCTCAAGTTTTTAGTGTCTTGGTTACAAAGGAAATCTGAGAGAGAGAGAGAGAGAGAGAGAGAGAGAGAGAGAGAGAGAGAGAGAGAGAGAGAGAGAGAGAGAGAGAGAGAGAGAGGGTATACTTTGCCATTTTCACTCATATTCTCGTTAAATTTAAAGTTACCGTGTATGCACTATGTATGGTTAAAGGTCATGTTAAAACAGGAACATTGAATTATTAATATTATTATTATTATTATTATTATTATTATTATTATTATTATTATTAGTAGTAGTAGTAGTAGTAGTAGTAGTAGTAGTAGTAGTAGTAGTAGTAGTACAGACAGATTTGTATCACCGAGTGCTGTAAGATAAAATAGTAAGGTATTTAAGGGGATTAGAGGGCCCATGTACACCTCAGGTTTCTGCCTAGCTAAATGAATAGTGTGTATCAGTCAAGAGAGTATTGGATATTAATTAGAATATTATAAGTAACAGGTAAAAATGTAAATAAGTTTTATGATTATGCAGAACATCCTTAAGTATCTCAAGAAAATCTTGAATGGCTAATGATATGGCAGACATCTTTATACTCCATCTTGAAATATTAGTTGAAATATTATTAATTAGATCAAATAGTAACCTTTTGAAATGTACTTTCTATAATACACTTTTAACTGATGGTTTAATTTCTTAAACAGCTGTTGCTACTCTATACCATTTCATCTAAGGATAACTTTTTTCATGGGGTTTTGCTATAGTTTCTCATTTGATTTTTCTATTCGTTTTTTTTTTTATTTGATTTCATATTTGTAGTATCGCATTTGATCAAAGTCTAACCTTTTAAAGAATAGTTGCTTCAGATTAATATTTTAGAGGACAGTTGCTACATTGCATATTTGATCAACGAGTAACCTTCTTCATTTTTATTTTGCGTTAATAATATTTCATGTTTTCGTCAAAGAAAGATTTCTTGTATAGGCTGATTTTATCTGAGACCCAGCCAATGCTTTA
>NC_090756.1:52754645-52757145 GCF_036898095.1 Palaemon carinicauda
GCTAAAACTTTATAAGCATGTGGTAATAGACTGATAGGCTTATAATTTTTGCATAAGGTGGTGTCCCCTTTCTTGTGTGTTGGAATTATAATGTTTTCAATCCAATCATTTGGAGCTGCTTGTCCATCTACTATATCCCTGCATACATCACACAACCATCTTTCTAGTCCATCTTGCTAGTCCATCTATTCCTGGTGCTTTCCCACTTGACATAGCTCTTAAAGCTTTTCCCACTTCTTCTATCAGGAGATCTGACGTTTCCTGTATGTTCCATAGCCCTCCTCTTAGTTCTGGATAATCTTCTCCAGTAACCCGTCTTCCACTTCCTTTTAGTTGTTCCTCGTAGTGCGTTTATATATATATATATATATATATATATATATATATATATATATATATATATATATATATATATATATATATATATATATATATATATATATATATATATATATATATATATATATATATATATATGCACTTTTTGCTTGGAGTTTATGTATATATAAACGAATGTTCTGTAATATAGTTTACTCAGTTGCTTTCTTCCAGCCTTTTAGTCACAACCTTCTCTCGGCCCTTCACAACTCTGATGAACGAATGAGAAATAGACAAATTCACAAATTTGATATTTTCAGTTTAACAAAGACTAATATAAAACGAGTTTAATGTAAAAAGGAGTTTTGTTTTGAGAATAGCTCTGTGGAAGAAAGCTAAGGACAGAAAATCATAAAAAAAAACTTATGAGAAAAGTTTAGTGTAAGGAAAAAGAACTATTTGAAATATGGTCATAAGAAAAAAGAAACGACTGTTCGTCGACATATAAGATGAAGAACGAAAAATAATACAAGAAAGGATTAAAAAATAACCGAGTAAATTTGAGAAAAATAATTGTAATTGTGTATTGGACAAAATGAAAACTGCGAATCTATAGATCTAGGATGAATTAAAATGTCTAAAATCCCTATTTATATACTGTATATATATATATATATATATATATATATATATATATATATATATATATATATATATATATATATATATATATATATATATATATATATATATATATATATCAGAGGAGATTATTATAGTATAGTGAACAGAATGAAATTTGTGAATCTATAAATCCAGGATGGATAAAAAAAAATCTAAAATCTATAATTTTGGGGAATCATCGAGTAAATATGAGAAAAAAGAATATGATAGTGTTGTAAACGAAACTAGTATTCTAAAATCAGATTGAGGATGGAGAAAAAAGCTCTAAAATCTATGTTTTAATGCTGAAATCACGGTTAATTGATCCCCGTCTTGATATCGTTCCACTATTTTTCAAAATGATATTTTTGACGCAATCAGTCTTATCCTACGACTGTGATAACTAACTTTTGGCATAATGGGGAAACTTATGGCACAGCCAAACCAGGCATCAATGCCAGGGTTTATGAGAATTCAGCTCTTCAAGAGGAAAGTTTGGGGGCAAAATCACTGCCTGATTAAGACCCTTTGTGGCCCTTGGGCTAACGGTGCAAAAAGGGTGTCCTAAGGGTTAGAGTTCTCTTGCCTGAGGGTACACTCAGTCACTCTATTCAATCTGCTTCCGTATTTCTATTCCTCAATGGGCTGTTTTCCCTGTTGATTTCGATGAGCCCAGATGCTCCAACGGGAAATATATAGCCTAGTAAGGAAAGGAAATTACCAAACTGCAATGTAAGTTATGAATAATCAATATAAGATATGCTTTTCAGTAGAGGCTCTGAAACCAGGGATGAATAATTAATAATTTAAGTCTTCCTTTATTATAAAGTCTAAGTAAAAGAAACAAGTATTTTACCGGTATACGAACTAAAGATTAAAAGATGAATTTAGGTTTCAAACATTTAACTTTTATATAATTATATTTGACTATTTTTTTTTTTTTCTAGAATGTCGACAATTAATATGAACTATCCTTTCGAACAGGAATCCGGACATAGGTAGATAGATATAGATATGGATAGATAGATAGATATATCGACAGACGGATAGATACATAGATAGATGCTCTTACGGAGTCATACCTTAGTTATGAAAATTAAGTCAATTTTAAGAAAGAAGTGAAGAAGATTTTGTCAGTAATACGGGAAAGCGTTCCTCTCTCTCTCTCTCTCTCTCTCTCTCTCTCTCTCTCTCTCTCTCTCTCTCTCTCTCTCTCTCTCTCGTTTAAGGGAGATGCTCCATTATGGAGTTTCGGGAATTCTTTTTCGTGATTTGCCAAAATATGAATTAATTTATGGAATTCTATCTTAAAACATATTGTATCCTTGATTTATTCCGACTTGTTATTATTATTATTATTATTATTATTATTATTATTATTATTATTATTATTATTATTATTATTATTATTATTATTATTATTATTGTTGTTATTGTTTTTTCCTATTATATATAGTTATTATTATTATTATTATTATTATTATTATTATTATTATTATTATTATTATTATTATTATTA
>NC_090756.1:52762145-52798913 GCF_036898095.1 Palaemon carinicauda
AGGAGTCCATCCTCTCCCTGAGAAGGTAGCAGCCATTCAGGACTTCACCACACCCTTAACTGTCAAAGCTCTGCAGGAATTCTTGGGCATGATCAACTATTATCACCGTTTTCTGCCAGCCATTGCCACCACTCTTGCTTCCCTCTACGCCTCCCTTAAGG
Organism: Palaemon carinicauda; assembly: GCF_036898095.1. Taxonomy (NCBI): domain Eukaryota; kingdom Metazoa; phylum Arthropoda; class Malacostraca; order Decapoda; family Palaemonidae; genus Palaemon; species Palaemon carinicauda. The sequence goes on from NC_090756.1 coordinate 52,762,307, forward strand.
GCAAGCCAAAGAACCTTAAGTGGGGTCCCCTTCAAGAAGCAGCCTTCTGCAATGTAAAGAAGGCCCTATCAACCACTGCAGCTCTCACTTTTCCTATCCCACATGCCCCTCCCCTTCTCTCCACCAATGCCAGCCACGTCGCTATTGGTGCAGTACTCAAGCAGGTGGTCAACGGCTCGCCCCGCCCATTGGCCTTCGTCAGCAGAAAACTGTCCAAGGCACAATCGTGTTATTCTACCTTCAATCTCGAATTGCTGTTGGTACACTTGGCTGTCCGTCACTTTAGCCATTTCTCAGAAGGTACACCCTTCGTTGTTCGCACTGACCACATGCCTCTGGTGCACGCCTTCACTCAACAGTCTGACGCTTGATCCGCCCCTCAACACCGACATCTCTCCGCCGTTGCTGAATACAATTGAACCCTTCAATACGTCCCTGGGAAAATGAATCCCGTTGCCGATGCCCTGTCAAGAAACACGTTGGCTGCCGTTCAACTGAGATTGGATTACAATGGCTTGGCTGAAGCCCAACGACAGGATCCAGAGGATCAAGCTTGTAGGACATCCTGCACATCCCTCTGTTGGGAAGACTTCCCCTCGAGGACTCCAACACTACCCTCCTCTGGAAACATCAGTAGAGGTAGACCATGACCCTTGATTCCTGCTCCCATGCGCCGGCAGATGTTCGATTTCATTCACGGCCTTTCACATCCCTCGTGCTGTTCTACTACATAGCTGCTGAAGATGAAGTTCATTTGGCGGCATTTCTACGGATGCTAAGGATTGGGTCTGCGCTTGTACTTCTTGCCAAACTTCCAAAGTACATCAACACACGGATTCAGGAGTGTGCACCTTTCCTCAACCTCATCATCGTTTCACACACATTCACATCGACGTTTTAGGCCCCCCTACCCACATCACAAGGACATCGTTACCTGTTTACCGTCATCGACCGCTCCACTAGTTGGCCTGAAGCATAGACTTCTTTGAGGAAGGACTGGAACGTCCCCTGCTCGGGGTTTTTAACTTGAGTCCGAAAGATTAACTTGAGTCTGGACTGAAATGACTTCTGGAAGGGCTAGAAACACGTTCTCTGGATCAAAATGGGGGTTTTTGAGGATGGTGAGTTCAATAGTAACATTTTCAACACCACCAGGGGTCATCTTCAAGGTCTAAAGGTCATTTATCAAGGTCAAATTTGTGAATTTTGGTAATTTTTGCTCTTTTTTTCTGTGTAACTCATAAATGGTGAGAGATAGCTGATTATAATATGAGTCGCCCTGATCTGGAGAGGCGAACTGTGGGCGGGTCATCTGGCAGAAGATAAGTAGGTTTCAGACGATCAATGGAGACCCAGTCTTCTTTGCCCGGAATGTTTAGTAGGAATGCTTTCAGACTGCGTCGGATCACAAGGAAAGGGCCCGTGTAAGGGGGCGTTAGTGGTGGCTTGCTGGTGTCGTTGCGCAGGAAGACGTGCGATGCAGAGTGCAAGTCCGTTGGTATTTGATGCTTCGCTGGGGGCTTGTAAGTCTGGCGGCACGGAGTAAATTTTCCCACGACGTGACGTATGCGCTGGAGATCGTTGGAGGAGGTTGTAGAAGGAAAAAATTCGACAGGGACGACCAACGGGTCGCCATACACCATTTCAGCTGCCGAAACGTCGAGGGCATCTTTAGGAGTGGTCCTTAGTCCCAGGAGGACCCAGGGAAGCTGAGTAAACCAGACCCAGGGAAGCTGAGTAAACCAGTTGGAATCCTTGCAGTGGGACATCAAAGCTGCTTTGAGGGTGCAATGAAAATGTTCAACCATTCCATTGGCAGCGGGGTTGTAGGCCGTTGTCTGATGTAGGGTGATGCCCAGGAGATTCGCTAATGACGTCCACAATTGAGGGTTGAAAGTGGTTCCCCTGTCAGGAGTAATATGCTCAGGGATACCAAATCTTGCAATCCATCCAGAGAGAAAGGCAGATGTACATGAGGCGGACGTTGCAGTTTCCATGGGAATGGCTTCAGGCCAACGAGTGGAGCGGTCGATGACGGTAAACAGGTAACGATGTCCTTGTGATATGGGTAGGGGGCCTACAACGTCGACGTGAATATGTGCGAAACGACGCTGAGGTTGAGGAAAGGTGCCCACTCCTGAATCCGTGTCGATGTACTTAGGAAGTTTTGGCAAGAAGTACCGTGCCAAATGAACTTTGCCTTCAGCAGCTGTGCAGTAGAACGGCACGAGGGATGTGAAAGGCCGTGAAGGAAATCAAACACCTGTCGGCGCATGGGAGCAGGAATCCAAGGACGCGGTCTACCAGTACTGACGTCACAGAGGAGGGTGGTGTTGGAGTCTTCGAGGGGAAAATCTTCCCAACGGAGGGACGTGTATGATGTCCTACAAGCTGGATACTCTGGATCCTGTCGTTGGGCTTCAGCCAGGGCGTTGTAATCCAATCCCAGTTGAACGGCAGCCGTCGTGTTTCTTGACAGGGCATCGGCAACGGGATTCATTTTCCCAGGGACGTATTGGAGGGTGCAATTGTATTCAGCCACGGCGGAGAGATGTTGGCGTTGACGGGCGGACCAGGCGTCAGACTGTCGAGTGAAGGCGTGCACCAGAGGCATGTGGTCTGTGCGAATGACAAAGGGCGTACCTTCTAAGAAATGGCGAAAGTGACGGACAGCCAAGTGCACCGCCAGCAATTCTCGATCGAAGGTAGAATAACCTGATTCTGCCTTAGACAGTTTTCTGCTGAAGAGGGCCAATGGGCGGGGCGAGCCTTTGACCACCTGCTCGAGTACTACACCAATAGCGACGTCGCTGGCATCAGTGGAGAGAAGGAGAGGGGCGTGTGGGATAGGAAAAGTAAGAGCCGCAGCAGTTGATAGGGCCTTCTTTGCATTGCAGAAGGCTGCTTCTTAAAGGGGACCCCACTTTAGGTCCTTTGGCTTGCCCTTGAGGGAGGCATAGAGGGGAGCAAGAGTGGTGGCAATGGCTGGCAGAAAATGGGGATAATAGTTGATCATGCCCAAGAATTCCTGCAGAGCTTTGACGGTCGAGGGCGCGGGGGAAATTCTGAACGGCTGCTACCTTCTCAGGGAGGGAAAGGACTCCTTCAGGAGTGATACGGTGCCCTAAGAACGACACTTCGTTGGCGACAAAGGTACAATTGTCGTACCGGACTACAAGGCCGTTTTGTTGCAGGCGGTCGAGCACGATGCGCAGGTGACGGAGGTGTTCCTCTTTTGAGGAGGAGAACACAAGTATGTCGTCCACATAACATACACAGAAAGGGAGGTCCCCTAAGATGCCATCCATGAGACGTTGAAACGTTGCCCCAGCATTACGAAGGCCAAAACAGGAGTAATTGAAGGTGTATGTACCAAACGGAGTGGTGATGGCGGTCTTGGGGATGTCTTCTGGGTTCATAGGCCCTTGATAATACCCCTTCAGGAGGTCGAGCGTAGAGAAAACCTTCACTTTGTGCAGGTAGGAGGTCACATCGGCAACGTTTGGGAGGGGGTAGTGATCCGGTTCTGTTTGCATGTTCAGGCGCCTGTAATCCCCTCACGGACAGAGGGAGCCGTCTTTCTTCAGAACAATGTGTAAGGGTGACAACCAGGGGCTGGAGGCCTTTTGGCAAACGCCCATTTTCTCCATTTCGTCAAACGTCTGTTTGGCAGCTGCCAATCATTCCGGTGCCAGACGTCAGAATTTTGCGAAGACTGGGGGTCCCGTCGTCTTGATATGGTGATAAATACCGTGCTTGGCAGGAACCGTGGGCGTTTGGCGAAGTTCTGGACGGAAAACTTCCGGGTACGACGTGAGGAGGTGGGCGTAGGCATCCATGGGTGTGCTGATGGGGGAGAACGAGAATAGAGGGGGCGGGTTGAAGAGGTGTCGACAAGTACGAGTCTGCGTTGACCAATCGTCGGTGGGCAACATCGACCAGAAGGTGGAAATGAGAGAGGAAATCCGCACCGAGGATTGGCAATGTGACGTCAGCAACGAGAAACTTCCAATTGAATTTACCGTTTCCAAACGATAATGTGAGGTTCTCGTAACTGTAGGTGGGCATCGCAGATCCGTTGGCAGCTACTAAGCGGATGTCGGCAGATGTAGACAGACTATGTCGTGCCTTGAAGAGTTTCCTTGGCAAAAGGGAACGACAAGCACCCGTGTCTACCAAAAATCGCACACCCGTTCCTGCATCCTGTAAAAAGGAAAGATTAGAAACATGGGAGGCCACCGCCACAAGCGATGGCCTACTTACACGTTTTTTGGCCACTGACAATCCTTGGCACATTTCTTCGTGGTTGCCCAAATCTGAAGTGGTAGTAGCAAAACTGTGGCAGATGAGAGGTAGTAAGTGGCTGTAAAAGTCGTTTGTTGGGGCGCGAGCGATTGGTGGGTGGTGGACGGCTTTGTCGCCGCTTCGGCACTTCACGGCGTAGGCGTGTATGTCCTACGGCATTCATGTCAGCTTCGGTTGACGTTGAATAGGCATCCTCGTCGTCAGGGGTAGAGGCGTTGATGGAGGTCTTGAAGTGACTGTCCATAAGGGCGTCGGCTTGGGTCATCAAGTCCTTTATGGGTAAACTATCGACATCGGGTATGGCAGCACGTACAGGTTCGGGTAAACGGCATATCCAAAGGGCACGAAGTAGGTTCACCTCACGAGGAGAGCCGTCTGCGGCAGGTTGAAGGCGAGCGATACTGGTCATTTCCCTGAGGGCAAGCGAAGCCCTTTGGTCCCCCAACGGTTGTTGCGAGAGCTGAAAAAGCTTTGCTATACGGGCGGCTGGCGACGGCGAGTACTGCTGCAGAAGGTATGTTTTGAGGGCGTCATACGCTATTGGGGTGTCTCCTTGTTCACAAAGCCAGTCGGATATTTCTGGGAAGGTGCCCTCGGGTATCGCCTCGAGAACATAATCCGCTTTGGTGGTTGAGCGAGTCACGCCCCTGATACGGAAGTGGACTTCTGCGCGTTGAAACCAAGCAAACTCCTCTCCGGTGGCGAACGGTGAAAGTTTCAATGGGGCGGCCGCAGTCCGTCTCCGTCATAGTAACAACGATGGAGGGGCGAGGGAGGTGGGGGTGGAAGGCAGTGGGAGCGAGTCGACTTCCAGGGTCACCAATGTGACGGCGCCGAGTAAGGTTTTGTACTCATAGGCAGGTTGGAAACGACTGAGTTATATTGTTATGGAACACTCTCCTTTATATACAAAACCTCGAGGCAACAGGACATAACAAGTTAACAAGACAGACAATGTTACAGAGGAAACCGCAGGCATGAATTTTCATGTTCGTTTAGTGCGAGGGAAGAGCGAAGATACAAGCATAATATATGCAAAAGGAATTATGTACAATTGTGTGACACACGGTTGGTACAGGGTATAACAATTGCCCTATATTATATAGGGGAGAATATGTATATGTATATCTTTAAATATCCTAATTTCCAAATAGAATAGCCACAAATACTGTCATTAATTATTAGCAAATTAACCAGCGATGATTAATGAATATTATTTTCCATATATATAACATATTTTTTCTCTCAAAAATATGATTAGGGAAACTAGAACAGACTATATCAAGGAGTCTCTTCACGGGAAAAGGTTCATTCTCATAATCCTGATTGGAAGGAAAGAACTTGATTTGCATTTCTTGATGATAATGGGAATTTTTAGACATTTTAGGAAGGCTCTAGCCAAGAATGGAATCCTATTATATCATTATGAATGTTGTTGTTGTTGTTATTGTTGGTGTAATACCAGGCATTCATTTGGATACCTAATAGGAGATATAAAATCCCTATTTGGTTACCAATAACACTATGCAAAGGTAAAAGGTCAGAGTTTAAAGGGATATGAATGTCTCCTTCAGGAAGGAGGAGTGGGAGGGAGGCGAAGGGAGAGGGGATGGGGAGGGGGAGGGGGAAGGGAGGGGCGTTCTCCCTAACGCTCACATTTGCATAGGATCCCAAGATAGTTTTTCTATTAATATTATTATTATTATTATTATTATTATTATTATTATTATTATTATTATTATTATTATTATTATTGCTGTTGTTGTCGTTGCTATTATTTATTTATTTTTCAATATTATTATTACTAAATGAATGTTCCTTAATGACACAGTTGTGAAGTCTTTTTAGCATCAGAGAGAGATAGAGAGAGAGAGAGAGAGAGAGAGAGAGAGAGAGAGAGAGAGAGAGAGAGAGAGAGATAGGGGAGGGGGAGGGGGAAGGAAGGGGCGTTCTCCCTTATGCTCACATTTGCATAGAATCCCAAGTTAGTTTTTCTATTATTATTATTATTATTATTATTATTATTATTATTATTATTATTATTATTATTATTATTATTATTATTATTATTATTGATGTTGTTGTTGTTACTACTATTCATTTATTTTTTCATATTATTATTAAATGGATGTTCTTTAATGACACAGTAGTGAAGTCCTTTTAGCATCAGCGAGAGAGAGAGAGAGAGAGAGAGAGAGAGAGAGAGAGAGAGAGAGAGAGAGAGAGAGAGAGAGAGGAGAGAGAGAGAGTGTTTGTGAAAAATTTCTCATCAGTCAATATCAGTCTGAAGATTAATATAATGTTTTCATCGTTTACATGATAGATAGATAGACAGATTATTAAAGTAATTGATACATGTATAAATTATATTATAGATTGATATACAACCGAATATAGTTTAAAACATAAGAAAATAAAGAAAGAAAAAAATCAAATGTAGGTCTCGGGTCATCAACTGGGAAGCAATAAAATTCCTTCAAGAATGACTCATGACGTCTCCTGTTTGTCTTTTCTGTTCGTCTTCCGTTTTGTCAAGAGAATTCAGAAAAGAACACAGAGAAATAATCTTAGCCCTTCTCTCTCTCTCTCTCTCTCTCTCTCTCTCTCTCTCTCTCTCTCTCTCTCTCTCTCTCTCTCTCTCTCTCTCCCCAGCGTCCCTTTGGCCCCTACTTTTACCCACATTTGAAGCATTATTAAGTCATATTTTATAAAGTGATACCTAAATAGGTTTCATTTTCATATTATAAACTACTGAAAAATATGGAAAACTAACCTGCCTGGCAATCTTTTGGACGGGAATTCGAGACCCGCTCGAGTTCGATAGTTTCTTTTAGTGTCAACAACCTCACCATCCTTATGAGCTAAGGATGGTAGCTTTAGTGGAACCTATAGATATATCTGCTGTGTCATCAGCAGCCATTGCCTTGCACTTCATGGTCTAAGGTAGATGGAGAGGTGTCTTGGGCACTGATCATATGTGTATATGGTTATTCTGTGGTGTATTACCAGTGTCCCTTGCCTCCGGCATTCATGAGTGACCTTTAAACTGTCAATTATTTCTTTTTGAGATTCTGCAGGAATTCCTGTAATTGAGTCGTTTGTCCTAATCAAAAGTTTTATCTCGCTCTCTTTCCTGGTAGTTATTATCGAATATTGTTCAGAGGTTTCGCTGTTTTTTTTATATAACCAACAGGATTATTTGGAAACTATTGAATTAGAAGGGAATTATTCATTTTTGGAATAATGTTTTGATTGAAATTCAAAAAAAGGGAAAACATGACACAGGTCAGATCACAATCATGGATGAGAATGCGTGGTTTAAAAAAAAAAAAAAAAAAAAAAAAAAACGTTGCTAACTTTTCTCATAAAAAAACGTTTTAGTTCACGTTTTGTGTGACGAAGATGGCATTTTTGTTTCGTACAATTACTATTGAAACATTTTTTATAGTTATTGTCTTCTTTGGTAGAAATACTAACAAACAGCAGTAATATCTAAACTTACTTTTTTTGTACTACAACGTACAAGTTCTACGAATGTTAGAAAAAAATTTATATACAATTAAAGTTCAATTATGCTTGTAATTACGTTTAACTTCAGGAATGGTTGTAGATTATGCTTGTAATTGGTTTTACCTTCAAATGTGGAGTGAATTTTGCTTGTAGTTGCTTTTAACTTCAAGTAATGGTGACAAATATGCCTGTAGTTGCTTTTAAATTCAAGTGTGGGTGTGAATTATGCTTTTAATAGCTTTTAACTGCAATTGCGGGTGTGAATTATGCTTGCAATAGCTTTTAACTGTATATGTGGGTGTGAATGATGCTTTTAATAGCTTTTAACTGCAATTGCGGGTGTGAATTATGCTTGCAATAGCTTTTAACTGTATATATGGGTGTGAATGATGCTTGTTATAGCTTTTAACTGTAAATGTGGGTGTGAATTGTGCTTGCAATAGCTTTTAACTGTATATGTGGGTGTGAATGATGCTTGTAATAGCTTTTAACTGTAAATATGGGTGTGAATTATGCTTGCAATAGCTTTTAACTGCATATGTGGGTGTGAATGATGCTTGTAATAGCTTTTAACTGTAAATGTGGGTGAGAATTATGCTTGTAATAACTTTTAACTGCAAGTGAGAGTGGGAATTATGTTTGTAATAGCTTTTAACTGCAATTATGGGTGTGAATTATGCTTGCAAAAGCTTTTAACTTCAAGTGTAGGTGTGAATTATGTTTGTAATAGCTTTTAACTGTAAATGTGGGTGTGAATTATGCTTGTAATAGCTTTTAACTGCAAGTGTGGGCGTGAATTATGCTTGCAATAGTTTTTAACTGCAAGTGTGAGTGTGAATTAGGCTTGTTATAGCTTTTAACTGTAAGTGTGGTCGTGAATTATGCTTGTAATTGCTTTTAAATGCAAGTGTTGGTGTGAATGATGCCTGTAACAGCTTTAACCTTCATGTCAGGGAGTTAATTATGCTTGCAGTTGATTCTAACTTTAAGTGCGGTTAGGAAATATACTTGTAGTTGCGTTCAACTTCTATTGTGGGGGAAAATTATGTTTGCAGTTGCTTTGAATCTCAAATGTGGGTGAGAATTATGCTTTCAGTTGATTTCAACTTCAATTGTGGGTGAAAAATATGCTTTTAGTTGTTTTTAAGTTCAATTGAGGGTGTGCATTACGCTTGTAGTTGCTTTTAACTTCAAGTATGGATGAGAAATATGCTTGTAATTGCTTTTAACTGCAAGTGTGGTTATGAAATATGCTTGTAATTGCTTTTACTTTCAAGTGTGTGTGAATTATGTTTGTAATTGCTTTTTACCTTCAAATGTTGGAATTATGATTGTAGCTGCTTTTAACTTGAAGAATGTGTGAGAAATAGGCTAGTACTTGCTTTTAACTCACTCCAAGTGAGGGTGAGAATTATGCTTCCAGTTGCTTTTAACTTCACGTGTGAGTGCAAATTATACTTGTAGTTGCTTTTAACTTGAAGTGTTGGTGCGAATTCTGCTTATAGTTGATTTTACTTTCAAGTGTGGGTAAGAATTATTCTTCTAGTTGCATTCAACTTCAAGTATGGGTCATAAATATTTATGTAGTTGCTTTCAACTGTAAGTGTGGGGGTAAATTATTCTTGAAGCTGCCTTTAACTTTAAGAATGGGGGTGAATTATGCTTGGAATTGCTTTCACCTTCAATTGTAGTTGTGGATTACGTTTGCAGTAGATTTTAACTTCAAGTGTGGGTGCAAATTATGCTTTTATGTGCTTTTAACTTCAAGTATGGGTGAGAAATATGCTTGTAGTTACTTTTAACTTCAGGTGTGGGTGCGGGACTTTTGCTTGCAGTTATTGTTAACTTTAAGAGTTGGGTGCAAATTATACTTGCAGTTGCTCCTAACTTCAAGAGTGGGTGTGAATTATGCATATAGTTTCTTTTAACTTCAAGAGTGGGTGTGAATTATGCATATAGCTGCTTTTAACTTCAAGAGTTTAGTGCGAATTATACTTGTAATAGCTTTTAACTACAAGTGTGGGTGTGACACTAAGTGTGGGTGTGAATTATGCTTGTAATAGCTTCTAACTTCAGGAGATTTATTTACCTTACAATTATGTCTGCTTGCGATTGGAATAAATAGCGAAACTTCACGTGTAGTTTTCTCACGAATCTATATAGAACATAATCTATTTGTGATAGGATATCTTGACTCACCCAATATTCAAGGGATGAAATCCAGGGTATCAGATATAACTCTGTAATTTTGCAAGACAAGGGGTCCACTAGGGCACTTAAGTGACAAAATATCTGTCCACTCAATTGCAAACGGGTTTCTATCATTGGATTAAACTGATGAAAGCAATAACAATTTCTGGGGAGGCTTCACATGTTTAAAGGTTTAAAGGCCACTCATGAATGGCAGAGGCAAGGGACCGTGGCTTTGTCATAGCAAGCAGGACAATGACCTAGAGAATGACCATATTTACATATGATCAGCGCCCAAGATCCCTCTCCATCCAAGCTAGAACTAGGGAGGGCCAGGCAATGGCTACTAGTGACGTAAAAGGTAGATTTATAGGCTCCCCAAAACCCCCTATCCTTAGCTCACAAAGATGGTGAGGTTGCAGACACTAAAGAAACTAACGAGTTTGAGGGGGATTCGAACCCCAGTCTGGCGATCACCAGTCAGAGACGTTACCAATAACCAATAAACATATGGGGACTTTCTGAATGGCTTTTAGGAAGGAGCAAAGGATTTGATTGTAGCCAGAAAAAAATGGTATATTATTAAGTGCATCTATTTTAGAAATAGATAAAGTGAGGTTCTCATAGAATTGACAGCTTTAAATGACTTTGATAATGGAAAGAGAAGTAGACAAATTTATGAATTTCATGAAGTCAGTTTATTATAAGAAAAAAAAAACACACACATACACACACAAAGAGTTGAATGAAAAACATAGGTTCGAGTTAAAGATAGCTAAACGGAACTAAGTTAAGGACAGAGAAAGTCATAAAGAAATTAATAAGAAAAGTTTAGTGTAAGGGAAAAAGAACTATTTGGAATATGGTCATAGGACAAAAGAAATGACTGTTTGTCGACATACAAGATCATGCACGAGAAATAATACAGGAAAGGGGAAAATAACCGAGTAAATTTGAGAAAAATATTTTAATAGTGTTGTGAACAAAAGTAAAATCATGAATATATAAATCCAGGATGGATAAAAAAAATTTTAAATTTATAAATTTTTGGAATAATTGAGTAAATGTGAGAATAAAGAATATGATAGTGTTGTGAATGAAACTAGTATTATATATATATATATATATATATATATATATATATATATATATATATATATATATATATATATATATATATATATATATATATATATATATATATATATATATCTATATATATATATATATATATATATATATATATATATATATATATATATATATATATATATATATATATATATATATATATATATATATATATATATATATATATATATATATATATAGATAATATATATATATATATATATATATATATATATATATATATATATATATATATATATATATATATATATATATATATATATATATATATATATATATATATATATATATATATTTATATATATATATACATATAAAACAGGTTTAGGATGGAGAAAAAGTTCTATATTTTTGGGCTGAAATCATGGTTAATCAAAATTATATTGTTGACGCAATCAATCTTATACTATGACTGCAATAACTAACTTTTGACCTGATGGGGAAACTTATGCCACAGCCAAAAAAGGCATGAAGGCCAGGGTTTATGAGAATTCAGCTCTTCAAGAGGAAAATTGGGGGCAAAATCACTGCCTGATTAAGACCCTTTATGGCCCTTCGACTAAGGGTGTGAAAAGAGGGTTCTAAGGGCTAGAGCTCTTGCTTAAGGGTACACTCAGGCACGCTATTCAATCAGTTTCCTTATTCTCTTTCCTTAATGTGCTGTTTTCCCTGTTGGAGCTCTTGGGCTTATAGCATCCTGCTTCCCTACTGGGTTGTAGCTTAGTCAATGATATTAATAATAATAATAATAATAATATCTTCCACTATCTTGGGTTTAAGTTCTCTTGCTTGAGGGTTTACTCGGGCACGCTATTGAAACTGTTTCCTTATTTGCTTTCCTCACTGAGCTATTTTCCCTGTTTTTCGGCTATGAGCCCAAATGCTCCAAGAGGGATAAAAAGCTTAGTAAGGAAAGGAAATAAGGAAAAGAATAAACTATATTAGAAGTAATGAATAATCAATATAAAATATGATTTTCAGTGAAGGCTCTGAAACCAGGGATGAATAAAGAATAATTTCAGTCTCCTGTTATTATAAACTTTAAGTAAAAGAAACACATTTTTTACTGACATACAATCAAAAGAGAACAAAAGATCGAATTTTATTTTATGAATAAATTTAGGTTTTAATCATTTAAATTATAACTATTAATATTTGATTGAATTTTCCCCTAGAATGTCGACACCTAATATGAACTGTCCTTTCAGAGATAGATACTATCATAAAATTTGACCTTGTTTAGATGGATAAGTTAAGAAAAATAAATAAATTTTATGAAAAACGTAGGAGCAAAAACGAGATTTTTTTCAGTAATACGAGAAAGCGTTCCCCCCCCCTCTCTCTCTCTCTCTCTCTCTCTCTCTCTCTCTCTCTCTCTCTCTCTCTCTCTCTCTCTCTCTCTCTCTCGTTTAAGGCTAATGCTCCGTTATGGAATTTCGAGAATTCTTTTTCGTGATTCTCCACGAAAAATTGTATCTTAATAGTTACTGTTTTTTATTTATTTTAACTTTTCACTCTTATTATTATTATTATTATTATTATTATTATTATTATTATTATTATTATTATTATTATTATTATTATTATTATTATTATTATTATTAATCTATACATTCTCCTGGACTACAAAATCAACAGAAAAAAAAATATACTAAACTATTCATAGTTTTGCTCAAGTGATTCAAATTCACCAGAAGAAGTCCATCAAAAGTTCCATATTAATATTAATGTTGTAGAGTTTGTAAATTTTCATGACTATTAATATCATAAACATAATCGACTCATGTAAAGAAAACTCATAAGACATATCCAATATTTCTCCTTCCGATGATATTTGAAGTAGATGAATCCATGGAGAAATCAGTTTTATATACAAAATACATTAAAAAATATTGAATTTTATGTTTAAACCGTTGCTAATGTTTACACACACACACACACACACACACACACACACACAGAGAGAGAGAGAGAGAGAGAGAGAGAGAGAGAGAGAGAGAGAGAGAGAGAGAGAGAGAGAGAGATGTGAACCATCTAAAGATCAAATGATAAAGTCATAGACTTCGGTTAAGGGGGAATGGGATCTTCCGCCCTTACTGCACATATCCCACAAAGCCTCTGTGACTTGCATAACAGAGATATATTCCCTTTAGCACTTTCAGTGTAATATCTAGTTCGTCTTCAGTAGGTTCTAGAACTTGGTGATAAAACACGAGACAATTATTGCATGTAGCGGTGTGTGGCATATTCCTGCATAGTTGCCAGATGTCCCTATCAAGTTTAATTCCAACTTCAATGAACCCGAACACAATGATCATTCCATGTCAATATAGTCCCAAAAGGCCACATTATAGGATAGGCCATGATAAATGGCAATGTCAAGGGAATGTATCACCATTAAATGGCCGTATGTTGTTCCATTCACAATGCTTTTGTATTTCATTTTCCGGTTGATTTATTCGAATTGGTTGTTAATGAGCGAATATTTCATTGGACACTGAGCGGTTGATTCAACCACGGTAGGATTTATCAAAATTCAAATAGTTTGAATGTTTAAATCTTGGGTTTTTATGTCGTATTAATTGTGTCTTCATTGTTTGTATATATGTATGTGAGTTAATATGTTCATATACAACCTCAATATTAATTTTGTTAAATATATATACAAGAACAACAAATACAGTCATTTCAACTTTACTGTTGGATCAAGGCCTGAGACATCCTTTTATTCATACCTGGAGTTTTACCATTTTCAACAATTTTCAGCACCATGCTGGCTAGTGCGGAATGGTGATGGTGAGAGATTCTCGTCGGATTACTCACTGCAAACCAACCTAGTATGGATGGTCCTGACTAGTACAGCTTTGCTTATTATGTCGATGCACAAACTTTTTCACCCCGTTAAGGTAACCCAACTTAGAAGGGTATATATATGCATATATATATATATATATATATATATATATATATATATATATATATATATATATATATATATATATATATATGCAAACACAAACACACACACACACATATATATATATATATATATATATATATATATATATATATATATATATATATATATATATATATATATATATATATATGCACACACACACACACACACATATATATATATATATATATATATATATATATATATATATATATATATATATATATATATATATATATATATATATATATATATATACAGAAAGACGATGGATTTGCGAACTAAGAAAGAGTGCGGGTATAGACTGGCAAAGAAAGACTATAAACATTTGCAAGTGGAAGGACATGTCTGGGGCCTTTGGTCTACAGTGGACTAGTAACGGCTGATGATGATGATGATGATATATGTAGGAGTGTGTGTTATCATATGCATATCCCTATGTATAAATAAATCAGTTTGCTATTGATTATCTCCTTTTAATGCTCCACCAAAGTATCATAAACAGAATCCGTTTTCAAATCACATCTTTTCAATCTTCATGAAACAAGACGAATGATGCAATCGGGAGAGGGAGGCTCCACCAATATGGAAGGAGATGAGACGGTGGGGGGATGCGGAATCAAAACACAAAATCGAAAGCAGGAGACAAAATCTAAAGCAAGAGAAAAAATCAAAAGCAGGAGACAAAATCGAAAGCAAGAGACAGAATCGGAAGCAAGAGACGAAATGAAAAGTAAGAGACAAAATGAAAAGTAAGAGACAAAATTAAAAGGAGACAAAATCGTAAGAAAGAGACAGAATTAAAAGCAAGAGACAAAATCGAAAGCAAGAGACAAAATCGAAAGCAAGAGACAAAATCGAAAGCCAGAGAAAAAATTGGAAGCAAGAGATAAAACGGAAATCAAGAGATGAAATTGAAAGTAAGAAAAAATTTAAAGTAAATTAGGATTTTTCTGGTGTTAAATTATGAGATTTTAGGGACTAAAGGTAAAGGTGTCTGGTTTCAGTTCCAGTTTCATCAGAAAAGATGCTTAGCAGAACGTCAGCAAGGCAAACCCCAATTCCCCACCGTGGTGCCCCAGCACAGCAGTGTCCTCCCCAGTAAACAAGTTGAACTCACGCTCCCGGGATGGGATCGATCTGCTGCCATGCAAAGGCTAGGCGAGCACATTACCACTGTACTAGTCATTTCCATGGGTGCGTTAAGTGTGCTAGGTTAGTATTTAAACCAATAATAGAAAAGCAATTAATAATTATCTTGTATTTTGTATATAAAACATTGATTATGTTACTACCTGGTTTTTAAATTTCCTAGTTCAAACCAGTTTTCCATTCTTGTAAAACAAATAGTTTTGTATTTGCAAATGTTCAGTCCATAATGGCCAACTCGTTAAGTAAATCGGAGCAATCATTTATTAGGTCACAGATTTACTCGTGAACTCTCAATAAACAAACGTAAACGATTCGATTAAATGAACCGTCATATATTTTGTTTCGGAATAGATTATGAACAAAATTCCACATTCCCATTCCAACTTGGATTTCAGTTTCCACTCGATTTGAAGATTCCAATTCCAACCTAAACTCCAGATTCCAATTCCAACTTAAATTCAAGATTCCAATTCCAACTTTAATTCCAGGATCGAATTCTAACCTAAATTCCCCATTCCAATTCTAACTTGAATTCAAGATTCCAATTCCAACATAAATTCTAGGTTTCAAGGTCAATGTAGTTGCCTTTTTTTTCTTTTTTTTTTCACGTCCTTTCCCAAGCTTGAGCTTAGATCCTAATCCCAAAGCCTTAGGATTCCAGCTGTAGCTGGATGAAAACAACACATCTCATCGGAAGTTGAAATTGGAATCTGAATTTTGAGTTGGAATTAGAATCTAGAATTCAAGTGGGAATTTGATTCAGGAATTAAAGTTGCTATTGGATTCTGGGATTTTTTCTAATCTATTCCGAAATCAAATATCAAGGTACGTTTATTGTCGGGAAATTTACTGTATGATATAAGCGTGAAATGCTAAAAAAAAAAGGTCTGACTATTTGATATTCGGTAGAATGGTTTTTCCTTCTGACAGACATTTAATCAAGTAACCAAATCTCACTGGAATATAAAGAGACTTTTTAGCTATGATAAGCAGCTCTTCTAGGAGAAAGACACTCCCAAATCAAAACATTGTTCTTTAGTCATGGGTAGTGTCATAGGCTCTGTACCATGGTCTCCCGCTATCTTGGTATGGAGTTCTCTTGCTTCAGGGTGCACTCGGGCGCACTACTCTATGTTATATCCCTTTCTTTTGATTTTTGAAGTTTGTTATTGTTTATATGTTGTCACAACTTGGGTGATAGGCTCTGTACCATGGTCTCCCGCTATCTTGGTATGGATTTCTCTTGCTTCAGGGTGCACTCGGGCGCACTACTCTATGTTATATCCCTTTCTTTTGATTTTTGAAGTTTGTTATTGTTTATATGTTGTCACAACTTGGGTGTTAGAATGTGAAATAACAAAAAATAAATATAATTGCATACCGAATACCCAAGTGAAGAAACGCAAGGGAACGCATGTAGCTGTGGTATGCTGGGAATGGGGAGTTCAAATAATATTTCAGTAACATAACCTTAATTTAATTCAGTGCACAGTAAACATATACATATAAAGTAGACATAATACACACAAAATAATACACAAATATAAAGATAATATAACTGTCCTAATACTGGACAACACACTGGTGAGATAAGGGGATTACGAGGTACAGGTTACAAAATACTTAGCCGAAAAAGCCGACCAGCAGAGAAGTTCACAAAAACGATACAAAGACGAGACACAATACAGGTGAGGGAGGCAGACTTGTAGCAGTGGGTAGCAGTAATGAGCTGCCAGTGACTACTGATCCAGCTCAGACCCTGTATATATACAGGCCAGAAGCAGTCATGGCGTATCCTGATTGGCTTACGTTGAGGTGGGAGAAAGCAATCCCACTTGCGACTGCTAATTAGAAGATGTGACAAGTGCTCAAGCAATTAACAAACAACCTGCTTGTTGTACAGGGAAGGCAGGCTGGGGGAAGGAGAGTGGTGGCCGTGACACCCCCCCACCGAAGACCTCCGAAGTGGGACATGAAGGAGGTTAACCTGTTGGAGCACGAGATAAGGTGTCTGCAATGATGTTGTCTGATCCCTTGATGTGGTGAATTTCGAGATGGTATTCTTGAAGAGTAAGTGCCCAGCGAAGAATCTTCTGATTGGTTAGTTTGGATTTCTGGATGAAGGCTAACGGGTTGTGGTCAGTGAATATTTTGATTGGACATGAAGCAGACTGTAGGTAGCATTTGAACTTTTTAACGGCCAGAATCAGGGACAAGGCTCCCTTCTCGATGGTTGAGCAACCCACTTGGTGACTCTTCAATTTGGCAGAGAAGAAAACCACAGGGTGCAGAATGGTGGAGGATGGATCTGGTTGCAACAGCACTGCCCCAACTCCAATTCCACTCGCGTCAACCAGCAGGTGGAAGGGCCGCAGATAACCAGGTACCTTAAGTACTGGTTCAGAAGCCAAGAAGTTCTTGATGTGGGTAAAAGACGTCTGGCACGCTGGAGTCCACTTGAAAAGCTGAGCAGGGCTAGTCAGAGTGGTGAGGGGTGCCGCCACAGTCGAGAAGTTGCTGCAGAATCGACGGTAATACCCCGCCATCCCGAGGAACCTCATCACCTCCTTTCGTGTCGTGGGTGTAGGGAAGGAAAGGATCGCTTCCACGTTGGCTTCTTTTGGGCGCACAGTACCGCTTCCCACTACATGACCCAAGTAGGTCACGGTGCCACGACCAAACACTGACTTCTGGAGGTTAATGACGAGTCCTGCGTCCTCCAACCGTTGGAACAGTCCTCTCAAACGCACCACGTGCTCGTTCCAGTTGGTCGCCACCACCACCACATCGTCCAAGTAGGCATGAACTCCTGGTAGGTCTCGGATGACAGAGTTAATGAGTCTCTGGAATGTGGCAGGGGCATTAGTAAGTCCAAAAGCCATTACCTGATATTCATAGAGCCCAAATGGGGTAACAAAGGCAGAAAGGGCCTGGGCTCTTTGGGTTAACTGCACCTGATAATAATCCTTCAGTAAGTCTATTGTAGAAATAAAAGAGGCATTTCCTACTGTAGCTAGCAGTGTTTCAATGAATGGCAATGGGTAGGCATCCCGGACAGTGACGTTGTTTAATTTACGGAAATCTGTACACATCCGGTAAGTTTGATTAGGTTTAGGAACCAAGATACAGGGTGAAGCCCAGGGAGACTGACTAGGTACGGCTAGATTATGATCAAGAAGATACTGTACTTCTTGTTTGAGGATTTTAGTCTTGACAGGGTTAAGGTGATAAGGACGTTGTCTAATGGGAGGTTGGTTTGGATCTTTTAATTGAATGTCATGTTTAAGAATATTGCAAGAGCCTGGATGTTCTGAGGTAATAGTTGGAAATTGTTTTAGCAAGTGAATTATCTGCTGTTTTTGACAAGGGTTAAGCCCACAAAAATACTCATCAGACTGAAGCAATAGTTCTTGATTCAATGAGGCACTGGTAGGCAAGGGAAAGTCAATGGATTGGGTGCCTTCGTTTTCCTCGGACAAAGTCACTGCCACAGGAGCTACATCATCATTAATGGTTACAAGAGTCACTGGCAAACTGCTGGTACCCTCCTCTGGTGGTCTGGAAAGGTAAGACTTTATCAGATTAATATGTACCAACTGCTGTTTTTTACGTCGGTCTGGGGTTTCAAGAACATAGTTAAGTGGTCCCAGCCGTTCTTTAATTTTATATGGCCCTAAAAAACTCTTTTGCATTGGGCTCCCTGTTATAGGTAGAAAAGCCAAAACCAAGTCCCCTGGATTAAATGTTCTACTTTTCGTTTTCTTGTCATACTGGGCTTTATATTTGCCTTGGAGCCGGGACAAGTGGGACTTAGAAAACTTACGTACTTCCTGTAATTTACTTTGTAGATTTTTAACATATGCATTTACATTAGTGTGACTGTCTGACTGGGGCATGAACCACTGATCTTTCAATATTTTTAAGGGTCCCCTTATGGATCGCCCATATAACAACTCAAAAGGTGAGAAACCCATAGATTCGTGATTGGCTTCCCGAATAGAAAAAAGTAACCAATCTAAGTTAGTGTCCCAACTTGCTCCAGTCTCCAGGCAGTATTTTCGTAGCATGGATTTTAGGGTCTGGTGGTACCTTTCCAGACACCCCTGCGATTGTGGATGGTAGGCTGAGGAGACAACATGTTTGATTCCCAGTTCAGTAAGGACCTGTTGAAAGAGAGCACTTGTAAAGTTAGTACCTTGATCGGATTGGATCTGACAGGGGAATCCTTTAGAGGTGAACATAGATAACAAAGGTGCAATTACAGATTTGGCAGTGATGGATTTAAGGGGGAATGCCTCAGGATAACGGGTGGTCACATCGACTACAGTTAAAAGATATTCGTTTCCTTTCTTTGTCCTAGGTAGGGGGCCGACACAATCAATGATTATTTCATTGAAAGGCTCTTCTTTGATAGAAATTGTCTTGAGGGGAGCCTTGGGAATGTTTTGATTAGGCTTACCCGCTACCTGGCAAATGTGACAGGTCTGCACGAAACTGGAAATGTCCTTACGCATCCCCGGCCAGTAAAAATGTTCCAATACTTTGAGATAAGTCTTCCTGATACCTATATGTCCTGCAAAACCATCATGAGCTAATTTGATGACACTATTCCGAACCGATGTAGGAAGGACTATTTGATGGGTTTCTGACCAGGACTGCAACTTATTCAGGTGGTCTGTATGCTCTCATTAAAACTCCATCTTTAAAATAAAAGCATGGAGTGGTGTCTATATCTGTTTTGTCGGTAGCTGTGTGAAGTACATGAGAAAGTGTGTGATCCTGCTGTTGTGCCTGAATGAGTTCTTCTTTGTTCATGGCCCTGTTTATCAGATCATCCTTCCCAAAGGATGGAGGAGTAGTAGGTAAAGATGGAGTTAAGGATGAAGAATTAGCGGAGGGAGCAGTTAAGACCTTACTTTGAGACCGGGTGACAGCACAGGCAGGGAAAAGGTGGGGAAGTCTTTCATCCAGATCATGTGTAGGACTAACAGGTAAAGGTTGGTCTCCTGTCTTCACTGGAGGAACTGTTAGGGTACCTGCGAGATCAAAACCCAGTAGAAACCGAATTCCGAGTACAGGCAAGGAGTCTTGACGTATGGCTACTTTAACAGGGGAGGATAGAAGGTCACATTCAAGATAAATTTCTGCTAGGGGATAAGACGTTTGACAAGTTAGATCAGACAGTAAAACTTTTTCACCGGTGTAAGAATCAGAAATGTTCGGAATGACATTGGATAATAGAATGGACTGAGCTGCACCTGTGTCTCTAAGTATAGTAATAGGGTACTTATGATCACCCTTACGTATCGACAAATCCTTGAGAGATAAAAGGGTCAAAGAGAGAGAGAATAGGACCATGCACATTTGAGGCTGCTATTGGCTTAGAAGAAGTGACTGTGTGTTTGGTGTTAGAACTTTTGGACACTTTACACCCAGGATGACGACACTCTTGGATCATATGCCCGGGTTTCTTACAATAATTACAGGTTACTGGCTGGGGAGCAGGACGTGAACTGTTGCCTCCTAAACCTCGCCCCACTCCTGCAAGGTGTTCACCAGAGAGGGGTCTCACACTGGGGATCTGCCTACGAGCTCCACTCCCCCACGTGTCTATCATCAACGCCTGAGCATCCACTAACTCTGCTGCTCGGATCAGCTCCTTCTCACCCCTTTCCTCCACATATCTCACCAAGTGGAAGGGAAGCTTATTCTTCCACTCCTCAAAGACAACAGCATTAACTAGTTCTGAAAATGTTGTTACATTAATAGCCTCAAGCCACTTTTTACACTGTCTCAATTTATCAGTGGCAAATTCAACATAAGTTTGGGTATGGGACTTGGTTAAGGATCTGAATTTCAGTCGGTAGCCGTCAGGAGTAAGAGCATAGGCATACAAGACCTGTTTCTTAACAAAATCATAATCCTCAGGCCTATCTAAACTGTTATATACCCGAAGAGCCTTTCCTGTTAATTTTGGAGTTAGGATGGTAAGCCATTCATCCTTTGGCCATTCTTGTTTGTTAGCAATAATCTCGAAAGTTTTAAAGTACCCATCAACATCATCTTCAGAAAAACCAGGAAGGAGGGAGGACATGTTACCTAAATTTATTTTTAACTGTTTTTCCTGTATTTCTAGTACCTTTTCTTTGCGTTTTTTCTGTTATATCCACCTCTTTAGATTTTAACTCTAACTCTCTTCCTAGCTTCTCCTTTTCTAATGCAAGCCTTTCTCTTTCTAGTTTGAATCGTTCTCTTTGAATTTCGATTTCTCTTTCGTTTTCTACTTCTAATCTGAGTTTTTCTCTTTCATTTCCGCTTTCTAACAATTCTCTTTGCATTTTTAATCGATAGTCTAATTTTAATTTCTCCAGTTCTAAGGGATTGACTTCAGTAAATCGCTGATAAGGCCTAACAGGTGACAGAACGGGAGGCGAGCGGTAACCCCGCTGGTTCAGCCTGAGCGTCAGGTAACACCGAACTCGCCGGGGTTAAAGCATCTATGGCGACTGCCGCCAGTACCCCTTGGCTGACTAACTCTTCACCCACTACATTCTTAATCATAGTCTTATTTAGCTTATAGTGAATTTCAATGCCATAATGATGGGCAATTTGCTTCCAATCATCTTTTCTGAGAGGTCCTGCTAACTTATCCGAAGATGGATTAGCAACAAAGTCATCTAGGTTAAACGACATGATTAATTATTAATAGTAAACAATAAAAAGAATACAGGGAAAAAATCAAATGAAATTATTGAACTAGCACTCGATAGACAAGGACGGCCGGGTCGTAAAACAGAAACAGCCCTTCGATAACTAGACAGACCCTCATTAATGTCTCGTTATACCCTTAGTCCTATGCCCAAGATTATAGTTCGTGTGAGACTGAGACAAACACAAGTTTCTATAAACGATACTTGAAAAAGATACTTGATAAGGATTCATAGATGGAGTGTTCGCGTCTGAGTCACCGACAATCACACACCGCGTAAAGATACTTGAATAAGATTTTTAATGATACTGGAGAAACATGAGAGGCTTGGGAAAAAAATGGACACTCCGATACTTGGAACGATAAATGATACTAGATATAAAGATACACAAACAATAATGATCCGTACACACGGAATGGAGGAGCGAAAGTAAGCACTTATTAGCTAACCCTAACGCTGATAAAGTTTACTAGTGAGGGCTGTGAACACTTTAAACTGAGTAAACTCTATGACTGCTACTTACTGCACTTGATCTAACATGTGTGGTGTGGCGGTACAAAGTGCAATACCAAACGAGTTTTACCGTAAGAATTTAAACTACACATACCAACACTCGTCTTGGTTTACAATAAAAAAAAAACCACTTCACTTATCAGATACAAGAAACACATTAAAGCACTGAACAAAATCAAAGCACTGTCACTGTAAAAGAAAGTGATTAATAATTAACAGGACACAAGGGAGTAACAAATAATGGACAACGATCACCAACTTAGCAATTACGTCCTGGGGAGGTCGCCACTTGTCACAACTTGGGTGTTAGAATGTGAAATAACAAAAAATAAATATAATTGCATACCGAATACCCAAGGTATAACAAAAATTAAAAGTGAAGAAACGCAAGGGAACGCATGTAGCTGTGGTATGCTGGGAATGGGGAGTTCAAATAATATTTCAGTAACATAACCTTAATTTAATTCAGTGCACAGTAAACATATACATATAAAGTAGACATAATACACAAATATAAAGATAATATAACTGTCCTAATACTGGACAACACACTGGTGAGATAAGGGGATTACGAGGTACAGGTTACAAAATACTTAGCCGAAAAAGCCGACCAGCAGAGAAGTTCACAAAAACGATACAAAGACGAGACACAATACAGGTGAGGGAGGCAGACTTGTAGCAGTGGGTAGCAGTAATGAGCTGCCAGTGACTACTGATCCAGCTCAGACCCTGTATATATACAGGCCAGAAGCAGTCATGGCGTATCCTGATTGGCTTACGTTGAGGTGGGAGCAAGCAATCCCACTTGCGACTGCTAATTAGAAGATGTGACAAGTGCTCAAGCAATTAACAAACAACCTGCTTGTTGTACAGGGAAGGCAGGCTGGGGGAAGGAGAGTGGTGGCCGTGACACCCCCCCACCGAAGACCTCCGAAGTGGGACATGAAGGAGGTTAACCTGTTGGAGCACGAGATAAGGTGTCTGCAATGATGTTGTCTGATCCCTTGATGTGGTGAATTTCGAGATGGTATTCTTGAAGAGTAAGTGCCCAGCGAAGAATCTTCTGATTGGTTAGTTTGGATTTCTGGATGAAGGCTAACGGGTTGTGGTCAGTGAATATTTTGATTGGACATGAAGCAGACTGTAGGTAGCATTTGAACTTTTTAACGGCCAGAATCAGGGACAAGGCTCCCTTCTCGATGGTTGAGCAACCCACTTGGTGACTCTTCAATTTGGCAGAGAAGAAAACCACAGGGTGCAGAATGGTGGAGGATGGATCTGGTTGCAACAGCACTGCCCCAACTCCAATTCCACTCGCGTCAACCAGCAGGTGGAAGGGCCGCAGATAACCAGGTACCTTAAGTACTGGTTCAGAAGCCAAGAAGTTCTTGATGTGGGTAAAAGACGTCTGGCACGCTGGAGTCCACTTGAAAAGCTGAGCAGGGCTAGTCAGAGTGGTGAGGGGTGCCGCCACAGTCGAGAAGTTGCTGCAGAATCGACGGTAATACCCCGCCATCCCGAGGAACCTCATCACCTCCTTTCGTGTCGTGGGTGTAGGGAAGGAAAGGATCGCTTCCACGTTGGCTTCTTTTGGGCGCACAGTACCGCTTCCCACTACATGACCCAAGTAGGTCACGGTGCCATGACCAAACACTGACTTCTGGAGGTTAATGACGAGTCCTGCGTCCTCCAACCGTTGGAACAGTCCTCTCAAACGCACCACGTGCTCGTTCCAGTTGGTCGCCACCACCACCACATCGTCCAAGTAGGCATGAACTCCTGGTAGGTCTCGGATGACAGAGTTAATGAGTCTCTGGAATGTGGCAGGGGCATTAGTAAGTCCAAAAGCCATTACCTGATATTCATAGAGCCCAAATGGGGTAACAAAGGCAGAAAGGGCCTGGGCTCTTTGGGTTAACAGCACCTGATAATAATCCTTCAGTAAGTCTATTGTAGAAATAAAAGAGGCATTTCCTACTGTAGCTAGCAGTGTTTCAATGAATGGCAATGGGTAGGCATCCCGGACAGTGACGTTGTTTAATTTACGGAAATCTGTACACATCCGGTAAGTTTGATTAGGTTTAGGAACCAAGATACAGGGTGAAGCCCAGGGAGACTGACTAGGTACGGCTAGATTATGATCAAGAAGATACTGTACTTCTTGTTTGAGGATTTTAGTCTTGACAGGGTTAAGGTGATAAGGACGTTGTCTAATGGGAGGTTGGTTTGGATCTTTTAATTGAATGTCATGTTTAAGAATATTGCAAGAGCCTGGATGTTCTGAGGTAATAGTTGGAAATTGTTTTAGCAAGTGAATTATCTGCTGTTTTTGACAAGGGTTAAGCCCACAAAAATACTCATCAGACTGAAGCAATAGTTCTTGATTCAATGAGGCACTGGTAGGCAAGGGAAAGTCAATGGATTGGGTGCCTTCGTTTTCCTCGGACAAAGTCACTGCCACAGGAGCTACATCATCATTAATGGTTACAAGAGTCACTGGCAAACTGCTGGTACCCTCCTCTGGTGGTCTGGAAAGGTAAGACTTTATCAGATTAATATGTACCAACTGCTGTTTTTTACGTCGGTCTGGGGTTTCAAGAACATAGTTAAGTGGTCCCAGCCGTTCTTTAATTTTATATGGCCCTAAAAAACTCTTTTGCATTGGGCTCCCTGTTATAGGTAGAAAAGCCAAAACCAAGTCCCCTGGATTAAATGTTCTACTTTTCGTTTTCTTGTCATACTGGGCTTTATATTTGCCTTGGAGCCGGGACAAGTGGGACTTAGAAAACTTACGTACTTCCTGTAATTTACTTTGTAGATTTTTAACATATGCATTTACATTAGTGTGACTGTCTGACTGGGGCATGAACCACTGATCTTTCAATATTTTTAAGGGTCCCCTTATGGATCGCCCATATAACAACTCAAAAGGTGAGAAACCCATAGATTCGTGATTGGCTTCCCGAATAGAAAAAAGTAACCAATCTAAGTTAGTGTCCCAACTTGCTCCAGTCTCCAGGCAGTATTTTCGTAGCATGGATTTTAGGGTCTGGTGGTACCTTTCCAGACACCCCTGCGATTGTGGATGGTAGGCTGAGGAGACAACATGTTTGATTCCCAGTTCAGTAAGGACCTGTTGAAAGAGAGCACTTGTAAAGTTAGTACCTTGATCGGATTGGATCTGACAGGGGAATCCTTTAGAGGTGAACATAGATAACAAAGGTGCAATTACAGATTTGGCAGTGATGGATTTAAGGGGGAATGCCTCAGGATAACGGGTGGTCACATCGACTACAGTTAAAGGATATTCGTTTCCTTTCTTTGTCCTAGGTAGGGGGCCGACACAATCAATGATTATTTCATTGAAAGGCTCATCTTTGATAGAAATTGTCTTGAGGGGAGCCTTGGGAATGTTTTGATTAGGCTTACCCGCTACCTGGCAAATGTGACAGGTCTGCACGAAACTGGAAATGTCCTTACGCATCCCCGGCCAGTAAAAATGTTCCAATACTTTGAGATAAGTCTTCCTGATACCTATATGTCCTGCAAAACCATCATGAGCTAATTTGATGACACTATTCCGAACCGATGTAGGAAGGACTATTTGATGGGTTTCTGACCAGGACTGCAACTTATTCAGGTGGTCTGTATGCTCTCATTAAAACTCCATCTTTAAAATAAAAGCATGGAGTGGTGTCTATATCTGTTTTGTCGGTAGCTGTGTGAAGTACATGAGAAAGTGTGTGATCCTGCTGTTGTGCCTGAATGAGTTCTTCTTTGTTCATGGCCCTGTTTATCAGATCATCCTTCCCAAAGGATGGAGGAGTAGTAGGTAAAGATGGAGTTAAGGATGAAGAATTAGCGGAGGGAGCAGTTAAGACCTTACTTTGAGACCGGGTGACAGCACAGGCAGGGAAAAGGTGGGGAAGTCTTTCATCCAGATCATGTGTAGGACTAACAGGTAAAGGTTGGTCTCCTGTCTTCACTGGAGGAACTGTTAGGGTACCTGCGAGATCAAAACCTAGTAGAAACCGAATTCCGAGTACAGGCAAGGAGTCTTGACGTATGGCTACTTTAACAGGGGAGGATAGAAGGTCACATTCAAGATAAATTTCTGCTAGGGGATAAGACGTTTGACAAGTTAGATCAGACAGTAAAACTTTTTCACCGGTGTAAGAATCAGAAATGTTCGGAATGACATTGGATAATAGAATGGACTGAGCTGCACCTGTGTCTCTAAGTATAGTAATAGGGTACTTATGATCACCCTTACGTATCGACAAATCCTTGAGAGATAAAAGGGTCAAAGAGAGAGAGAATAGGACCATGCACATTTGAGGCTGCTATTGGCTTAGAAGAAGTGACTGTGTGTTTGGTGTTAGAACTTTTGGACACTTTACACCCAGGATGACGACACTCTTGGATCATATGCCCGGGTTTCTTACAATAATTACAGGTTACTGGCTGGGGAGCAGGACGTGAACTGTTGCCTCCTAAACCTCGCCCCACTCCTGCAAGGTGTTCACCAGAGAGGGGTCTCACACTGGGGATCTGCCTACGAGCTCCACTCCCCCACGTGTCTATCATCAACGCCTGAGCATCCACTAACTCTGCTGCTCGGATCAGCTCCTTCTCACCCCTTTCCTCCACATATCTCACCAAGTGGAAGGGAAGCTTATTCTTCCACTCCTCAAAGACAACAGCATTAACTAGTTCTGAAAATGTTGTTACATTAATAGCCTCAAGCCACTTTTTACACTGTCTCAATTTATCAGTGGCAAATTCAACATAAGTTTGGGTATGGGACTTGGTTAAGGATCTGAATTTCAGTCGGTAGCCGTCAGGAGTAAGAGCATAGGCATACAAGACCTGTTTCTTAACAAAATCATAATCCTCAGGCCTATCTAAACTGTTATATACCCGAAGAGCCTTTCCTGTTAATTTTGGAGTTAGGATGGTAAGCCATTCATCCTTTGGCCATTCTTGTTTGTTAGCAATAATCTCGAAAGTTTTAAAGTACCCATCAACATCATCTTCAGAAAAACCAGGAAGGAGGGAGGACATGTTACCTAAATTTATTTTTAACTGTTTTTCCTGTATTTCTAGTACCTTTTCTTTGCTTTTTTCTGTTATATCCACCTCTTTAGATTTTAACTCTAACTCTCTTCCTAGCTTCTCCTTTTCTAATGCAAGCCTTTCTCTTTCTAGTTTGAATCGTTCTCTTTGAATTTTGATTTCTCTTTCGTTTTCTACTTCTAATCTGAGTTTTTCTCTTTCTTTTTCGCTTTCTAATAATTCTCTTTGCATTTGTAATCGATAGTCTAATTTTAATTTCTCCAGTTCTAAGGGATTGACTTCAGTAAATCGCTGATAAGGCCTAACAGGTGACAGAACGGGAGGCGAGCGGTAACCCCGCTGGTTCAGCCTGAGCGTCAGGTAACACCGAACTCGCCGGGGTTAAAGCATCTATGGCGACTGCCGCCAGTACCCCTTGGCTGACTAACTCTTCACCCACTACATTCTTAATCATAGTCTTATTTAGCTTATAGTGAATTTCAATGCCATAATGATGGGCAATTTGCTTCCAATCATCTTTTCTGAGAGGTCCTGCTAACTTATCCGAAGATGGATTAGCAACAAAGTCATCTAGGTTAAACGACATGATTAATTATTAATAGTAAACAATAAAAAGAATACAGGGAAAAAATCAAATGAAATTATTGAACTAGCTGTAACTAGCACTCGATAGACAAGGACGGCCGGGTCGTAAAACAGAAACAGCCCTTCGATAACTAGACAGACCCTCATTAATGTCTCGTTATACCCTTAGTCCTATGCCCAAGATTATAGTTCGTGTGAGACTGAGACAAACACAAGTTTCTATAAACGATACTTGAAAAAGATACTTGATAAGGATTCATAGATGGAGTGTTCGCGTCTGAGTCACCGACAATCACACACCGCGTAAAGATACTTGAATAAGATTTTTTAATGATACTGGAGAAACATGAGAGGCTTGGGAAAAAAATGGACACTCCGATACTTGGAACGATAAATGATACTAGATATAAAGATACACAAACAATAATGATCCGTACACACGGAATGGAGGAGCGAAAGTAAGCACTTATTAGCTAACCCTAACGCTGATAAAGTTTACTAGTGAGGGCTGTGAACACTTTAAACTGAGTAAACTCTATGACTGCTACTTTCTGCACTTGATCTAACGTGTGTGGTGTGGCGGTACAAAGTGCAATACCAAACGAGTTTTACCGTAAGAATTTAAACTACACATACCAACACTCGTCTTGGTTTACAATAAAAAAAAAACCACTTCACTTATCAGATACAAGAAACACATTAAACCACTGAACAAAATCAAAGCACTGTCACTGTAAAAGAAAGTGATTAATAATTAACAGGACACCAGGGAGTAACAAATAATGGACAACGATCACCAACTTAGCAATTACGTCCTGGGGAGGTCGCCACTTGTCACAACTTGGGTGTTAGAATGTGAAATAACAAAAAATAAATATAATTGTATACCGAATACCCAAGGTATAACAAAAATTAAAAGTGAAGAAACGCAAGGGAACGCATGTAGCTGTGGTATGCTGGGAATGGGGAGTTCAAATAATATTTCAGTAACATAACCTTAATTTAATTCAGTGCACAGTAAACATATACATATAAAGTAGACATAATACACACAAAATAATACACAAATATAAAGATAATATAACTGTCCTAATACTGGACAACACACTGGTGAGATAAGGGGATTACGAGGTACAGGTTACAAAATACTTAGCCGAAAAAGCCGACCAGCAGAGAAGTTCACAAAAACGATACAAAGACGAGACACAATACAGGTGAGGGAGGCAGACTTGTAGCAGTGGGTAGCAGTAATGAGCTGCCAGTGACTACTGATCCAGCTCAGACCCTGTATATATACAGGCCAGAAGCAGTCATGGCGTATCCTGATTGGCTTACGTTGAGGTGGGAGCAAGCAATCCCACTTGCGACTGCTAATTAGAAGATGTGACAAGTGCTCAAGCAATTAACAAACAACCTGCTTATTGTACAGGGAAGGCAGGCTGGGGGAAGGAGAGTGGTGGCCGTGACACCCCCCCACCGAAGACCTCCGAAGTGGGACATGAAGGAGGTTAACCTGTTGGAGCACGAGATAAGGTGTTTGCAATGATGTTGTGTGATCCCTTGATGTGGTGAATTTCGAGATGGTATTCTTGAAGAGTAAGTGCCCAGCGAAGAATCTTCTGATTGGTTAGTTTGGATTTCTGGATGAAGGCTAACGGGTTGTGGTCAGTGAATATTTTGATTGGACATGAAGCAGACTGTAGGTAGCATTTGAACTTTTTAACGGCCAGAATCAGGGACAAGGCTCCCTTCTCGATGGTTGAGCAACCCACTTGGTGACTCTTCAATTTGGCAGAGAAGAAAACCATAGGGTGCACAATGGTGGAGGATGGATCTGGTTGCAACAGCACTGCCCCAACTCCAATTCCACTCGCGTCAACCAGCAGGTGGAAGGGCCGCAGATAACCAGGTACCTTAAGTACTGGTTCAGAAGCCAAGAAGTTCTTGATGTGGGTAAAAGACGTCTGGCACGCTGGAGTCCACTTGAAAAGCTGAGCAGGGCTAGTCAGAGTGGTGAGGGGTGCCGCCACAGTCGAGAAGTTGCTGCAGAATCGACGGTAATACCCCGCCATCCCGAGGAACCTCATCACCTCCTTTCGTGTCGTGGGTGTAGGGAAGGAAAGGATCGCTTCCACGTTGGCTTCTTTTGGGCGCACAGTACCGCTTCCCACTACATGACCCAAGTAGGTCACGGTGCCACGACCAAACACTGACTTCTGGAGGTTAATGACGAGTCCTGCGTCCTCCAACCGTTGGAACAGTCCTCTCAAACGCACCACGTGCTCGTTCCAGTTGGTCGCCACCACCACCACATCGTCCAAGTAGGCATGAACTCCTGGTAGGTCTCGGATGACAGAGTTAATGAGTCTCTGGAATGTGGCAGGGGCATTAGTAAGTCCAAAAGCCATTACCTGATATTCATAGAGCCCAAATGGGGTAACAAAGGCAGAAAGGGCCTGGGCTCTTTGGGTTAACTGCACCTGATAATAATCCTTCAGTAAGTCTATTGTAGAAATAAAAGAGGCATTTCCTACTGTAGCTAGCAGTGTTTCAATGAATGGCAATGGGTAGGCATCCCGGACAGTGACGTTGTTTAATTTACGGAAATCTGTACACATCCGGTAAGTTTGATTAGGTTTAGGAACCAAGATACAGGGTGAAGCCCAGGGAGACTGACTAGGTACGGCTAGATTATGATCAAGAAGATACTGTACTTCTTGTTTGAGGATTTTAGTCTTGACAGGGTTAAGGTGATAAGGACGTTGTCTAATGGGAGGTTGGTTTGGATCTTTTAATTGAATGTCATGTTTAAGAATATTGCAAGAGCCTGGATGTTCTGAGGTAATAGTTGGAAATTGTTTTAGCAAGTGAATTATCTGCTGTTTTTGACAAGGGTTAAGCCCACAAAAATACTCATCAGACTGAAGCAATAGTTCTTGATTCAATGAGGCACTGGTAGGCAAGGGAAAGTCAATGGATTGGGTGCCTTCGTTTTCCTCGGACAAAGTCACTGCCACAGGAGCTACATCATCATTAATGGTTACAAGAGTCACTGGCAAACTGCTGGTACCCTCCTCTGGTGGTCTGGAAAGGTAAGACTTTATCAGATTAATATGTACCAACTGCTGTTTTTTACGTCGGTCTGGGGTTTCAAGAACATAGTTAAGTGGTCCCAGCCGTTCTTTAATTTTATATGGCCCTAAAAAACTCTTTTGCATTGGGCTCCCTGTTATAGGTAGAAAAGCCAAAACCAAGTCCCCTGGATTAAATGTTCTACTTTTCGTTTTCTTGTCATACTGGGCTTTATATTTGCCTTGGAGCCGGGACAAGTGGGACTTAGAAAACTTACGTACTTCCTGTAATTTACTTTGTAGATTTTTAACATATGCATTTACATTAGTGTGACTGTCTGACTGGGGCATGAACCACTGATCTTTCAATATTTTTAAGGGTCCCCTTATGGATCGCCCATATAACAACTCAAAAGGTGAGAAACCCATAGATTCGTGATTGGCTTCCCGAATAGAAAAAAGTAACCAATCTAAGTTAGTGTCCCAACTTGCTCCAGTCTCCAGGCAGTATTTTCGTAGCATGGATTTTAGGGTCTGGTGGTACCTTTCCAGACACCCCTGCGATTGTGGATGGTAGGCTGAGGAGACAACATGTTTGATTCCCAGTTCAGTAAGGACCTGTTGAAAGAGAGCACTTGTAAAGTTAGTACCTTGATCGGATTGGATCTGACAGGGGAATCCTTTAGAGGTGAACATAGATAACAAAGGTGCAATTACAGATTTGGCAGTGATGGATTTAAGGGGGAATGCCTCAGGATAACGGGTGGTCACATCGACTACAGTTAAAGGATATTCGTTTCCTTTCTTTGTCCTAGGTAGGGGGCCGACACAATCAATGATTATTTCATTGAAAGGCTCATCTTTGATAGAAATTGTCTTGAGGGGAGCCTTGGGAATGTTTTGATTAGGCTTACCCGCTACCTGGCAAATGTGACAGGTCTGCACGAAACTGGAAATGTCCTTACGCATCCCCGGCCAGTAAAAATGTTCCAATACTTTGAGATAAGTCTTCCTGATACCTATATGTCCTGCAAAACCATCATGAGCTAATTTGATGACACTATTCCGAACCGATGTAGGAAGGACTATTTGATGGGTTTCTGACCAGGACTGCAACTTATTCAGGTGGTCTGTATGCTCTCATTAAAACTCCATCTTTAAAATAAAAGCATGGAGTGGTGTCTATATCTGTTTTGTCGGTAGCTGTGTGAAGTACATGAGAAAGTGTGTGATCCTGCTGTTGTGCCTGAATGAGTTCTTCTTTGTTCATGGCCCTGTTTATCAGATCATCCTTCCCAAAGGATGGAGGAGTAGTAGGTAAAGATGGAGTTAAGGATGAAGAATTAGCGGAGGGAGCAGTTAAGACCTTACTTTGAGACCGGGTGACAGCACAGGCAGGGAAAAGGTGGGGAAGTCTTTCATCCAGATCATGTGTAGGACTAACAGGTAAAGGTTGGTCTCCTGTCTTCACTGGAGGAACTGTTAGGGTACCTGCGAGATCAAAACCTAGTAGAAACCGAATTCCGAGTACAGGCAAGGAGTCTTGACGTATGGCTACTTTAACAGGGGAGGATAGAAGGTCACATTCAAGATAAATTTCTGCTAGGGGATAAGACGTTTGACAAGTTAGATCAGACAGTAAAACTTTTTCACCGGTGTAAGAATCAGAAATGTTCGGAATGACATTGGATAATAGAATGGACTGAGCTGCACCTGTGTCTCTAAGTATAGTAATAGGGTACTTATGATCACCCTTACGTATCGACAAATCCTTGAGAGATAAAAGGGTCAAAGAGAGAGAGAATAGGACCATGCACATTTGAGGCTGCTATTGGCTTAGAAGAAGTGACTGTGTGTTTGGTGTTAGAACTTTTGGACACATTACACCCAGGATGACGACACTCTTGGATCATATGCCCGGGTTTCTTACAATAATTACAGGTTACTGGCTGGGGAGCAGGACGTGAACTGTTGCCTCCTAAACCTCGCCCCACTCCTGCAAGGTGTTCACCAGAGAGGGGTCTCACACTGGGGATCTGCCTACGAGCTCCACTCCCCCACGTGTCTATCATCAACGCCTGAGCATCCACTAACTCTGCTGCTCGGATCAGCTCCTTCTCACCCCTTTCCTCCACATATCTCACCAAGTGGAAGGGAAGCTTATTCTTCCACTCCTCAAAGACAACAGCATTAACTAGTTCTGAAAATGTTGTTACATTAATAGCCTCAAGCCACTTTTTACACTGTCTCAATTTATCAGTGGCAAATTCAACATAAGTTTGGGTATGGGACTTGGTTAAGGATCTGAATTTCAGTCGGTAGCCGTCAGGAGTAAGAGCATAGGCATACAAGACCTGTTTCTTAACAAAATCATAATCCTCAGGCCTATCTAAACTGTTATATACCCGAAGAGCCTTTCCTGTTAATTTTGGAGTTAGGATGGTAAGCCATTCATCCTTTGGCCATTCTTGTTTGTTAGCAATAATCTCGAAAGTTTTAAAGTACCCATCAACATCATCTTCAGAAAAACCAGGAAGGAGGGAGGACATGTTACCTAAATTTATTTTTAACTGTTTTTCCTGTATTTCTAGTACCTTTTCTTTGCTTTTTTCTGTTATATCCACCTCTTTAGATTTTAACTCTAACTCTCTTCCTAGCTTCTCCTTTTCTAATGCAAGCCTTTCTCTTTCTAGTTTGAATCGTTCTCTTTGAATTTCGATTTCTCTTTCGTTTTCTACTTCTAATCTGAGTTTTTCTCTTTCTTTTTCGCTTTCTAACAATTCTCTTTGCATTTGTAATCGATAGTCTAATTTTAATTTCTCCAGTTCTAAGGGATTGACTTCAGTAAATCGCTGATAAGGCCTAACAGGTGACAGAACGGGAGGCGAGCGGTAACCCCGCTGGTTCAGCCTGAGCGTCAGGTAACACCGAACTCGCCGGGGTTAAAGCATCTATGGCGACTGCCGCCAGTACCCCTTGGCTGACTAACTCTTCACCCACTACATTCTTAATCATAGTCTTATTTAGCTTATAGTGAATTTCAATGCCATAATGATGGGCAATTTGCTTCCAATCATCTTTTCTGAGAGGTCCTGCTAACTTATCCGAAGATGGATTAGCAACAAAGTCATCTAGGTTAAACGACATGATTAATTATTAATAGTAAACAATAAAAAGAATACAGGGAAAAAATCAAATGAAATTATTGAACTAGCTGTAACTAGCACTCGATAGACAAGGACGGCCGGGTCGTAAAACAGAAACAGCCCTTCGATAACTAGACAGACCCTCATTAATGTCTCGTTATACCCTTAGTCCTATGCCCAAGATTATAGTTCGTGTGAGACTGAGACAAACACAAGTTTCTATAAACGATACTTGAAAAAGATACTTGATAAGGATTCATAGATGGAGTGTTCGCGTCTGAGTCACCGACAATCACACACCGCGTAAAGATACTTGAATAAGATTTTTAATGATACTGGAGAAACATGAGAGGCTTGGGAAAAAAAATGGACACTCCGATACTTGGAACGATAAATGATACTAGATATAAAGATACACAAACAATAATGATCCGTACACACGGAATGGAGGAGCGAAAGTAAGCACTTATTAGCTAACCCTAACGCTGATAAAGTTTACTAGTGAGGGCTGTGAACACTTTAAACTGAGTAAACTCTATGACTGCTACTTACTGCACTTGATCTAACATGTGTGGTGTGGCGGTACAAAGTGCAATACCAAACGAGTTTTACCGTAAGAATTTAAACTACACATACCAACACTCGTCTTGGTTTACAATAAAAAAAAAAACCACTTCACTTATCAGATACAAGAAACACATTAAAGCACTGAACAAAATCAAAGCACTGTCACTGTAAAAGAAAGTGATTAATAATTAACAGGACACCAGGGAGTAACAAATAATGGACAACGATCACCAACTTAGCAATTACGTCCTGGGGAGGTCGCCACTTGTCACAACTTGGGTGTTAGAATGTGAAATAACAAAAAATAAATATAATTGTATACCGAATACCCAAGGTATAACAAAAATTAAAAGTGAAGAAACGCAAGGGAACGCATGTAGCTGTGGTATGCTGGGAATGGGGAGTTCAAATAATATTTCAGTAACATAACCTTAATTTAATTCAGTGCACAGTAAACATATACATATAAAGTAGACATAATACACACAAAATAATACACAAATATAAAGATAATATAACTGTCCTAATACTGGACAACACACTGGTGAGATAAGGGGATTACGAGGTACAGGTTACAAAATACTTAGCCGAAAAAGCCGACCAGCAGAGAAGTTCACAAAAACGATACAAAGACGAGACACAATACAGGTGAGGGAGGCAGACTTGTAGCAGTGGGTAGCAGTAATGAGCTGCCAGTGACTACTGATCCAGCTCAGACCCTGTATATATACAGGCCAGAAGCAGTCATGGCGTATCCTGATTGGCTTACGTTGAGGTGGGAGCAAGCAATCCCACTTGCGACTGCTAATTAGAAGATGTGACAAGTGCTCAAGCAATTAACAAACAACCTGCTTGTTGTACAGGGAAGGCAGGCTGGGGGAAGGAGAGTGGTGGCCGTGACACCCCCCCACCGAAGACCTCCGAAGTGGGACATGAAGGAGGTTAACCTGTTGGAGCAAGAGATAAGGTGTCTGCAATGATGTTGTGTGATCCCTTGATGTGGTGAATTTCGAGATGGTATTCTTGAAGAGTAAGTGCCCAGCGAAGAATCTTCTGATTGGTTAGTTTGGATTTCTGGATGAAGGCTAACGGGTTGTGGTCAGTGAATATTTTGATTGGACATGAAGCAGACTGTAGGTAGCATTTGAACTTTTTAACGGCCAGAATCAGGGACAAGGCTCCCTTCTCGATGGTTGAGCAACCCACTTGGTGACTCTTCAATTTGGCAGAGAAGAAAACCACAGGGTGCAGAATGGTGGAGGATGGATCTGGTTGCAACAGCACTGCCCCAACTCCAATTCCACTCGCGTCAACCAGCAGGTGGAAGGGCCGCAGATAACCAGGTACCTTAAGTACTGGTTCAGAAGCCAAGAAGTTCTTGATGTGGGTAAAAGACGTCTGGCACGCTGGAGTCCACTTGAAAAGCTGAGCAGGGCTAGTCAGAGTGGTGAGGGGTGCCGCCACAGTCGAGAAGTTGCTGCAGAATCGACGGTAATACCCCGCCATCCCGAGGAACCTCATCACCTCCTTTCGTGTCGTGGGTGTAGGGAAGGAAAGGATCGCTTCCACGTTGGCTTCTTTTGGGCGCACAGTACCGCTTCCCACTACATGACCCAAGTAGGTCACGGTGCCACGACCAAACACTGACTTCTGGAGGTTAATGACGAGTCC